>NC_086271.1:4715833-5041666 GCF_021018805.1 Prinia subflava
GGACGATTCCAAGGTGCTTAGGTCCAGGAATTGTGTCATCTTCTTGGGTTTCCAACAGGGCTCTAAAATCCAGGCTGCCAAGAGTTGCAGGGTTTTGAAACAAGGGGAGAAGGATGAACAGGAATAAAAGGAACTAACAGGAAAGCTTCACATGCAAAGTAATGAAAGGCCTGGAATGAGGGGATTCACAAGGGAGAGAACTGCTGTCCCCAGGACAGGCAGCAACACTGTCAGGACCTGCAAACCAGGGAAGGAAAACAAGGATTTGAATCAGCAAAAGGGATATTTTACTGTGCATTAGTGAAAGCCAACAGAGAACAACTGAAGGTCTGGATTAAGGGGACAAGGAGGTGCAGGGCAACTATTCCATCACTCCTTTCAGGAGTTACAAAGATTGACAGGACAAATGGCAGATTCTGGGATCACAGAAGGACAGTGTGCAGGGGTGGGTTGGACCCCAAAGATTTATGCAGTTCCTGGTGACAGTAAGATGCTCCAGTCTCAGCAAGGCACAGGGAAATCCATCCATGAGATTGCTGTAGCTGCTGGGAAAGTTGATTATTCAACATACAAGAGGAGAAGAACAGCCAGGGAAGTCGTAGGGCCACATTGCTCCGAGAAGCTCAGGATTTTCAGTGGGAAGGGATGTCAAGGTGATTTTGGCACCAAGATGAGGATGAAGTCGTGGCCCTGCGAGGCCTGCAGGAAGCTCAGGTGGGTGGGGGCGCGGCTGAGGGGACAGGAGGTGGCACCTACCTGGGTGTACAGGTTCTGCTGTGGGTAGGCACTTCTGATGGGGTACATCGCGGTTTGGTACGGGTTCGGGGACGGCGAGTAGGGAGGAGGGGCGTTGTTGCTCTGGGTCGGCGGCACCTTGTAGGGAGTGCCCGCGGTGTACCCTGCCAGAGACAAGAGGGGCCAGGTCAGGGCCTGCAGTGGCTGCCCAGGGCTGCCTGGAGGGCTGGGAGGAACCATCCCGGCAGCAAATGGGCCCCTAGGACTGCGCAGGGTGGAGAGGAGAAGTCAAGGCTCAGCCCAGCCAAAACTCTTAAATGCATTTAATTTATTTACTCCAGCAGTGTCCAGCAATTACAGAAGGCCAAAATTTCAAGTCTAATATCCCACATCATCCTCCAAGCAGTGAAACAGTGCAAAGAACACACGGAGATTTTAGAAATCCCCAAACAGCATCTTGCCCCCTCCTGATTAGTGCAGATTGGAAAATTAGGTGTTAATTAACAAGAGGAATAGCTGTCACTCTTTTCCTCACTCACATGAGCAGGAGAGCAACCATCTTTGAATGAGAAGTGGAAAAGTGAAATATTGATATGGCCTCCTCCATCAGGACTCCTCCAGAAACCCATCATCACCCACAGACCAACCAACCTCCTGTTTTTCCATCTAATGGATTTTTTTCTCTATTCTGAGCTCATTTTTTCAAACAAAGACCTCGGAGGCTGCCAGTTCTCAGCATCACCCTTCATTTCTAAGGGGTGTCTAGAGGTGTGGACCTGCACCAGCCTGTGTGGTTTCACCACTCTGAATACCAAGACTTGCAGTGGTTTCCTGACTGATGAATTACGGACAATTTATTTCCTATATTATAATGGTATTAAACATAATAACCCAGGCAGATGCAATCTGCCGTGTTTAGAAACCAGGGAAAAACAGAACAACCTGCAGGTAAAACAATGTGAAATCAAGGTTTGATGACACAAGATGATGGAGGCTCCTCTCTGTCTGGCTGATAATTTTAAAACCTAATTATGACTAACACCTTATTAGGATTAGGCTGGCATGGCCCGTGCTGTGGTTCAGCAGCAGTGAGCCTTTAAGCTCCAGCTTCTATTAAAATTGCTGATTAAATCCCTCATGTCACTCGAGAAATCTCAGCCTTATTGATCCTGCAGCTCACAAGTGCCCTGGATTGCACAGAAATGTTTTTCTATAAAAGGCTGCTCAAGGGGGAAAAGAGCTCAGTGGGGAATTTTGTGTCTCCGTCGCTGTTTGTTTCCAGGCTTCACCACAAGCAGGATTTCTCAGCTGGGAAAGGAACTAACTGGATGTCCACATCCAGACTCTGCCCCTCTGCCCCTGTGCTCAGGTGAGACCCCACCTGCAGAGCTGCCCCAGCCCTGGGACCAACAGCAGAAGGACCTGGAGCTGCCGGAGCCAGTCCAGAGGAGGCCACAGAGATGCTCCAAGGGATGGACCATGCTCTGTGTACAGCCCCGACCCCAAGGAATGGTGGGGACAATCCCTTTTCCAAAAGAAAATCTCCCAAAGGATTTTTAAATATTTATTTTTAATATCTCTTTTCATTAAAAAAAATTATATTGCTTCCTCTCACCTTGCTGTGTAATTGATTTAATTTATTTGGAAAAAAAGAGTCTGTAGTAGCTGGAAGGTGAGGAACACTGACCCCACACTCATGCCCCAGATTTAGCAGGGAACAGTCAGACAGGGGCCAGAGGACACCCCACATACCAGGGAAAGCATCCCAGGGTTTATCAGGGAGCTTATCAGCCCTCCTGGAGGCACTACTTATCCTCTTCAGGGATGAGATGACAAGGCTGCACTGGAAAAGCCTGTTTGACTGCATCCCTAAACGGCATCTCCTCCCCCTGCTCCTGCTCAGCCAGCCTGGATTACAAGGTGGGAGTTTCAATAGTGTTCCTTGAAAATCAGGCTTTATTTTGGAATTCTCCCGGTTTTAAGGGAATAGGGAGTAATGTCCCTTTGGAGATAAACACCTGTGAACAACCTCAGGTTGCTCCCAGGGATCAAACACTCAGCTAAGAGAGAGGTTTCACCTTCTCCACTGGAATTCCTCCTCTGCAGGAGCAGCAGGGGGCTCAGTGCTCTCCTTTTCATGATCCTTCATGGGTTTAATCCATCAAAGCCAAGTTGGATGGGGCTTGCAGCAACCTGGTCTAGTGCAAGGTGCCCATGGGGGTTGGAACAAGATGGTCTTTAAATCCCTCCCAACCCACAGCAGTCTTTGATTCTGTGATCCCAAACAACGCTGTCCACAAATGGAGCCCCAGTCTGGGAGACAGGGGACACAGGCACAGACCAACCCAGTAAAACCCCAGAAGGAAAGGTTTCTTTACTGAATGCTGCAGAAGAAGCCTGGTAGGTTCTGTTCTCAGTGCCGGTGTCCACTGGGAGGTGGAAGGTGCCCTCGGTGGCACAGGACGAGGAGGTCTGGGGCCAGGCCTGCTTCATCAGAAGTGTGGCTGGAGTGGAGACAGAGAAGAGGTGTCACACAGAGCACTGAGAGACAGCTGCCACACTTATGTCACATTGGAATCACCTTGCTAATCTCTTCCCCCCAGGTTCCTACCCCTGACGTCCCACGGAAGGGATTCACACCTTGGTCAGGGCTTGGAAATCTCCCTGGAGTCCCAAGGCTGAGCAAAGAGGTTTCACAGCCTCCACATCTGCTCAGCCTCTGAACTAACCCTCTCTGAAGGTACAGCTGTGCATCTGCAGTGTCACAGGGCTGGAAGGTGGGAATGAGGGATTGAGGAGGAATTGGCACTGGGGCCACAGCCCGCAGCAGCACAACACATCCTAGAGGGTGGAAATCCACTTCCCAGAGAGTGCAGGAAGCACTGCTGCAGCTCTGCTGGTGCACCAAACCCTCCTGAGACTGTCCCTGACTCAGACAGGAATGGGGAGCACAGAGGACACCCAGCAGTGCTGCTTTGCTGGCCATCATCAGCTGTGGGGGATACTCGTGGCTGTGAGATCCACCTGGATCCTGCTCCACTGCTGGAGATGTGGAAACCTGCTCCTCCCTCCTCCTCCTCCAACAGAAAACCAGGAGGTTTGTGGGAAGTCAGAGATTCAAGCCCCATTTCTCCTCCACTCAGGCACTGATCATTTTCTGCTCCAAGTCTCTGCCCTCTCCCAAAGGTTTAGGAGTTATTAAGGATTTCCAGGCTGCCTTGCTTTATTTTCCATGGTAGGCTGCACTCAGGAACATCACACCGGAGAGCAGCTCCCAGCACTGCGACAGAAACATTCCTTCATTTATGCTTTTATTCAGATTCAGATCCATTTTTGCCTCTGGATTTCACAGAGGTTTTAATCTCTGAGACTGATGAGACAATTCATTGCAGTGTTACACGAATGCTTCCTCTGTGGTTTTCCCTCTCCACATTAAACCTGCCACAAATTCAAGGCAATTTGGGTTGGAGATGGCTGGGAGATTGCCATAGCTCTGCACGTTCTTTATTAAATCACGGATCCTCGGAGAATCCATCACTTAAAGCTACACAAAAGGTGGTTCAAGGAGGCTTCCAGGAACACAAACACCTCCTGGTCCTTTGCAATAATTCACAGGGATCACAATCCAGCCATGACTATCTAATATCATTTAAGGGCTACCTCCAACCAGAGTCTCCTGGATTCGGTTTATCCTCTCAACTAAAAAGAAATGAAATAAAGAGTTTTTATTCATTATCAGTTTAATCCTTGGCAAATCAACCAGTGGGAGTTGAGCAAACGATGTGAGTTGTTGGTCTCTGCAGCACTGGGACTGCTCTGTTTTCCTGACAGGACCTTTAGATGAGGTGGGAATGTTCAGGACATATTTTACCTGGAAAAGACAAAACTATGAACCCTTTCAAATCACTGGAAGATATCTTGCTTCCTTCTGATAACCTCAATTCTGACGGATACAGCCTCCAGCCCTTAGCCACGTTTGCAATAAGCTTAATTCCCCAGGCAGTCCCGTGCCTGAGTGCCTCAAAACGCTGGGAGCATCTATCCTTGGAAAGCCCTGTGAGGCTCTGCGGGATATTCACCTCTCCAGACCCCAAGGGACCCCTGAGGGGACCCACTGGTGCCCCCAAAGAGTCGCTGGGCACCTCCAGAGAGTGGCTCAGAGCACTGCTGATGCTCCAACTTCCTTCTGCAAAGCAGCCTCTCCTCAGGGCAGGATCCAGAAGCAGGAAGGGGGGATTGGAGCCTGCATCTGTCCCACGACATTCCCACACAGATCCCTCATTTCTGAGGCTGGTTTTAGTTCTGCTCTGTAAGGGCACTGCTGCAAAGCCGCTACTTCTGCCCTGCATTATTAATAAACACAGCTCCAGCCTCAGCCAGCCTCCAAGAGCAAAGTGTGTGTCCTACTTTCAGGAAAATAAAAAAGGGAGGCTTTAATGAAGGAAGTTAAAACGAAACAGCCATGAGGAAGACAGAATGCCTGTGAGGGAACATGCAGCAGGCTTAATGAAGACATACATAATTTTATTTTTTTTTAATTGTGTCTCTGCAGCAGAGTGATTTTAGATGTTTGTTTTTGCATACTTAAAAGGGATTTTTAAAGAACACTGTCCTAAAAAAACAGGCTTATTGCAATCTTGAGTTTGCAATGCTGGTGGTTTGCCTTGTGTGTCTCCCTCTAAAAACTGTGGGAAAATGCAGCAGGAAAATCACACAAGGCAGGAGCTTCAAGTGGAAGGGAAAGGAATTGATGGAATCACAGAATATCCTGAGTTGGGAGGGATCAACAAGGATCACCCAGTCCAACTCAAGCCCTTGCTTGTAGGGCTTCTTTGGAATAATCTGGGGAATAATTGAACACCTTTTGGGCTCAAACACTGCAAATATCCACTAGAAACCTGGCACTGTCAGAGGGAGAAATCAAGACTGGCTCCAGTCACCACTTCCCTTTCCTCACTGGAGGACTGGACCAAGGGGACTCCAGACTTCTCCAGGTTCCTCTCCTTGTTTCCTTTTGATGCTGTTACTAAGCTTAGGTCACTACATCATTTATTTTCCCATGTGGATCCCAGGATTCTGGGAACAATGAGATCAAGAGAAGAGCATGAGCATCGCTGACTTGCAGTGAAGCATCAGGGGGAGTTTGGAGAACATCAGGCACAAAAGCGGGTGGGATTTGAAAACTGGAATTATCTTCACTCAGGGGTGGAACTCCTGCCAAGGCTTTGCAGGGAATCCAGCAAAATTCATGAGGTTTGAGTCAGGAGACATCTGAGAGTGAGCAGGAGCCTCTTCAGGGTGGAGCAGAGAGGGTGATCAAGCTGGGACAGAACGGTTCCATTCAAGAGATCTTGCTTGCAGTTACATACCAAGAATTCAGAAACCACGAGCTCTTCCCACCCTTTCCAACCTCTGTTCCAAGCAGTACTGAGGGGCACCTGTCCTTGGTTAATCTCCATATGGAGAATCAGATTGAACTCTTGGTTTGTGACTGCTTTTTAGTGAGCTGGAGGGATTTCTGCCAGCAGGTACCACCTCCTTCCCAGCCTGGGAGCTTTGGAACAGGACCTTGTCCATGGATGGGATGTTCAGGGGCAGTAATTCTGCTGGGAACATGCAGCATCTCTTTCTTTTTCAGACTCAATGTCTAAAATCTCTTAAAAACATATTTAGAATTAGTCTGCTCTTCCAGAAGTCCAAGATTTTAACCCCCAAGCTGATTCCCAGTGTGTTTGAAGGACACCAGGAGCACATTCCTCTCCAGGTTTTTTCCAGCCTCCTGTGTGACAGCAGCTCCTTCAATTTGAAGAAACACTCTCGGTACTGATGAAGGTTTTAACTCAGCCACTGAACCACAGAATTAGCTCAGCCCAACTCCATTTAACACAGTTGAGGATGCTGTCACTCTGTCACATGTCCCCATTGCTGGGAGATTTTATGGTACTTCTCTTCCATCAGTTGGCTCTCAAAATCTCTTATTTCTTTTCTCCTGGAAGTCTGCTTTCCATTCAGGAGAGACCATTGAGTGTGGTGCTGGGAGGTCCTGAGCAGCAGAGCCTGCCCCTGCTTCCCAGAGTACTTAACATGGTTTAATATTCTGCTGTGATATTAAATTGTATTGATTTCAAGAGCTGTAAAAATTGTTCTTAACAGAACCACAGAATGATGGTTTGGGTTGGAAGGGACCTTAAGGACAATCCACTTCCAACCCTGTGCCTTGGGCAGGGACACCTTTACCAAAACCAGGTCTCTCCAACTTGGCCTCAAGATTTATGGGAAACTCATAAAAGTTTCAGTGTTTTCATTTCAATTTTAATCTTCATAGTTTCCTTGCTAGCTTAGTGTTTAGCTGTGTTACCCACTGGAAGGTTTTTGTTCTCCATGCAAAACAACCTGTCAGCTCTCTGGACATCAGGAGATTTCCAAGATGGAAATTACTAAAAGCATTTTTTAAGGATGAGAAACAGAGGAATGAAATTTAAATGTCAAATTGCCGTGGCAGCTCTCTGGCTTGAGCATTAAGCTGTGCAACAAAAAGATCTGGTGAGAGGGGACAAAAATAATCAGATGATTTTCTTTTTTAGGGAAAGCAAGTCAGGAAAGATTAGGATTGCACTTGAGAAGGGAGCGTTGGGAATGAACAAAAGGCTGACTGGCACAGAGAACATTGACCACATCATGCAAATCTAAAGCAACAGACAATAATTGGCACAGCTTTAAAAAAATAATAATAATCAGCATCTCAAGCCTTAATGAATCTGCAGAGCTGCTTTCTGCAAAGGACTGTCGTGATAAAATAGAGCAGAAATCAAAGCATTTTTCATGAGAGAACACCCACAGCCCCAGCCATGGGGACAAAGGTGGGAAACAACCAACACCTTGGAAAAGCTGCTGACTAGCAAGGTTTGGGGGGATTATTCCCAGGGAACAATCGTGAGGAAGCTTCTGAAGGCTGTTTGCAGTGAGGAGAAAGCAGGACAGATGGACAGCTTAGCTCTCTCTGTGTCCCTTCTGCTGGGTGGAGGGGACAGGCTGGAATGATGGGGCTCCAGAAGGGATGTCTGTCCAAGGCTTTGCTGCTGCCTGCCTGGGAGAAGCCCATTTTCAGGCTATCCCTGTTTCCTTGCTCTCTCCTGCTTTTCCCCACTGTTCAGGGTGGAGGGGACCTTAAAGCTCATCTCATTCCACTCCCTGCTGTGGGCAGGGACACCTTCCACTACCCCAGGTGGTTCCAAGCCCCGTCCAACCTGGCCTTGGACATTTCCTCCTGAGGGTTGTTTAAATAAGTTTTCTCATGGAAACTCCACCCCCACAAGGATGGTGTCTAAGATGTGCAAGAAGCAATACAGACCCCCCAAAAATCCCTGCCCTGCAGTGATTTGGGGTTTCCTCTCCCTTGGGTGTTCCCTTGGCAATCTGCCCACCCAGCGGAGGAGCCGCTGCCCGCACGGCTGGGGACAAGTGACATTTTATAACATCCAGGCCAAAATGCTGGAATGCTGCAGTATTTACATTCCTGGCTGAGCAGGGAGGACATTGCCAGCCTCTGGCAGGACAAGCTACTAATAAATTTATGGGCTTTTTCTTATTCTGTGGAGTTGTTTTCATTTAATTCCTCCAGTGTTTTATCCTTCAGGGGAATTTGAGGGTGGCCAGTACAAATCCAGGGGAACAAAAATTGTTTCATGTTCCATGTTAAAGCTTTAACGGGAAGAAATGCAGCTAAAGACCTTATTAAAAGCACATAAACCCAAACAAAACACAACAGATCCCTTCCAGAATCACCCACAATAAACAGTTCTATGGAATTTGTGTAAACTGTGATGTGGAGAAGACAAAACCAAAAGATTTTGGCAACAAACCCCTCATTCCTGTTTCATCAGCCTTGGAAAGTGCCTGAGCCTGGGGATCCACTGATTTGATGACAACTGGGAGACTGAAAACTTGGCAATTAAGGGGAGAGAGGGTCTAGCAAGACTGGCACAAAGTCCAGCTCTGTGTTCCTTATGCAAGCAGCTCTTCCTGCTGCACACTGAGCTCAAAAGGCAGCTTCATTTGAAGTGTTAAAATCCTGCAGCTCTTCTGAGGCAAAACCATTCAGAATAAACATCTCGGGCAACCAAAGGCTGAATTGAAGGTGAGACATTATTTTTCATCCCCAGTGTGTGCTTGGAAATGGATGAGCAAGGAATTTTTTCAGGACTTTTACCTGGGGCGTAGCCGGGGCTGCTGGTTGGATACATGTTGGGATTGTAGGCTGGGGCAGCGGTGGGATAGCCTGTTGGATAACCTGAAAGGAGAGAGAACCAGGAATTAGGATTTCATCCATCAAACAAGGATGGCACCCCTGAAAAGCAATCAGCAACTTGTGTGAGCACCAAGGCCACCGAGGGAAAACACAGGTGGATTCTCTGGGCATAGGAAGGACTATGAATGTGCTGCATGTGACATCATCAATATTTCATCTTTATTCCTGCATGAAATGAGGACCAGAATGCAGAATGCAGTGTGCTCACTGTGCTTTGGAGAAAAGTGCTGGCAAAATCCACACTCTGAACATGGAATTCAGGTACAAAACCCCACGGGCACAGCGGTATTGGAAAGGTTTTCCTGGGCTGCGTGGCAGCACTTTGGAGAGCTCAGCACTGCCATTAAGCAGAGTTCCTTGCTGAAGGGAAGGCAGGGATCCTGCAGGAAAACATGCCAGCCTTGTATTCACCCATGGCTGCACAAGTGCCATTCCAGGAGGGACCTGATTTCCTGCCAGGCCACCTGGAAGGAACAGGCTGGGACCCCTTGGAGCCAGGCAGGCTTTAATGGGCACTTGGGGGAAGCTGCAGAGCATCTTCAGTTTGCATCCGCCTCACTCAGACAGGTCACAGGGAGTTCAGGGGAACTGTGTGATGGAAGTGAGGGCTGGAAATCGTGCACACCCCAGAGTCTGTGTGCACCCACACAGTGCAGGTGTCCAGCATCCAAGTCCTACTTCATTGGAAATTCCTGTCCTCTGTGGAGACCACAGACACAAGCTCTGCCCCTCCGTCTGCTCCTTTTCCACAGACTCACACAATGTCCTCAGCTGGGAGGGATCCCAGGGATCCCCCAGCCCATCCCTGCCCTGCACAGACCCCCAACAATCCCACCCTGTGCAACCCTGGCAGCGCTGTCCAAGCTCTCCTGGAGCTCGGGCAGCCTCGGGGCCGTGCCCATTCCCTGGGGAGCCTGGGCAGTGCCAGCACCTCTGGGGGAAGAACCTTTCCCTAAATCCAACCTGAACCTCCCTGGCACAGCCCCAGCTGTTCCCTGGGGTCCTGTCACTGGTCACCATTTTGCTCTTCACTTCCTTCTGTTTTCTGGAAGTTTTCCCTACTGAGAAGAGGAACACCCAAGTGACTCCAGCCTCCTTAGGTGCCGCTGAGTAAATCCCCCTGGCAGAACGAGCAGGACACTTTAATCCTGTGTTGCTGGGGGACAATTTGGCTTTGCTGTGCGTCACCACCTGGTTTATCTGTGTGTCCCCTTGGCCGTCATCCCAGAGCAGAGCCAGTGGAATGACCCTTGGAGAGTGCTTCCATGCCAAGCTCCACTGATACTGGCTGCTGGCTGCCAGCAAGGGCTGGGAGGAGGTAATTAGCAGTGGATTTACACCCATCTTTTAAAATATTTTATTTTATTATACAAAAGCGAGCATGGGTCCCTACTCCCCTCTTCTGAGCACCAAAAGGGCCACAGCACAATCCCCACTTCCCATGCCAGATCCCACTGCTTTCAAACCCTGGCACCACTGACTTCTGTGGCAAAATGTTGAGGTTCATTTGAATAAATCTAACTCAACAATCATGACCACTGTACTGGAATAAATGACTGGATGTTCTACCCTCTCATTTTCATCAGTGATATATTTGGCTTCTAAATCAGGTTAATTAAAAATTGCTGTAGTTAATGTTGGATAAGCAGCAGTTTAACACATTTTTTTTTTTTTTAGGCTCCACAGACCTCTGTTGTCACTGTACCCAGGAATATCTAAAGCCTTTCAGCAATCAAGAAGCTCCTTAGAAAGTTATTTGCAGATCCAGTGATTGCAAGCAGAGCATTAATGATGAGGATCTTAAATCAGAAATATCCCTTCTCTCCAGTTCATTAGAAGATAACCACATCTTTCCCAGGACATTCATTGCTCCACACTCTTCCTGTTTCCTCCTCACAATCTGGCCAGGGGTGCTAAACCAACTCCAGCTCACTTCTTGAGGTGTATTTTCCCTAAAATTCTCCCACCTGTGTTTCTACAGGGGTTTTACCCTCTTGGCACATGGTTCAGTGCAATCCCAGACTGGTTGGGGTTGGGACCTCACCCCAATTCCAGCCCCCTGCCACGGGCACAGATGATGATGCCTGTGTGTGCCATGGTGCTGCTCATTTGCAGGGATCTAGAGGACACTCTCTGGGGGCTCCAAGAGGTTCTTATAAGCTTTGCTGCTGGAAAATCCCCCCAAATTAGCCCTGATTCCCACAAACTGCTGCAGTCTTGAGTAACAATCCCTAATTAACATCCTTAGTCACCGGCGGTGACAAACACGATCCTGTGGGCTCACAAATGTTTCACCTGAGCTCACAGGTGCTGTGTGTTCACTCTGAGGCGCCACAAGCACTCACCCACTGTCAAATTCAGGAAAAAGCCCTCCTTTATTCAGGCCAAAATTGGCAGTATTGGGGTTATATGTGAAAAAAAGAGCCTGAAATAAGTCAAACCACAGGAAAAGTGTGGCTTTGGGTAAAATTTTCCATCCAGCCAAATACTGGAGGATTTATTTCAGGCAGATGGAGACAACTGTGCATTTATAGAATCCCAGAATTGTTTCACTTGGAAAAGACCTTCAGGACCATCAGGTCCAACCGCACCCCCAGCACTGCCAAGGCCACCACTAACCCCTGTCCCCAAGTGCCACATCCACACCTATGTTAAAATCCTCCAGGGCTGGGGACTCAATGGACTTTCTCCATTTTTTTGGTTTAGTTTCTGCTGGGTAGGACTCTTCCTCACAGAGTTATCTTTTGTTGTTCTGAAGGTAGGTTATGGCTGGGTTTGGATTCATTTCAGCTCAAATAAATACAATTTCTATCAAGGAAGCTTTAATAGCTTTGGATGCAAAAAGAAGCCCTGCTCTGCACTATCTTCCACTCTGACCTCATAAACTTTGATAAGTGCTGACCTCCAGCAAGAAAACTTGTCCTTTCTATTTTAAAGCAAAGCAGAGATGGGAAAGGTACAGGAAAATTAATGTGGTTTGCTCCTTTTTTTGGACATAGTGAAAAATAAGAAAGTAGAAGAATCTGGGGCAATTTGTGCCAGAAGAAACATGCCTGGAAATTCCCAGCACTCAAAATCCAGCAGGTTTAAAAATACATGAGATATTTTTTATTTAGCAGGGCCTGTAGTGATTGGACAAAGGGAAAAGGTTTCAAACTGAAGGAAAGTTGATTTAGATTAGGTATGAGGAAGACATTTCTTACAATGAGGGTGATAAAACATTGGCACAGGTTGCCCAGAGAAGCTGTGGCTGCCCCTGGATCCGTGGAAGTGTTCAAGGCCAGGCTGGATGGAGTTTGGAGCACCCTGGGATAGTGGAAGGTATCTCTGTCCATAGCAGGAGGTGGAACTGGATGACCTTTAAAAGGTCCCTTCTGACTCAAAACTATTCCATAATCCTATAACTTTTATATCTTATTGGCTTTGAGCACCTAGAATTTGTTTGTTAGCTCTTCTTCATCCCCCAAATAATCCCAAATCAGCTCCCACATGGAAACAAAAGCTGTGGTCCCCCATAACGGTCCCCATGTCTCACATTCCCTTGGGTACCAAACCAAGTCTGGATCCAACAGCCAGGAATGATCTCAGGAGAAGTGACAACACCAAAGCACCCAGCACCCTGCTCTGATTTTCCCCCTGGAAAACCTCAGAGACCTCCTGTAAATTCCTGTTCCTCCTGCTGACACTGCTCCCCTCCCGCCACTTCTGTCCTGCCTCATCACCTTGAATGAAAAGTAACAGCAAGAGGCTCAAACCCACCTGACATGAAAATGTCAGGAACAGAAAGAAAATATCCTTTTGTTTCTGTGGATCTGCACATGACAGGACTCTATCCCTGCTGGGCTTGAGGCTCTGCAGTGGTGCAGAAGGAAAGAAAATGAGATGAAAAATATTGAACAAAATTTATTAGATTCCTCATAGAAGAAATCCAAAGTTGTTTTGTGGCTTATTTTAATTTAATATCATCTCCACAATCAATAGGAGTAAGAAAGGCAGTGTTCACTTAATCTCCTCCCCAAGGAAAACACACAGCACTCCAGCTCTGGGAAGCACTGACTGAGCTGCCTTAAAAATTACCACACAATAACTGTGCAAAGCAAAAAACACATGGGCTGCATCAAGCAGGTATTTAAAAGCCATCTTTAATTTTTCATGTATTTTCAGTGTTTCTGTATCAAAATCATCTAAGTAACACCCAAACAATGACAGTCTACAAGTGCTAAGGCTCTGAAGTTCTCTTGAAATTCCTGAGAGAGAATTTGCTTCTCCCTGGCTACAGAGCCCATACTGTGGTCCACATCTCAGCCTCCCACCACTGGGAATTGTCACTTACACCACTGAATTCCAGAATGTGCCATTTCACTTTTCCAAGAGTAGTTTCATTGACCATTATCTGATCATGGCCTTAATTGCTGCAAGCAGCTGACATTCATTTACAAGACCAAATATTCTCCTTGATTCTTTTCCTTTGCAAGCCTCCAGCAGCGCGGACTCCTGAAAGTAGCCCTGTCACAAGGATTTCTACAGGGACAGATGATAAAGTCCCTTATCTAAGGGCAAGACAAAGCACTATAAAACCACACTTCAACTCCTTGAACTCCCAAGGACTCCAGCTCCATGCTTGGTGCAATTGAGAGCTTGTTGAGCACCAACATTCCCTGGAAGGAAAAGCCAGGCAGCCACACAGAACTGCCCCTCCTGTGGTGTTCCTTGCCCCGAGGTGGGTAAATATGAGAGATTTTTGCTGCCCAGGGCAGAGCTGAATCCCCATGCCTGAAGCCACATGGATGTGGTGCTCGGGGACAGGGCTGGCTTTGGCAGTTCTGGGGAAATGGTTGGACTCAGTGCTCTTGGAGGGCTTTTCCAACCTGATTCTGTGATTCTGTCTCACCAATCCTCCCTCTAAACCCCTTAACCACTGTCCACCCCTTTGTTTCTGCAGCTCTGAAGCTGCAGCAGCCCCAGGAACATTTCTGTTTTATGATCACCTCCTCGGGTCAGCCAGATGGAGCCAAAGCATTTTCCCCTGCAAAACTCTTCCATGTTCTATTTTAAGCCCATCCAGCATTTCTCGTTCTTTATTGCCCAGCCCTCAGAAACTCTTCAAAAATAGGATTTACAAGCACCTTCTCAGGACAAAAACGTGAGAAACTTCATGCCTTCAACTACACGCAGCTGTAAATCCGTTGGCTTTCGAGCGACTGGGAATTTATTCCTGCAGAGAATCACATGTTGGGAAATGAATGTGCAGATTTGGTGCTTGAGGAATTACCCCAGAAGTGAGAAATGAGAGAGCAGACACTGTGTAGGCTCCCTGGCACAGCTCCACCAAAGCCTCCAGCAGCCAGACTCGCAGCACAGGCCCTTGAATGTTGATTGCTGGGAGCAGTGACACTGGAAAGAACGTGCCTGGCGATGTGATGGAGAGGGGACACAGGGAGAAGGGCTGGGAAGGACATCTGGGAACTCATTCTGCATGGGAAACCAGCCCCCAGAGAGGAAGAGCTCCAGCATTTCCAAAAGGACTTGCAGCAGGGGTGTCATCAAAGCTTGCTCTCCTATGGCATGAGCCAATCTCATTCCAGAAGGATCTTCCCAGCCTGCCTGGCTCCTCACACAGCTGCAGAGCTCCAGGCTTGGGCCGTGCATCTCCTGCCTTTTGGGGAGCTGTCCCTAGGGAATATCCCTAGACACATGGGATTTAGGGAGGTGACCTCGGAGCAGTTCTTACACAGGGCATTGCCAGACTTTCCCTGCTCAGTGGGAACTCAGTTTAAACTCAGTTTACATCACCTCTGGGTGAATCCTGCTCTGCCAGCTCGGGGCAGGAAGGAGGGATAACCTTTCCTTTCTCCCCTCATCGCACAGATCCATTTGTATGATGGGACACATTTCCACGGCAAGTTCTACCCAAACCCTTCCCGATGCCTCTCCCTGGACAAGCAGACAAGCTGCAGGAGCCCCGGGGCTGGAGCAGGTTTCATTTCCCACTGATCATCCCACATAACCACAGCTACCCCATCACTCACTCGCCGCCTCGCCATGAAGCTATTCCAGCCCACTCCTGCTAAATGGAGGTAAAAATAGAGGAAAAGCTGAAAGCAAGGGTGGGACTGTTCAGAAGAGCAAGTTAATGGATGGTTGAGAATCCAGCATTTCTGAAGGCTCTGAGGATAATAAATACATTTGTTCCCATGAAAAAATGCCACCCCCTTATTACTGTTTCAAGCCTCATCAGCCCAAGAGTGGAGCAGTCAAATGAATGTGGATGTACCAGACACAGCAATGGCTTTAGAAAAAGATTTGCTCTCACATTTGAAAATCTCACTCCTGAAGACCTTTTAAAGTTGATTCTTTTCCCCCTGAAGGGTCCTTCCCTTTATAAAACAGCAACTATTTCCTGCTCCTTACCCACAGCCATGCAAAACCAACCTCCCACTGTCCTAGGCTGCTCCAAGCCCTGTCCAGCCTGGCCTTGGGCACTGCCAGGGATCCAGGGGCAGCCACAGCTGCTCTGGGCACCCTGTGCCAGGGCTGCCCACCCTCAGAGGGAACAATTCCTTCCCAATATCCCATCACTCCACATCCCCAGGATTGTGAAGACATTACACACGGGGAGGCAGCTCTGGACTTGCAGAGCAGAGGATGAAGAAGCGCAGGTCCTCTCTGGTGAGATGTCTGTACCCCCTTCTGTCTCCTTCCTCTCCCTCGCCAGGATCACAGCTTGATCCAGAGGGTGGTGAATTCCATTTGTGTGAAAGCACACACTCCTTAAGGAATTTTCCTTACAGGTTATCCACATTTTACATGGCAAGCAAAATGCTCGGAGCCCAAGGCCGGGAGCTCCACAGGCACCGCCCGTAACACAACCGTGCCTCTGCACCCTCACGGAGAAACCAACCCCAAATCCCAACAAAACCCACAGGAATCTGGCAGGAAAGTTGTTCTTTTGATGCCCATTTCCTTTGTATTGCACAGACCCCTCAGAAAGCACAGCTGGCAGTGCTGGGAGTGGCAGAGGGGCCTCTGGTGTGGGGTGATGGAGAGAAGCCCTCCGGTCCCTGGCAGGACAGCTTGGACACGTGGCACTGCCTGTTTGTCTCCACTCCACATGGTCAGTGTTGACACAATGGGGTCCTGCCTGCCTGGAGGAGCCTTTCCCAGCTGGAGGTCAAAGACAAGGGGATGGATAAGGGGGGGTCTCCCTGCCCTGAGGAGCTGCTTGGGAATTTGGCTGGGAGAACAATGATTTTTGCACAGAACTCTCAGCTCTTCCCTGGGACTGGGGCTGCACCATGCCATACCTGAGCTGGAAGCTGCTCCCTTCATCATGCCAGGAATTAGGAGAACTTACCAGCCCAAAAAGATATTAAGAAAGTGACAGAAGCACTGTTTTGGATACACGTCACCCTGATTTTCTCTTGCTCGCACTGAACTTGCTTTCAGACCTGTTTTTAAGGTTCAGGACAGTTGCAAGCTGTTGGACAAAAGAGATTGTTCCATTCTTATTTCAATTCCACCCCAGTTTTACTTCCCACCTACATCCAAAGCAAACCTCCCAGGCCTTACTGCAGCTGTCTGGGTAGGGGATGCATTTGGATGAGCAAAACTCATCCTGAAAACTAGAAGCAACTGTCCAAAAATATTAGAGAGATTGTTGATTGCTTAGTGCACACACTATAAATAAACCAGAGTGACAGAACTTGTCAGACTGTCAATCAATATCACTTCTGGGCCACAGACATGTGTCATATCCTCTCCTGTGTTCAGACAAGGCTCTGTGGGAAAGAAGTTCTGGAAAAGGGTTTAAGTTGTGCAGTATTGATTCTCCTTGCAATGCTTTGCTTCCTTCTGCACCTGAAGAATCCAAAGTAGGATATGAACAGCCCCTGGTGATAAAATAAAAGGGTTTGTTGCTCCACAGAAAGTGGAAGCCTGAGATAAAGAAGCTCCTTTGCAGTTTTTCTTAAATACTTAATTGTGGCTCAACCTTATCCAATAATGTTCCCCAGGGAAATATTTATCTGGAAAGATTTAAAATAGATTAAGATGGCAGAAGAGTGGTCAGGTTGAAACAGACCATGGTGCAGATTAGAATCCCGGGATGGTTTATGCTGGGAGGGAGCTTAAAGCTCATCCAGTGCCACCCCCTGCCAAGGGCAGGGACACCTCCCACTGTCCCAGGCTGCTCCAAGCCCCTTCCAGCCTGGTCTCGGACACTCCCTGGAATGCCCTCATTTGCTTTTCAGTCGTGAATTTGCCATTGCCCTGAATTTGTGGAGGCTGAGGAGAGCCTCACCTGGATGCTCCTGCTCTGCTCTGGCAGAGTTTTTATGGCAGCTCTGGAGGGGTGTGAAGACCCTTTCTGGAGGAGCTGGGACTGGAAATGCAGGCAGGACCCCATGCTGTCCATGCCCTCGGGTTACAGGGAGGTATTTACAATAACTGCTCAGAAAACAGCCCTTTGTGATGTCCAAAATGCACTTGTTCATCTGGCTAATTCTCAATCCACCCTTTTCAACTCTGCTCCCAAGCCAGGGGTTAAAAAGAGAATCAGTTCAAGTTTTTTGCTCCAGCTGTAGTTCCTGCTCTGTCAGAGTGTGGTCCATGGAAAACCTCTGTGCTTCCAGCTAAGGAAAGGCAACTGCTCCAGTCTGCATTCCTGATGCCCTCCTAGATCCTGGAACTGGGAATTTGTCCCTGTTTCCTGTCTATCGTAATTTGTTTTTTTCTGCCAAGTTGGTGTTTGCAACAACCGGGTACAAAGTAGAATCCTGGAATGGCTTAGGTTGAAAAACACACCTTGCTTTTAGTTTTTCTTATTCAAAATGCTTGAATTGAATTTGCCAGGTTTGGAACTGCCTTGAAAAATGGCATTCCAGGTGCGTGGCCAATGCCAAGGTGCCCAGCACTGCCCTGAGCATGATCAACGATTAACACAACAGAAACTGCCTGGTAATTAATCAATTAATCAATAGTCCATCAATTAAAGGACTAATTAAGTCTCTCTAGCACAAACATTGTCCTGGCTCCCATCTTTGCTTTTTATACTCCGCTTTGTCCTCTGGCATTGGCAGCATCCTCCTGATTTCATCCTTGATTCACAGCCTTAAGCAACATCTCTGGGGACACCACATTTTCTATTTCAGCTCATTTTAGTAATAGGCAGCTCCAGAACAGTCAAAACAATGTTACAAATCAAATTACTGCCCCAAAGGGCCAGTTTCAAAGTATGAATGTAGTGATCTTCATTTGCAAAGCTAAAAATTCGAAATGATAAAATATTTAGGGTTACAAGGAGAGGCCAAACTCAAGGAAGACTCAGGTTTGGGGATCACAACAGCTTTAGATATGGAAATTTTTAAATGCTCATTAACTTTCAAATGTCCATATGGTATTTTGGACATTTTGGCCTCAGACCAGGGAAGTGCATCGCTCCCAAATCCATTGGCTATGGACAAACACAGCAGCAGATGGAGCACACGGAGGATATTAACAAAAGCAGGTTTTGGGTGTTAAAAGGCTTAATGGGTCTCTCACATGTATTTGGGCCAGGAGATCAGATTCAAATTGTGCTTGGGGAAAGCTGAGAATCCCTAATATTTGAACTGGCAAAACTCCACAGTGCTGTTTAAAAAACAGCTCTGGTGGAAATAAAATCTGATTTCACCAGCTTGGGAGTGCAAAGGTTCTGTCAGAAAGGCAGCAGGGATGCAGTGATCCCACAAAGATCCCTTGTCTCAAGGGTTTTGTTACTGATTTCCCAGCCAAAAGCTGGGATGAGATTCCCTGCCTGTTACACCTGACCTTTGAGAACCCCACCAGCACCTGCGCAACTCACCAAAAATCCAGGGAAGAAGAACAGCACTAGAATCATGGGGCAGTGCAGCATTTACTTCTGGTCCATAAAATGAGTTTTTGAACCCCCAAAGAAGTGTTATAAACCATGTTCATGCCCTGTAATCCCTCTCCTAAAAAAACCCCCACAAACCCAACTGATTTCTGGGAATACTTGAATTAGAGTTATGTCTTTGCACCAGGTGTTCTGGTAGAGCACCTCTTCAGAAAGCTTGGGAAAAAAAAATAAATACAAAAAAGCAAATAGAAATCCCTTCCTTCCATTCTGTAAATATTTTATTCCTTACAAAAAGCCCAGAAGAAACTCCAAACGTAATAAACCCCACAGCTGAGGGTTGACAGCCTGGGATGTTTTAGCACAGTTTTCATTTGATTTAAAAGAAGGGTTTCTACACCGGTCCAACTCAGCAAAGCAATTACTAATTAAGTAAATTACATTTCATGGTTGAGGTGCATCCTCCTGGTTCCTCAGGCAGGTAAAAAGTGATAAATTTGTGGCAGCTCCTCTTTTACTTGGTTTTGACACAGGGAAGCAGGCAGGGTTGTTTAAAAAAAAATCCCAAGATTTTTGCATGGCGATTCTTTCACACGGATAACTGGGAGAGCCCCGTGACTCTCAGGATGGATGGCAGATGGAGAGCGAGGGAGGAGGATGGAAAAATTTTTCATGGAAAGGATTGTCCAAGCTTCCCAGGGAAGTGGTGGAGTCCCCATCCCTGGAGGGATTTGAAAAACCAGCTTGCTCAAAGCTCCATCCAGCCTGGCCTTGGGGACTCCCAGGAACAGGGGGAATTAAAGGCCCTTGGGGCACTCTCTGCCCCCTCATTTTAGAAGGGCAGCGTTGGGTTGTGTTTAGGGAATAGTTGTGACTTTAACATCCTCCAAGGATTTGGGAATTCTATGCTGTGCTCCCAACAATCCTCTCAGGAATTCAATCCAGGAGCCGACTTCTCGGCAGAAACGTGGGGACCTGGCAAATCCAAAATGAGTCATTGTACTGCAGGTAGTGAGGCTGCCTTAAAAATAACACATCCAGTGTGGCTGGGAAACAGCAAAAAGGATCAGCAGTTCCCTCCAGAAATAGCAAATTACAGTAATGGACTGGGATGGAAAAGGGAGAGGGGAAAAAGAGAAAAGCTCAGAAGTTAAAGGAGTGAAAGGCACGATGTCGAGCAAAATAAAATCAGAGGTTTCACATAAGCCTCCTCCTGTACTGGGGGCTGCTGGGTTGAAAAATCAGCCTAAAAAAGGGTAGATGACTAATTCTGGTTTGGGACTCAGAGTATCAGCAGGCTTCAGTTTTACCAGCAGAACCTGAGGGATGATTTCAGCAAGGAGCACAGATCAGGAGAGGGAAGAGGCACCCAGGGGAATCTGTCCGAGGGACTTAAAGATTGTTACCAAAAAAACCAGTGTAAAACTGCCACTAATTCATTGCATCAAATGTACTTCATAAAGGATCATTTGAGGCACTTGAAACTGAAAAATAGCAATATATACACAGCAGTACGGATTATGGAAAGAATCATTGAATGGTTGGTGGAAGGGGACATTAAAGCTCATCCAGTGCCACCCCTGCCATGGGCAGGGACACCTTCCACTGTCCCAGGCTGCTCCAAGCCCCAATGTCCAGCCTGGCCTTGGGCACTGCCAGGGATCCAGGGGCAGCCACAGCTGCTCTGGGCACCCTGTTTCCTCTACAGAGACAAAACTCCTGTCAGGTTTTGTCTTCTGCCTAAAAATGTTAACAGGAGCAGTTGAGAAATAAAGGATAGGCCGAGGTAGTGTCTACATTTAAAAAGAACTAAAATAGGTAAAATAAACCAAGTTTGTATTTATCCTGGCACAGCATGACTGGCAGCACACAGCCCCTCACCAGTGCTTCTGTAGGCAGTGGTGCTGCTTTCCCTTCAGATGCCCTCAAATCCTCCTCTGTCTGGATTTGTGCCTCCCACTCCACCTCAGCACACTGGAGACCTCCCGTCATCCATAGAGTCCTGGTCTACTTCCAAGCAGGGCAAGCAGAAACAGCACTTATTTTATTATATGGGGTTATTTTAAAAGCTCCCTGTAAAGAATGCATTTAAATTACTCTGAATCCTCAGCCCTACAGAACACTGAGACAATTCCTCATCTCTGAGCTCTTCGTGGATTCACACTTTGCATACATTGCCTGGAGAGGCTGTGGCTGCCCCTGGCAGTGTCCAAGGCCAGGCTGGACAGGGCTTGGAGAACCCTGGGATAGTGGAAAGTGTCCCTGGCTGTGATGGCACAGGAGGCTCTGAGAAAGTTTTTCCAAAGCCTAGAGAAATCAGCCGTTTCTTCCAGGAATCCAGATTTTACAGACTGATTGGAAACAGAGCAGCTTTAGGAAAGGCTCCTGAAAATTTTGCTGCTTCTTTAAACACAAGCAAGTGCCAGCTCCAGGACACCTGGCGAACATCAAGTGGGTCAAAGGCAGTTTGATGTCACCTCAGAGTACGGTGACGTCTCGGGTGTCCTTGCTGGCAGAAAAGGACTTATTTTTGTCAAATACCCACCAGGCAGCTGGTCCTGTTCAATGCCAACAAACCTCTGCAGATTTCCAGGACAAAACCAATGCATTACAATTAATTTATCCCAGTGACTGTCCTGCAGGATCTCCTCACCACAATAAACTGAGGGAAACCACGACTGAGCACCAGCTTCATTTCCTAGGTGGAATTCTAACGTGTAGCACTCACCCCCTGCTTCCCCAGGTCACCCAGGGCTCAAATCTATGCTTTTGTCCTTAAATAAAGAGAAAATGAGACCTGAGATGCAAAATCCAGCTGAAGTCAAGCACTGCCCCAGCACTGCCATCAAGAACTGGGCTTTCTGCCCTGATCCTTTTCAGAAATTGTAGGACCAACAGCAAAGAAATTCAGAAATATAACAAGCATTGAAAGACTCACTTTTAGCATTTAATTTCCAGTAAAACAAATTAATGAGAACTCTATCAAAAGTCTGGATTTTTCTAAATTTACACTGGAAGCTTTTCAGAAAATGTGTATTAGTTTAAAGTATCACTGAATCACAGATGGTTTAGGTTGGAAGGGACATTAAAGCTCATCCAATTCCAACGCCCTGGAGTGGGCAGGGACACCTTCCACTGTCCCAGGTTCTCCAAGCCCTGTCCAACCTGGCCTTGGACATTTCCAGGGACCCAGGGGCAGCCACAGCTTGGAAAATCTGACTTGCAAATGTCAAGTAGAAGAAATGACCTGAGGCCAGATTGTCACTGTCACAGCTCTGGCTGAGTAAGTTAAGTTTTAAAAATGCATGAAGACAATCACCTCTTTGCAGCAGGTTTCTCTCCCTATCAAAAATAAACTAACACACAAATATCTCAAGAGTTTTAATCTAGAACAGATTTATAAAGGGCTCTCACAGGCTGTAAGTCACAACTAAAAATGCTTTTAATGCCATAAAACAGGAAGCAAAGTTTTATAGCAGAATATTTTGTATAAAATTCCAGACTGAATTGGAAGGGACCTAAAACATTATCTCATTCCAACCCCCTGCCATGGACAGGGACACCTTGCACTGTCCCTGGTTATTCCAAGCCCCATCCAGCCTGGCCTTGGGCACTGCCAGGGATCCAGGGGCAGCCACAGCTGCTCTGGGCACCCTGTGCCAGGGCCTGCCCACCCTCACAGGAACAATTCCTTCCCAATATCCCGTCTACTTAAAGTCATTCCATGATCCTATTCTAGTGAGTTGTAATGCATGGGGAATGCAGGAGAAAAAGTTCAGTGTTGAGAACTGCCATCAGTCACACAGCAAGCTGCTGGAGAAATTTACCCCAATAAATACAAAAAAAGGTCTCTAGGATCCAAAACAAGGGTTTGATCCCAGTGCCCTGGACTGGTCCAGGGTTATCAGCCAAGTGGAGGAAAGGAATTTCCAGAATGGGTCTATTTAACAGCAGAAGTCTTTCAGGAAGAGAATTATTGTGGGTATGATGTCACACATTCCTGAGAACACTTAGATGTGCTCACTAAAAGGAAAGAACGGAATGGAAGGAGCAGAAGAGATTAGAATGGAATTGTTCAGTTGGAAGGGATCTACAACAACCAGTCCAGCTGCAAACTGGCTTCAGTTCAAAGGCTCAGTCAGTAAAAATTGATATCTGCCCTGCAGAACCTGAAAAACTAGAGAATAAAAGATGTTTAGGAGAACAGCTCTGGGAAAATCCCCTCTCCTCAAAGGCAAAACAGCATGATCCTGGGAAATCCACCCCACATGCACAGAGCCCATACCCCTGCAGCATCTCCTTGTGTGCTCCTCTGCCCTTTCCACATGGACAGCTTTCACTGGGCTTCCATTCCATTCCATTCCATTCCATTCCATTCCATTCCATTCCATTCCATTCCATTCCATTCCATTCCATTCCATTCCATTCCATTCCATTCCATTCCATTCCATTCCATTCCATTCCATCCCATCCCATCCCATCCCATCCCATCCCATCCCATCCCATCCCATCCCATCCCATCCCATCCTGCCTTGTCTTTCTCTTCTCCCCTACACCTAAACCTGTATCTGCTGGGACCCCATCCCAAGGAGCCAAGGTGAACATCCCACCTCCCCTCCCACCCTCTACCTCACCCCCAGGACACCCTGGCCACCCCAAACAGGTGACATGTGGCAGGTCACCAAGTCACAGCCCAAAAGCCATCCCCACCACGTTTCTCCCTGTTCCTCTCCCCATCCTCCTGTCAGCTACGACACATTTTGCTTCTCAGACCACTCCCACACCTCCCCAATTCCTGCAGTTCCACCCTTGTACAGCAGACCCCTGCCAGCCAGCCTGGCAGGCAGTGCCTCACTGCCCCCTCTCTCCTGGCTCCCTTTATTCCAGCCTGGAGCTGCAGGCTCTCCCCAGGGACATGCACTCGAGTCCGTGAGGATCAAGGAACATCCGTCTCTGCAGACACAGCTATTAATAGTCACTCACCTCTCCAACTGCAAATTCCAGGCTCTTCACAGCCAATCCTCACCCTCCTTAAATGTCTCTTCTCATCACCATAACCCTCTCAGCCTGCTGAAAGCCCAGTATTTTAATCTTGCAATATTAAAGACGATTCTAGCAGGCACTTCAAAAGAAAAGGAGCCAATAAGAAACAAACAGTTTGAGGTCAGGGGCTTTCCCTGCTCAGCTCACAAAATAAAGAGGTGAGATTCCTTCCCCCTACAATTCCTCTGTGCAAATTTTAATTGCTTTTCTGACATCTACAGAATGTAATCTTCTTCCTGTGTTGTTCCTAGGATTAGGGCAGGACGAAGGTAAAGCTATTTTTGATTAATATGGAAATCAGAAATTACTTTCCAGAGAAAACTGGGGACTGTTCCTAATGCTGCTTTATCTTTGGGGAATTACAAATCTGAAGAGTAAGGAGAGTGAGCTGGCAGCTCACTGAGTCTTCCAACCTGCGCAAAATATGCTTAAAGACTTTCAAAAATCTCTTTTGATGGAAATATGAGATTAATATAGTTAAGGAAGCGTACAAGCTGAAGACAAAGAGAGTTAAATCCCCACGGAAAGGGGAACATCAGTTTATCTGGGGAAAAAAAACTGTGGAGGGGCCACATGGTACAAAGAAACCTTCCTATGTGTTAAGAGAAATGTAGCAGTTAAGGTAATGGTTAAATCTATTCCCAATTCAAAGCTGCTCTGCTGAAATACAAATATTCCTCATGACCATTCAGCTGAATTTCTAATGGGTGACAATGTGAAGAATCCAGTGGCATCCAGCCCCTCCTATCTGGGTGACGGGAGGAATTTGGAGGGAAATAAATAAATATGAGGGGATGGAGTGAAAGGGCAAGAGGGAATGACTTTAAACTGAATGAGGGGGGGTTCAGATGGGATATTGGGAAGGAATTGTTCCCTGGCAGGGTGGGCAGGCCCTGGCACAGGGTGCCCAGAGCAGCTGTGGCTGCCCCTGCATCCCTGGCAGTGTCCAAGGCCAGGTTGGACAAGGCTTGGAGCACCCTGGGACAGTGGGAGGTGTCCCTGCCATGGCAGGGGTGGCACTGGGTGGGCTTTAAGTCCCTCCTGAGTCAAGCCAGTCTGGGATTCTGGGATTCTGTACCTGGGGATAAAGACTCAAAGCCATGCCAGCAGTCCCATCCTCCTGCCAGGAGTGCCTGCAGGAGCAGGAAACTGGAGATGATTTAGGAGTAAAGAAGGGACATCCTGGCAGGCCTACGCCTGGGAAATTTCCCTCCAGTTCCCTGTGAAGTCCCCCCAAAGCCCTGCTCCCACAGAGCCATGCGTGTTGCCTGAATAATGGGATGCCTGTGGAAAACCAACCGTTCATTGTACTACTTTTTAATGTTACCATTGGATGCATGAGATTAATGGGATTTTCAAATGGAGTGGCAGCACTTCAGCTATGTCTGGAAACAAAGGCATTGGCTCTGCCGACCAGAGAGGAGTGAAAAGGAGACAACTGCATTTTATCTTGAAAGCCCTCAGACACTTTCAAACACATTCAGGAATCAAAAGCTCTGTGTAAAGAGAGGAAAAGCCCTTCAGGACCTGTTGGGCCATGCTCCCGTTTTTAAAAATGACAAGATGTGGGAGTAGGATATTTAGTGTAAAGATACAATGTGGGAGCACGAGGCTTGCCATGTCCAAAATTGATTTAGATGTGGGAAAATACTGCAGCCTGAAAACTCAGAGGTTCAGCTTTGTGTGCTGGAGAGGAAAAACACACAGGGACATTGTCACGTTCAGTGGGGATCCAGCAGTACAATAGGTTTATATTTATATATAAAATCATTCCCCATTGTCCTGTCCCTCCATCCCCTGTTCCCAGTCCCTCTCCAGCTCTCCTGGAGCCCCTTTAGGCCCTGGCAGGGACTCTGAGCTCTCCCTGGAGCCTTCTCCTCTCCAGGTGAGCACCCCCAGCTCTCCCAGCCTGGCTCCAGAGCAGAGGGGCTCCAGCCCTGCAGCAGCTCCGGGGCTCCTCTGGGCTCTCTCCAGCAGCTCCAGGTCCTTGTGCTGCTGGCCCAGGGCTGGGGCAGCTCTGCAGGTGGGCTCTCACCTGACACAGGGACAGAGGGGCAGAGTCCCCCTCTTTCCTGCTGCCCACGCTGAGGGATCAGCCCGGCACAGGGGGATCTGAGCTGCTGGAGCACGTGGCCGGATTCTCCCGCAGGAATACAAATTACACAATTATAGTATTATTTTAGCAGTTGGCCATGGTGACATTTCCCGCTGTTAGGTGGCTCTGGTCCTGCCAGGATAGATTAGCAAGGCTCACCAAACATTTTGTTTGGCTAAGGAACAGCTGAAGGGCACTGCCTCCTTATTCTATTAAAAGCGCCGCAGGAACTTGGTAACATTTTCCTGTTGATCTCCACTGCTCTGATAAATGGAAACCTCATCCCTTCCTCCAGGAGGAGAGGAGACATTTTTAGGAAGGGAAACCAATTTCCTCTCAGTGTTATTGAGTTAAACAAGGTAGTTCAGTTTCCAAAGGTATTAAGGTTTTGTTATTCTCCCACCGAGCACTCACCGAGCTGTTGGAGCAGGAATGGAGACAGAGGAACTTCAGCTCTGCAGGCAAATTCCTACAGATCATGTGCTCCAGCAGGGAGGGTAGGGTCAGCACATAGATCCTGACAGTGATGGAACACATCTGAATGCACAGAGCTTAGAACAATTACTGCTGAGCAGCCCTCAGCACACCAGGAGCGAGAGAAAGGAAAAAAAAGCCAACCATCTTTGGAGAGATGAACAATCCTTCTCGTTATCAACACTTCATTTAGTATCTTAGTTGCTTAAACCCAATTATATCCAGAAAAGACAACTGTGAATGAAGAGGATCTGAGCAACCCCAGATAATGGGAGAAGATAAAAACCCACTCCAAGAGTAATGACCTGATTTGGCATTCATCAGTCGCTCGGTAATGAGCAAACGCTGATTTCAAATCTAAATTCATGTCAAATGCTTCTGGATAAAATTAACTCCCAGCATATTTCAAAACACCCATTCAAAGTGTCGCTGCTGCTTCCTCCTTTCCCCTCCAGCAGACCAGACTGTCTCCTCTTCCACAGCTCCTGCTGTTCCTCCTTCCACCACTTGCCACATTTTTTCAGGCTCTGGCCATGGAAGTGTCCAAGGCCAGGCTGGACGGGGCTTGGAGCAACCTGGGATAGTGGAAGGTGTCCCTGCCCGTGGTGGGATGCTTGGACAAGATGACCTTCAATGATTCCATCCAGTCCAATGTGTTTTGTGGTTTTATGGCTCTGAAATATCCCTAATGAGCATGGACACCCCACCCTCAGCCACTTCCCAGCGTCCTGACCCTCTGATCAGCAGCTCTGAGGGTGCCTCAGCAGAGGAGCATCCTTGGCACATCACACACACCAAGAAATTGCATCCCATGCAGGAAGAGACAGCCTTGTATTTTGGTTTTATATTAAACAATCAGTTCAGGGCTTTAAAAGTGCAGCACAAATGAAGGCAGGCAGAGGTGTCTCCCAAGCAGAGGGATGAACTCCTCTGCAGGTAAAGCAGGTGTGTGCCAGCAGGAGACTGAAAAAGGAGGAAAAATCTCCCCTGTATCCTGCATCAACAACTCCTTGTGTGAGCCTCAGCTCCCTCCGATCCATCACTGCCTCCACTCCTTGGCCTTACGCGTGTTTTTCACACAGGTTGTACAATCTGTGACTGGCACTGATCTGATTTAAACCACTGATTATTTATTTCCCCAGAAACTGGCAGTGGAGGAGATTTGTTGTCACTGGTAGCAGTGAACGGATCCAAACATGCTGCTTTTGCTTCACGAAAGCATGGAAATGTTTAGGTTGGAAAAGACCTCAAAAATCTTCAAGTCCAACTGTTCCCCCAGCACTGCCAAGGCCACCACTGCCCCATGTCCTCAAATGCCACATCCACATGGCTTTAAATCCCTTCAGGGATTGGGACTCCACCACTGCCCTGGGCAGTGAAACTTGTCATGTAGGAATTTTCCCACTCTAAACCTCCCCTGGCCCAGCCTGAGGCCGTTCCCTCTCCTCCTGTCCCTGGGAGCAGAGCCCGATCCCCCCGGCTGTCCCCTCCTGTCAGGAGCTGTGCAGAGCCACAAGGCCCACCCTGAGCCTCCTTTTCTCCAGGCTGAGCCCCTTTCCAGCTCCCTCAGCCTCTCCTGGTGCTCCAACCCCTTCCCAGCTCTGTTCCCTTCCCTGGACACACCCTGGTCTCTGATACCATGGTGGAAGTCACCTAATCCCAGTTGCTGCTGGAGGAGATGCACATCCCTGGCTAAATATGGCCAGAAACCCTTCCTGTTCACCACGGCCATCATTCCCAGATGTCCACATACAGATGCCAACAAAAATTACAGAATTCCATTTTAAAAAGCCCCAGCATCATCCTGCAGGGTGATGGAGAATTGTGGTAAAAGCTCTCAACACCATCCCAGAACATCAAAGCGTTTGCAAAGACCACAGAACACCTTTTAGACAACAAATTCCCTTAATTCTGGCTGTGTGAAAGGGCTGGCACAAAAAAAATCCTCCATGCCTGCAAAGTGTTCGTGGGAAGGGATTATAAGAACAAAAATGTTGTGGGCCATGTGTGGAAGACAGGACTCAAACCCAGCAGCCTCCAGAGTGCCCTTGTTTCCTGCTGTTCCCTACAATTTCACTACTTTTTGACCTTAAAGAACCCTGAAGCTTGTGGGTAATCCAGCTGTGATGAGATTTCCTACTCCTTGATGAAACATTTGAAGCTGCTGCTCAGTTCCTTGATGGATCCTTTTCTATGTCTGAACCTGCTTTATTCCTGGCTTTTTTTTTGAGGATGAAGGGCACCCAGTGGACACCCGGCAGGGACTGTGCAAGCTCCGGAATAATCGCTCTGCCAAAAGCAGGAAAGATCTGACTACAAAGGCTGCTCCTCTCTCCTTCTTAAGCCATTCCTCCACTGACTTTTTGTACTCTGGACAATCAGGCTTTGAATCAAGAAGTGGCTTCTCCAACCTCAGCTTTTCCTGAAGGGGAATTTAAAGCTCTTTATTCCCTAACAGAAAACTCAAGTGGTGCCTCCTGTAGACCTGAGCCATCCTGTCCAAACAATGTTTCAGCTTGTGTTCATCTCTTCACGTACATCAGGGATGCCAATCCATCAGCTGAAGCTCTCAGGGAGCAGAAGTACAGGAGTTTTCTCCACAAGCCTCTATTACTCTTCCATTGACTGTATCCAGCATCTTCCCTGTCACTTGCACTGAAACTCATCCCTGTCTTCAACTGCTGGTGGGAGATTCTCACTCTTTGTGTGTAACATCCTTAAACACAGCCCTCCCCATCCATCCAGGAGCCAGAGCCTCCCACATCTCCACTATCAAAAGATTTTTTTCCTTCAACCTTGACTAAAGTTTTGCTATTCCATGCCTTTCTCCCTTTACCCAACTTGACTAACTCCCTTTCTGTGACCAAAAGTGAGGAATTTGTGTTTATTTCAAGGTTCTCCATCATCTAAAGCTCACTCAGCCACCCTTTTCCCACAGTGGGGCACCAACTCCTTGGTTCCCCCAGCACCCCAGCCTTGCTTGTGCTGCTCTCTCAGGGCACATCAAAAAGCAACTTTGTGTGCTCCATTTCCCACTAGGAAAACCCAGAAGTCCTCCTAAATGCCCAGCATCTCTTCCAAGGGCTCCTTTGACCGTACACTTCCCAAAAGTGGCTCCAGGCTCCACTTCTCTGAGCCTCTAGGGCAAGGCCTGGGTTTGCTCTGTGCTTGGGGTGCTGCCTGAGATGCTGAAAACAGCCCCAAATCCCAAAGTCCCACTAAAAATAGAGGAGAGCTGCTGTTTCCAGAACCCTCCACACCCCTTGGTCAGCTCTGCAGGAACACAGTGAAGGAGGGCAAAAACACAGGTTGTAAGCACAGAGTGTGTGTTGAGTCAAGGTTCCTACAGGCACTGCCAGCTCTGGCGTGGGTCAGAACATCCCTGTGAGTCAAACACCACCTAAATCCATGCAGGGAGGGTTTGGAGGGGTTAAATCCATGCAGGGAGGGTTTGGAGGGGTTAAATCCATGCAGGGAAGGTTTGGAGGGGTTAAATCCATGCAGGGAGGGTTTGGAGGGGTTAAATCCATGCAGGGAAGGTTTGGAGGGGTTAAATCCATGCAGGGAAGGTTTGGAGGGGTAAAATCCATGCAGGGAAGTTCTAGAGGGGTAAAGTGATCTGCAAAAGCTCATTCATCAGCCACAAACAAAGCCCTAAGCAGAACCTTAATCCATCATCCAGCCCCACCTGCCCCAAACAAGATCCTTTTATCAGCCTGGCCTTTTAATAGATGAGCTAAGATATTGACTGTAAAACATTTCTTTCTTTTCCCAGCCTTAAACTGCTGCAGCAGAAGCCATAATCCACCTGCATCCCCAATATCCAGGAGGAAGCACTCCTGAGATCCACTGGTTTGTACACGAGCACGGGACTGACTGTTCAGTGATGCCCAGGAGGAAGTCGGGGTCATGAACACCAAAAAAAAGAAAAAAAAGGCAAAAAGTAAAGCAAAGAAAAGTAGGTCAAGCAATTCACATTTGCTGAAAAGGACAAAGAACACTGCAGATTTTTTATTACCTTATGCAATTGCTACCAAATATCTGAAGCATCCTTTTTATCTGATTCAAATCCCACATGAGTAATCCATGATTAAATTTAGTGGGTGTGAAATTTCATTAGGTCGTTCAATTTTAAGCAGATTGGATAATGAAGTTCCGTCGTCCTTCGGAATTAAGGAAAAAAATATTAATATTGTAATTTTTATCTCACTGCCAGCCTTCCCCCATCTGTGAGATTATTCTCATTCATGTAAGACATCCGTGTCCTGCAGCTCCATCTTTGAGGCACGTGAGCTTGGAGATGGAGAGAGGGAACTGCTTGGAAATGCTGGCAAAAGCCAAACCCAAAGCAGGCTTTACCTGGTGCTTTTCTGGGATAAGCACAGACCAGAAATTTGAATTTTCCCAGATTCCAGCAGGGATGTCTTATAAAATATCACAATTTGTCTAAAATAAGTCCTTTGGAGTAATTCAGTGGTATCACAATGGGAAAAATGTTAATAGGTAGCAGGTGCTGCTTTAAGTCTTAATTCCCTATGGCAAAGAGCTAGATGACTCAAGGAGAAGCCACCAGCTTCCTTCCTGCAAAAAGGCTCCAGCTTAAGAGGTTTGGAGTTTTTCTTGGGTTTTAAATTTCTCTCTTTTTTTTTTTTTGTTTTTTTTAATGGTTGGAATTCAGACTTTAAATGGAATTCCTGCTGGGTTTTTAGAAGACCATCGGTGCAGTGATGGGCAGTGGAGTGTGCAATCCATGAGCCCCTCATTTCACTGTACATCACCCTGTGTTTCCCACATAGAACCAATAAACTTTGTTCATCCACCCCCTAGAGCCAATAAATTCAATTAAATTTTCAATTTAATCAAAAATTTCATTGTATAATCCTTGGGAAGAGCCTGGCTGGGAAGGAGTTAAACAACAGGCCTGATTCATCTCGCTGTGTTTTCAGGGAGCAGAAGCCACTCTGTGCCAGCACAAATAAATAATATCTCTATCCACATCACAACAAAGTATTTTCCTCTTGATGTTGTTCACCAAAGCATGATGACAAATGATGGCTGGAGAAACAGGAGTTGTCAATTCTGCCTTAATCGTGTTTCCTTTGGGGCTTGACAGAAGTTGCCACGTTTATCCCTTTCTCTAAATGGCCACCAGGTGTTTCCAGCAAATGAACTGAACACAGCAAACACCAATCTGCCTTCCCGAGCTTTCTGTGCTCTGTTACTGGATAGTTTTCTCAGGAAAGAAGGGAAAAAACTCCAAAATTTCAGTGGAGAAGCTGAAGCTTCGCACATCTAGAGAACCCTCAAGGAAAATACACATCAGGAAAGATGATATTATTTGATGGGACAAAATCAACACATGTCAGCCTCAATATTTACTGAAAGTACATCCTAACATCACCCATCCATGATAAACAGCATCAGGAGGACCTGGAGCTGCTGGAGAGAGCCCAGAGAGGCCCTGGAGCTGCTGCAGGGCTGGAGCCCCTCTGCTCTGGAGCCAGGCTGGGAGAGCTGGGGGTGCTCACCTGGAGAGGAGAAGGCTCCAGGGAGAGCTCAGAGCCCTTGCAGGGCCTGGAGGGGCTCCAGGAGAGCTGCAGAGGGACTGGGGACAAGGGATGGAGGGACAGGACACAGGGAATGGCTTCAAACTGCCAGAGGGCAGGATTAGATGGGATATTTGGAATAAATTCCTCCCTGTGAGGGTGGGCAGGCCCTGGCACAGGGTGCCCAGAGCAGCTGTGGCTGCCCCTGCATCCCTGGCAGTGCCCAAGGCCAGAATGGACAGGATTTGGAGCAGCCTGGGACAGTGGAAGATGTCCCTGCCCATGGCAGGGGGGTCACTGGATGGCTTTAAGGTCCCTTCCAGCCCAAACCAGTCTGTGATTCTGTGAAACAAATCCTACTAGGAATTAATTTGAGAGTCTCTGGAGTAGGCGTTGCAAGACATCAGTCAGGCATCAACAGCAAAACAAATTAACACCACAAAATAGTGAAAAACAGAGGAGGCAAACCTGCATCTTTAAATAGCCCCAGAGAGCTTTTCCTGTCAGTAGCAGTTTTCTGGCCGAGCTCCACCACATCCTCTCTCTGCTTCACCCAAACCTGCCTTTTCCACATGACTAAAATGCTCATCCAAGTCTGGATCAGAGCAACCCTGAGACTGTTTATCCCTCCTGCAGTTTCACATTCACCTTCTCCACCCATCTCACCTTCTCTGCCTGTCCTGGATGCTTTCCCTGACCTCCCCTCCTATGGAACTTCACCACCCCATTACTGGATGTCTCAAGAGTTCAAAGGGGAGAAGATCAACACCGCAGGGAGCAGGAAATCCAATGATTCCAAGTAATCCAGAGACAACTGTGCCAACACCAGTGCTTTCTCCTGGGTCAGGAGCGCAGTTCCTGCAACACTTTAATGTCCCAGGGTGGTGACACATGCCATGGATCTGGAGGAGAACCCAGAGGAGAACATGCAGGCGAAGCAGGGGAGTGAGGTTATTGGATGATGTAGGCAACATTACTCTGGGAAAAAGGAGGAATGCCATGCCACCATGGAAGGAGAGAGGGAGGAACCAAACTGAGGAATTTATGAATTTCCAGTTCATCAGACTTTGTCTTATTCAGTGGATCAGAGGGACGCTGTGGAGAGCTGTTGTTGGATCTGTGAGAGCAGAGTCTGGAGAGTGAAACACAACTGTTGACAGAGGAGGGATGAATTACAGACCATTTAAACAATGTGCACACACACAAGGCCATGGGGCCAGCTGAGATGGGCCTGAGGGTGCCAAGGGAGCTGGCTGGTGTCACTGCCACTCTGTCATCTCCGAACGGTCACGGAGATGGGGAATGTCCCTGGAGACTGGAGAAAGGGCAACATCACACCCACCTTCAAATAGGGAAATGCCAGCCCAGTTGGCCTCACTCCCTGCCCAGAAATTCACGAGGCAAATCCTTCTGGAAATCATAACCTTCCAGACCAAATTATTCTGGTATTTACTACCCAGAGAGTGTCTGACAGAGAACTGTTCAATCATTGCTATTTTATATTTTCTCTACTCCTCTTCTGCACTTCAGATCCTGCTGCTTCTGCCTTCTCTCCCCTGGAATGGTGTCTTTTGGTTCCATATTTGCAATTACAACAAGCACAGGTTTATATACATGAGATAGAAATATAATTTCCACCTGAATTTGGGCACTCAGAGGAGCTGGATTCATTCTGGGCTCTGTGCTCTCAGTGGTGTCAAGGACCTCCTGTTATTGGAAGTGACACTGGGAATGAAGAGTGTGGTGGAGGAAGAGCATGGAGTCAGCATGTGCTCATTTGTCTGCTAATAGGGGATAAATTAGAATTTGGGAATAGCTTTAATCATTCTTGTTGAAGCTAATTCACTCTTGATGTTTTGTTTCTGTGGGCAGTTCTCCCCTTAAGCTTAATGAAAAAGGTAAATAAACCAGAGTGGAGTAATGAGAGAGGGACCGAGCTGTCAATCAGAGCCAGAACTTCTCTATCCTTCCCTCAGGATTTATAGGAAAGGGCTGTCTTAGACCCAAGGACCCAAACCACAAACACAATTCCCACAGTGAGTTACATCTGCCAGAAAATGACACAGAATGGAGCTTTATGATTCAGTATGGGACTCGTACATCAGAAGAGTTTTTCTCCCTGTCCAAGAAGCTCCCTGTACTCTGGAAAATTAACTGGGAATTGAGCACAGACAGTCTGGCAGGAAAAAAAAAATAAAACAAGAGCGCAACAAGAATGTATTTAAATTAATATTTGGCAGAGGGCAAAGGCATGAGAGGCAGAACAAGGGGAGAAGAATGAAACTCCAAACTGATGAATCTGCCCTCTGCAGCATCCTCATCCCCTCCCGTGGGATCTGGCCACCAAATGTTGCAGACATCACTGCTTCTATCACTGGGTACTTCCATGAGAAGATAGCAGCTCCCTGCTGGTTTCAGCAGAGGGAGAAGGCTCCTTGCCTGAGCTGACCCAGGCTCAGTGTCCTGGACAGGCTGTTCTGTCTGGGTCTCACTGGAGCTGATTTGTGCTGCTGCTGTGATATCAGCAATCCCTTGGCTCGGGGACTACACTCCATAAATTCTCTGTAAATCCAGGGTAGCACCACTTCTCTATTAACTTATGGAAGAAAATCAAACACATCAAAATTGTTTGACATATGGATTAATAATGAAAAGTGAGTAGGAAAACAGGAAACCTGCCAGTTAAATATATTAATAACACCAGCCAGGCCAGACAGAGCACAAGAAATATAAGGGGAAAAAACACCTGCACAAAGTTGGTGAATAAGCAAAAGGACAACCCACAAAATCCACTTGTGACAGGTGTAAAATAATAAATATTGGGAACAACACTCCCAAGAGAGCTGGAGAGGGACTGGGGACAAGGGATGGAGGGACAGGACACAGGGAATGGTTTCCCTCTGCCAGAGGACAGGGCTGGATGGGATACTGGGCAGGAATTGTTCCCTGGGAGGGTGGGCAGGCCCTGGCACGGGGTGCCCAGAGCAGCTGTGGCTGCCCCTGGATCCCTGGCAGTGCCCAAGGCCAGGCTGGACAGGCTTGGAGAAAGTTGGGACAGTGGGAAGTGTCCCTGCCATGGCAGGAAGTGGGACTGGATGAGCATCCAACCCAAACCATTCCAGAATGGACCTTGGACACTTCCAGGCTCCTGCCATGGAGAGAAGGAACCAGATAAACTCTGAGAACCTGCTCCAGGCTGGCAATTCTGCAGCTCTCAGCCTGTCCCATGCTTGAAAGACAAATGTTTATAATAACATAGGATGTGAAATGAGGAAAACATCTGAAAAATCGAAGTACGGTTTCCAGCTTTCAAGTAGAGGTCAATAAACAGAGCAGCTTCTCTCTTTCTGGTTTCAAACAGCTTGGCAAGAACCTTTTGGTGCTGGTAAATCAAAAGATAAGGAGATTATGAAAAAGAACATGAAAGTGAAGATCTGAAGAGCTTCAGCAGAATCAAAAACTCCTCCTAAAGCTTCTGCAACAGCACAGAAGTTTTATAAACAGCACAAATTACCTCATTTAGCTTTTAGCAACTGCAGTGCTTTATCTTCCTTCCAAACTTCCACCTCCTGTTTTACCTCTCTTCATCCTCAAACCACCCTCCTAAGATCCCTCTCAGCAGCCTGTTGACTTGTCTTAATGATTCTCATTTCACTTTTTCAACAAACATTCCCTCTGTGCATCACCCCGAAATCTCTGTGATTGCATTGATAAGCTTGCTCGGCGTGTTTATGTTCCAGAACAACCATCTTGGGTGACACCCACTCCTTTCATGGAATTTATCCTTCCCTAGCTCAAGGAATCCCTGCCTTTTTCAGCAGAAAAGTACAACTGGTCCCTGCCTGGTGATCATCTCTTGGAATGAGGTACAACACTGTCAGGATTACAGGGAAGCAAATTCCAATCTACAGCTCCCTGAGGAGGGTGCAGCTGGGGCTGTGCTCCCAAAAAATAAGGGACAGAACAAAAAAAAACCAGCCTCAGGTTGTGCCAGGGGAAGTTTAGGTTGGACATCAGGGAAAATTCCCTCCTGGAAAGGGTTGTCCAGTCCCAGCACAGCTGCCCAGGGCAGCAGCGAGTCCCTGTCCCTGGAGGGATTTAAAAGTTGAGTGGATGTGGCACTTGGGGACATGGGTCAGTGGTGGCCTTGGCAGTGCTGGGGGAATCCTTGGATTCGATGCTCTTGGAGGGCTTTCCCAACCCCAAAGATTCTATGATTATTTTATAGAGAAGAGGAGATGCCCCCAACACAGTTTCAGGTGCAGCAAAGCTCTGTCTCGATATCAACATCATCACACCTCCGCTGAGCAACAAGGCACCCAAGTTCAGGGGTATCCTCACGATTAAGGGCACCAAAAAGTGACCAAAAGTGACCAAAAAGTTTCCAATTTCCATTCAGGAGAGTGCGAAAGAAGGAAGTGCTGCAGCTCCTACAGTACCTGTCTCCTGTAAGCATCCATAAGCTGTGCAAGTCAATAACCTGTTTTATTGGAGTGGATAATCAAATCAGTGTCAGGGCTGAATTCATTCCCCATGACAGCGAGACCTTGCCTGAAGTAGGTCGAGATGTGGCATTTTTAGTCCAAATCTCAGCATGCACCAATCATTCCACAACTGTTTTGTCTCCTGTTCACATTTTTGCAGGTTTGTTTTTTTTTTTTTTTATTTTTCTATTTACTTACTAAAATTAATATAGTGAACTGAGGGTGTCCAGCCTTAAGAAGAGAAGGTTCACGGTGACCTGAGAGTCCCTTCCAGGGCCTAAAGGGGCTCCAGGAGGGCTAGAGAGGGACTGGGGACAAGGGATGGAGAGACAGGACACAGGGAATGGCTTCCCACTGCCAGAGGGCAGGGGGGGATGGGATATTGGGAATAAATTGCTCACTGGGAGGATGAGGAGGCCCTGGCACAGGGTGCCCAGAGCAGCTGTGGCTGCCCCTGGATCCCTGGCAGTGTCCAAGCCCAGGTTGGACAGGGCTTGGAGCAGCCTGGGATAGTGGAAAGTGTCCCTGCCTGTGGCACTGGACGAGCTTTAAGGTCCCTCCCAACTCAAACCATCCTGTGATATAAATAAATATGGCATTAGGGATGACCAGGGAAACTACTGGAACAATCTCTCAATGTTTCAAAAAGAATTAAAAAGAAAGGGCTTGAAAAGATGTGTGATTGAGAGCTGGTCCCTCACCTGTCAGAAAATACTTTCAAGCCATTTTCTGTCACTCTTTGGGTGGAATTTGTGCAGATTTTTGATTGAATCAAAAAATGCAGATGCAGGTTCCTGTCAAAGGAACCAGGAATGAGCTAAAACTAATTTATTAGTGGTCAAGGGCAAAGCACAGCCAAGTGAGATTTAAGATTGAAGATTTTTTTTCCCAGAAACTTTGGGAAGAGGCACTGCAGTTACTGTAAGAGGAATCAGCTGGATCTCCTACCCAGTGCTGAAGTGGATGCATTCAAGTTGTCTCATTTACATAGGGAAGAAGGTCAGGAGGGATTAAGAAGGTAAATATATCACCTGATTAGGTATGCAAGTTCAGGGTGTTCCAAGGACTAATTCCATGAATATTCAAGAAGGTCTTTGCTTCCCAAAGGTTCAGTCATAAGTAATAAGTTGAATATGCAGAAGGAATCTGGTCAGAAAACCAAAGATGGCACCTGTGTGCATCAGTATCACCTGTTCCAGTGCAATCAGGCTCCTGAATTTGCTTACTCCCTTTTTCATTTCACCTTGTGAAAATAAAGAATAAGGACAATATACACAGGTAGGAATATACACAGAATGTACACAGGTGAGGAGGGAAAAGCTGGGAGCTGACAGGGACATGTTCACCACTCCCTGGATTTTTAACAGGAGCAGACAGCACTTCCTCGTGGTTCTTAATTTGGGCAAAATCTCACACAAGACAATATCACAGTGCACTGATCCAGCCTTCCCTGTCCTACCTGGGACACACAGCACAGGGACATGATATGACCCTCATCTGATCTCTTGGATGGACATTGGGGCTTGGAGCAACCAGGGAATAGTGGAAGGAGTCCCTGCCCCTGGCAGAAGGTGGATTGAGATGAGCTTTAAATGTCCCTTCCACCCAAACAGTTCCAGACTACAATTCCCACCTTCTCTCAGCTGTTACTCCTTCATTTGCTATCCCAGAAACTCTGAACAGCACCAGCTTTTTGTATCCCCACTAATTACACATCCTTAGAAAACAAAACAAAGCAAATGTTCCCCACACACAGCGTGCAGCATTCCAAGGCATCGGTATGAATGAGGATGTGCTTGGGATGAGACAGCCCTGCTGCTCCTTTCCTCTTCCTGCCAGGTGACTCATCCCCCTGAATTTGGGAGGATGTGGAAATCCATTGAAAAAGTGGCACCAGCTGCAAAAGCTTTGTGTTCATAGATTCTGCAAACTTTGGGAAAATAAAAAAAAAAACAAAAAACAAAACAACACAAAAAATAAATCAAGCAACCCAGTGTACAGACTGCTATTGCAGCAAAGGATGCTGAGTCTGCCCATAAAAGCCATAAAATTTTCCAAAGAAATTTGTAAGGATGAAAAGGAAGAACTGTGTATTTGTAAGGACTAAAAGGAAGCTTTTGGTCCAGCCATGGAGGAGGAAATGGGGCCAGTTTTGAAGTGCTGCACTTTGAGTACCAGAGCTCACACTACTCCTGCTCTGTTCCCCCTTTTCTTGTCCCTCTCCTGGAGCCCCTTCAGGCCCTGCAGGGGCTCTGAGCTCTCCCTGGAGCCTTCTCCTCTCCAGGTGAGCACCCCCAGCTCTCCCAGCCTGGCTCCAGAGCAGAGGGGCTCCGATATAAAAGTGCACACAGTGCACACAGCATCCTGGATCCTCTGGAAATCCTGTGCCTTAAAAACCTGGCAACAGAGCCAGGAGAACTTCCTTCAGCAAAACCTAAAAATCTGCCAAAAAACATAGCTCCGAGCAGTGGAAAACTTCCTTGACTTCTGTCCATTGGACAAGGCTCTGACCAACCTGACCCCAGTCGGACCTGAGGAGTTCCAGAGGTCCTTTCCAGCCTGAATTATACACTTACTGCTTCAAATTTATGGGACAAATGGAAAAATACCCTTTTTTCCTGACTGAACTTTCTGCACATTCATTGGGACTCTGGTCCTGTTCCAGTGTTAACCCAAAATGGAGCAGGAACCATTTGGGAAATCTGTAATTTTATGAAAATTAGCATCTCTCTTCCCTCTTCACTTCCTTTAATTTCCTCATAAATGAATGAAATGAAACATTTGGAGTTGAATGAAATAATTTGTATTAAACTCAAGCAGACTGGCTGGCAGGCAAATGGGGTGTTGAGGCAAGAATAAATATTAATTATTCCTTAAATAGAATGGAATTGTTATTATATTTTCAGTTTATTTGCCAAATGAAATGTAACATCACTGTCACATCCTGAGCTGAATAGGCAGGAAAGGAACTGGGCTGAACTGGGACAAAGGGGGGAGTTGCAGGAACCCCAGCTCTGAGCTAAGACCTCAGGAAGGCCTGGAAAAGCTGCTGAAGCAGGTGAAGGAGGTGGAGGGGGATTCTCCTAAGCCCTCTGGGGTTTAGGAACAACTACAGGCACCAATTATTCAACAGCGAGCCTGGAATTAAAACAGATTTATTTACCCATTAAAAAGATCTTTCTTTTTCCTCTCCAAAATCATCATGACCACAAAGATTTCTCTTTTTTTACCCTGTGATATATTTTCCTTGTTTTTTCTACATCCTGCTGAACACACCTGAGAAGTTTTTAAAGGAAAAAAGCTGATTTTCAATTCTCTATTTCAATTTTAAAATGATGTCGTGCCCTGTTCTTCAGAGAATCCTATTTGCTCATGCAGAAAAAAAAAAGTGTTTTATATAATATTTATAAAACGTGACGTAAATCCACAAGCAGGGAGGGGAAAAAAATAGAAAAAAAGTCAGTCAATGGGATTAAAAGATAAGGAGAATGTCAGCGTGGATCTGGAACTGGAGGGAATAATACCTGCAAGGCTGAGCCCCCTGGAACTGCTGCAGAGGAGCATTAGGAAGGAACAGGAATGCAAATACCATCCCAATAACAGCTCTTTCTGATTTTCCTGGAATTGCCTGCAAAGGAAAACTCCTGCCAAGTCCCCACCTGCCTTTGCAGGGAGTCCCTCCACTGGGAATAAAATCCAGGGAAGGACTGCTGTCCTCTGGGATTGCTTGCAATCAGAGATGTTGGTTTATCTTCTGCAAGGCCCGGGATGCCAGCAGGGCAGGAGCTGTGGGTGCCACGCTTGCGGGACCTTATCAGGTGTTTGTGGCAGCCTGTGCCCTGCCAGCTGCCTCCCCCAGACAATAATAACCATTCCCAACAAGTTCCTTATCTTATCCCAGCAGCATCCCTCCAGGAGATTAGTCAGGCAGCCCGGTGTCATGTTTTATCTCTAAAGCCTTGGATTTAGGCATAGCATGTGTCTAGTCCCAAAAGCCAGGTGTATTCCAGTCAAACAGATGGGAATCCATAAACATTTCTTTTTTTTTTTAATGCTATGCACCAAGTTCAAGACTGCTTTAAATCAGACACAGTCCTGACAGTCTGACTTAAATTGGCCAGTGATTAAAAAAAAGAGAGAAATGCTCAGAATCAGGCATTTTTTTTCTGAAAAATAATTTTATATGGTTGATGTGCAAGGGACATGTGGAGTTTTCTTCCAGAACTGCCTGCGTGTTTTGTGGAGGGCACACATTAATGCCAAGGATTTCACCTGATCCCTGCCCGCCACTGCAGAGTGCTGGAGCAGCACAAAGCAAGACCTGGGACAAGGCTTAAAAATGAGGCTTTGTAGAAATGTACAATCACAAAATCTCCTGAGTTTAAGGGGACCCACTACAATCCCTCCACCACTTCCCAGGGCAGCTGTGCCAGGAAGGGACAGCCCTCTCCATTAAGAAATTTTCCTTAATATCCACCCTGAGCCTCCCCTGGCCCAGCCTGAGGCCATTCCCTCTCCTCCTGTCCCTGTTCCCTGGGAGCAGAGCCCAAACTGCTCCCAGCTTGCTGCTGTCCATGAGGAAAATCCCTCTGGTGGGGATGGGAGAAGGGAAAGATGAGCTGACAAAGCGGCCTCAGAGCCAGGAGGATTCGAGGAGGGGAACCTGTGCCTGCAAAGCCCCTGGGATGAGCAGAGCATGACCAAAATGTAATTTATATGAAGATGTTTTGAATTTCTTCCAGCTACTTCCAAGTCACCAATGCAGAACAGCTCCTTGCAGCTTCCACACAAAGGTTTCTGCTGGGAATATTGCTGGATTATAATTACAGGCCAGCATTTAACATTAATTACTGCAGTAGCCCACGTTCAGGTGCACTGTGCAATGTAATTATGGCACCCCTTGCTGTCCATAGCACCTTCCTCATCCTGCAGCCTGGAGAATTCCCGTCCTGGCAAGATGTGATGAACAAAACTGCCACGTTTTGGGGTTGTCTGTGGGGTTTTTAATACGAGCACTCAAAGCTGCTGCTGGCTACTCCATCCAGGCTGAGCAAGGACAGCCTGCACCACTGGAGGGTGAAGGATCTTGGCTCCTGCTTCACCTTCAGCCACAAAAACACCCTATGGATATGGAGACTCCCCATGGGGTTAATAGCAAAACAATGGGAGCAATGTGGCACTACTTCTCCAAACACCTTCTCTGAGTGTGCAGCACCATTTGTCTCAAAAGAGCTCTTTGAGGTGTCATTTTTGTTGATCAATCTAACTATGATGGTCATGTGCCACTCAGCAAGGCTGAAATCCCACATAGGAATAGGAATTTCAGAGAACCTACAGCAAAATTAATTTCAAAGCCCCAAAGATTTTCTTCTTTGAAAGAGTAACAAGGGTTACAGGTGAAAAAATACTTTGAAGGTTGTTGAACAACAAGAAAAAAACAGCATAAAAATACCCAGAAGGTGCTGGTTTAATGATTTCACAGCAAAGCTGAATTCCGGCACTTTGTCCCACCTCGAGGACTAACAAACCGAGTTTGATGTGAACCTCAGGGAAACCTGGTGGGTTTTCCAGCTATGTGTGTCCTTCACTCCCAGATCAGTGGGATCCCAAAGAAAAAGGCACCGCAAGCCTCAATAAATATGCAAATAACTTCAAAAGGAGATGAAAGCCTTTGTCCTGTTTATGTAAGTGATGAGTTTGTGCACCGGTAACCAAAGAGATGCCGGCTTTCTTATTTTAACCATTCCTTGAAGGTCACTTCTGCTCAGAAATGGGTTTTTTGAAGCCCTAAAAACTTGTTATATAACAAAGGCAGAGCTAAACATCGAGCCTGTGGCCGGTTGGAATTAGTTCACCTGTATCCCCCGCGTTCCATCAATAGGCACTGCCGAAGGAACCGGCTTCCTGGCTGGAATGTTAATTATTCCCCTCCGCTTCCAGGAACAAGAGCATTGCAGGGACAAAAAGAGCTTCCTTTCTCCTCCTCTCATTAACCAGTTTCACTTGCTCAGCACATCAGTGCAGAGCTGAGGATGATTATACAGGGGCTCACACGAGCTGAATAAATCTGCTGCCCGGACAGATGAGCTGAAGGCACTCGGGAATAACGAGGGCGATGCCGGAAGGAAAGCCAGCGATTCCAGCTGGAGCATCCTCCCAGCCCCACACAGCAAAGGCAGGGAGAGACCTGTGGGTGCTTGGGGTCACGGCTTCACCTCATTTCTAAAAACAATCTCGCTCCCACTATTGATTTTAAACTGTGGGAAAGTTCTTTCTTCAACTGAGGCATCGAAATGACCTTGGTTTCACTGGAAAAATGTGTTGGGATTGACAGCAGGAAGGGCTCATGCTTAGTGACTGGATCAGGAAACTGGGGACATGGAATGTGTGCCATGCATGGAAGTAGTTGGACACCTCCCTGTGGAGGCTCTTGATTTACGCCAGGAGTGAGAGCAAACTGAAAGATTCCTCTGAAAAATAGGGAATAATAAAATAAAAGACTCTAATGTTGCCAAATCCTATGGAACCCGCACTGCTTGCCAACAACATTAGAAGTCCTGCCATCCATCAAAGCTCCCCGTTCCGGAGAATGCCAAGCCCTCCCGCTTGGCCAGCACGGATAGAGAAATGCAGGGTGACATTCCCTGCCTTTTGAAGGTGACTGGCTTTGCATCTACTTTGGAAGGTTGTTGTGAAGGAATATCAGAAGCCTTAACATCCACACTTCCCAAATATCCAGGAGCCAGGCTGTTCCAATAGGTAATGTTTGCTTGTGTTGTTCCTTGTGCATTTGTCCCCAGTCAAAGCCACCCCAGACCTGCAGAGTGACAGGAATTCCTGCTGGTTGCAGTGCCTCACTTTGTTCCTTAAACACTTCTGGAAGCAGCGATTCTGGGATGAACTTCCCAGGAGAGGCTTGTCCAGGGCCAGAGCAGGGCCAGATGGGCTGGAGCCGCTGCCAGATGGACCTGCTGAGAAGCACGTGGACCACCTTGAGCGGTCAATTAGCCAGGGGAGCCCCGGGGGTGATTTAAGCATTGCTTAATGTGAGACTGGAAGGCAAACGAGGGCATGGATCGATGGCAGCTGAGTCAGTGCCCAGCAGGGCTGGATCCCGAGCTTAACGCAAACGCCTCCGGAATTTCCCTTTCCTTGCACACCAGTTCCTCCTGCTCTTTCACACCAGGCCTATGATCCTGGAGACTTTTTTGCCACAGGAATACGGCAAAAAATACTCCTTTCCTCAAACAAGAACATACACGGAGATTTAGGGTACTCTGTGTCTTCCTGGTGCAGGAAGAAAATTTCCCTCTGGAAAAACAGAAATGAAAATGTTGCTCCTCATTTTGAGGTTCTTCAGGAAGCCCTGGGAGAGCTGACCCCAAATTCAGTTAAAACTAAGGCTGGGAAACATCTCCTCAAGCTGGAAATTTGATGTAGTGTAGTTTTTCTGCTAAAACATCAAAATGGGCTGAGGAAACCAAGCCTGCTTTTTGGGCTGTGTCATCACACAGAGAAAATCTCCTGGGTATGTAAAAAATTAGCAAGATTTTTTTTGTTCCTATGTCTTTCTTTATTCCTAAAGGCATTAGAGCATGATTTGCATTTAGGAGAAGTTACAAAATCCTGGAATGGTTTAGATTGGAAGGGACCTTCTGCTAGGTCAGGTTGCTTTGTGCTGTGTCCAATATGGTCTTGAACATTCCCAGGGATGGGCAGCCACAGTTTCTCTGGGCAATTCCCACAGGAAAGTCCGAAAAATTCCCCTTTGCTTCAAAAATCTCATCACCTCCTGAATTTTCTGCTATGTGCAAGTGGAAGGAAACTCCATTTTTCCATGCCTGGAGATTTCTCATTGCACTTCCCTGTAGCTGCTGGTCCCAAAGTTGGAGGAAGAACAGATCATGGTGGATTTTATAACCAACATTGTCTGATAAAATTAATTCACTGGTCACAGACATAAATTAAACACAGACATAAAAACCAAATAATAATGCCCTTAGTAACATGATCAGCCCTGAATTAGGCAGGCAGATGGATGAGATGATTGCTGGAGATCCCTTCCAACAGTAATGGTCTATTCTGTTCTGTTCTGTTCTATTCCTTGCAATCCCAAATAATGTGAAAAGAACAAAAATCCGAGGAACAAAACCCACTCCATCCCAAAAACATAAGCAGTGTTATCAATACCTTACATATTAGTTATAACCTTTATTATCAATTAATAGCCATTAGAATAAAATAGTGATTGGGAAAAGCTAAATGGCCTCTTAACCACACATGGAAAGGGCAAAAGAATTATTCTGGGAACAGCACGTGGCCAGAATTCTGTGGGAACACTTCAATGCAGCCGCACATCTTGCAATCAACATCAACATAAAATCAGGGTAATTATGCCATGTCCTCTACAAGTGGCGGAAAAAAAAAAAAAGGGGATTTATAGATTATTATTTCAATTAAGTGCTCCAGCCTCAGCATCAGGATTTATCTTCCTTGCATCTCACAGGATGCTGAGCAACATCCTGATAAAAATCTTACCACCACTGTTAGCTACAAAAATCCACCATGTTTCATACTCTCCCTTGTCTCTGCAAACAGAACTGAGCCATCAACCTTCCCAGGAAAACCTGCTGCCAAAATAACCTTACAGGCCTAGAGATGAGGGCTGTGTTATGCAGAAATCGTGTTTTATTTGGATTCTGCATGGAAAATGCAAACTCAGACACACCAGAGAGCAAAAGGACTCTGATGAGCATCGAGATTCTGCAAGCAAGAGGCATTAAACACTCTTCTGATTGCTCTTATCAGCTGTAAAAAGATTCAGAGTCACCTGAACAGCAAAAGGATTTCATTACCCCAGAAAGAGAAAGATTTTACACCATTTATAAAGAGATTTTTGCCATCAATGATAAGCTCCTGAGCCTCTCTAAAGGTTTACAATTACTGATAGAAGTATTATCTGTATGAGAAGCTGTGCCTGCCCCATCCCTGCAGTGTCCAAGGCCAGGTTGGATGGGGCTTGGAACAACCTGGGATAGTGGAAGGTTGAGTGGAGCTCAGAGTTCAGCTGGTATCAATGGCCCAACAATTTAACAACAATTTAACATAACTACAGAACAACTCCAGCAGTTATTAGGTGTGGAAAAAATTCCCCACTTCAGTGAAAACTCTCACTCAGGGTGTGATGGATACGAATAAAAAGCCTACATATTCTCACCCACCTTCCAGAAAGACTTGGGGAAAAAATAAAAGCCCATGGACAAAGGAAGATCACAAAGTAGTTTTATCTCCGTTTTGACTGGAGGTGATTTGTAATATTTTATTAATTTGTAATATATTAGTTATAAGCCACTAAATGTTCAGGTGATTGAGCAAATGTTACTCCAGTAGAACTTCTTGGTAAATTGACAGACAGAAAAGTTTATTTCTGTATGTTTTTTTTTTCCCCAAACAACCCAGCAACTAAAAATTACCACTTAATGTGTCCTGTTCAAGCTCCTCTATAGTTTTTCATTTTCCCATGTAGATTTTTTTCCCAGTGGCTTGTGCAGAATGTGAAGTTTTCAGACAGAATTTAATGCAAAAAAATATGCAAAGCATGCAATAAAAAATAGGGTCATGGGCAAAGAATACAAGAGCTCAGGCACTACAGGAAATGTAAATGTTAAAAATCACACAAGAGAAGATAATGATAATAAAAAAGAAGTGCCCACAATACAACAAAAGCAGCAGTAGAGCCACTGCACCGAGCATCCCTCAAGGCTGACAGAGGGATGGGTTGACCTCAGAGGCTTCTGCCTTTCCTGACTTCCAGACTTCTGTGGGGCTCATTAAAGGCTCCAAGCACAAAGCATCAAACACTTCAAGGAAAAGTTGGTCTCCATGGGAATGGAGGACAAACTAAAAATAACCACAAGCCAGCATTTTAACAATTTTGCAGCAGATTGTCATGGCAATGAAGAGAGTTGTAACCTGTTGTCATGATAACCAAAGTTTTAAATTAATGGGAAAGCATTCCACTTCCACTTCATCTTTATTCATAGTGAATCCAGCATCTTCCATGGGAGAATTCCACGTTAGTGCCTTCAAGGAACCAGACAGTTTGGGAGAAGCAAGAGAGGAATAAAGGACTGTGAGCGTTAAAAGAAAAAATCAAAAATCTACAGCCAAAGTGAAGCACAGCCAAAATGAAGACAGGAGGGAAAAAAAATGGGGATGAAAATCCTTTGAAAGATGAAGGATATTGGGAAGGAATTCCTGGCTGTGAAGTGGGCAGGCCCTGGCACAGGGTGCCCACAGCAGCTGTGGCTGCCCCTGCATCCCTGGCAGTGCCCAAGGCCAGGCTGGATGGGGCTTGGAGCACCCTGGGAAGAGCAGAAGGAGTCCCTGCCATGGCAGGGGATGGGACTGGAAAGGTTTTAAGGTCCCTTCCAACCCAGACCATTTTGGGATGTTGTGACTCAAGCCCCATCTTGACAATCTCTTCTCAAATCAGAACTCACAGCACATTAAATATCACAGAATGCCCAGTTTTTCAAGACACCCAGACTAGGGGAAAATAATCTGAATTTCCAGCCCAGAGGATGCTCCAGGGGCTGGAGTCCCTGTGCTCTGGAGCCAGGCTGGGAGAGCTGGGGGTGTTGGGTATGAGTGACCAACCTGCTGCTTGTGCATTCAATAAGACCCACAATTATATTAATGGGCTCCGAGCAAAACCATGCCTTGTTTGGTGACAACATAATTGTTATTTTTGTGGAAAATTGCTCTGCTCACCCTGAAATTACTATGATAGTCCATTATACTACTCTTTCCTTAACTGTTTTAAGGGGAGCGAAAAATTATTCTGGCAACAGAGTGCCTGCACAGAACACACTTCTCCTCACCTTCAACACAGCACAGAATGGTCTTCACCTCAACAGAGTTCCTAATTTGAAATAAAGAGAACTAGAGGTAAGTTCAGATGCCTAAACACATTCATCTTTCTGAATGAAACTCTTCATTATTCAGCTGTAAAAATCAAGGTTTTTCCCTATGTGATTTCATTTACAGTCACCATGTGCTTTGCATCTCCTGGGAACGCCACGGAATCAACCTCTTCTCCCTTGAGATGGATGCTCTTTGCTGCCAAACATGAGGTCTCTAATGATGAGGCACACAAATGTCATTTTAAAGTGCAAATAGATGGCAACAAACCAAGCATAAAGTGGACATTTCCTTCAGTTTCTTACTAAAGTGAGTTTTGTAACTGTGGGCTCCGAAGTTTCACTTACTACTTCTCCCAAACCCTCCCCTTTACTGCCCTCAGTCTTCTCAGACCTCATCTTTTCAGCCCAAATTCTTCTTTATGATGCTTGTTCCTGAAAATTATTTTGCTGATGAAGTGAAACTCCTCAGAGCAGCTCCCAGGAAGGGCTGCTGGGCTGACAGTTCTCTGAATGAGGGGCTGGGGAGCAGCTTTGGAGGGGAGCACCTTTGGAGGGGAGCACGGCCAGCACAGGGGTGGTGGCCACACACTGCTGTTGTTCCTGGGAATACTGAAGTCCTGGCTTGCTTTCCTCAGGTCACTGCTAAGACAGGACCTCAGAACAGGCAAGAAAAGGCTCTGCTGGAGCAGTTCCAGAGGAGCCCCGGAGCTGCTGCAGGGCTGGAGCCCCTCTGCTCTGGAGCCAGGCTGGGAGAGCTGGGGGTGCTCACCTGGAGAGGAGAAGGCTCCAGGGAGAGCTCAGAGCCCTTGCAGGGCCTAAAGGGGCTCCAGGAGAGCTGGAGAGGGACTGGGGACAAGGGATGGAGGGACAGGACACAGGGAATGCACTCAGACTGACAGAGGGCAGCAATGGATGGAATATTGGGAAGGATTTGTTCCCTGGGAGGCCCTGGCACAGGGTGTCCCGAGAAGCTGTGAATGCCCCTGGGAAGCGTCCCAGGCCAGGTTGGACGGGGCTTGGAACACCCTGGGATAGTGGAAGGTGTCCCTGCCTATGGCAGAGGGTGGAACCTTTAAGGTCCTTTCCAACCCAAGCCATCCTGGAATTCCGTGCTCTTCCCTGTGTACCACCAGCTCAGCACCTGGAGCCCAAGCCTTGTGCCCTGCCACAAAAGCTGATTCTTTCCCGGGTGAAGGATAGCAGCTCATTCTGGGAATTCAAAGGGCTTTCCATGATGAGGCAGTTGACAAATACATTCCTGTAAAAAGACCCTGGGATGGCAATTCCCCACAAGGAGAGGAGCTCTTCTCACCCTCAGCAGAAACCCAGGGGTCGGGGCTGGGGGCAGGAGCGGTGGGGGCGAGGGGAGGAGAAGAAAAAAAGGCTGCAACACTAAAGAGTCTTTCAGGACTCATTTATTCGAGCACTGCCAAGGCAGCTCACTGCTGCAATATTTTCTTCCTGCACTCAGAGCCAGGGCTTTGGGATCTAATAAATCATCGCTGGCCGCAGAGACATTAAAATTCTAGCCCAGTACTGCATCAGATGAAACGAGGCCGAGTGCCAGCAAGCGCAGGGAGAGGGAAGGGCAGCCACACACACTTTAAAATAAGTATACGAATGCATTTGCATATAAGCAACACCTGATTTTGGCTTCACACCAGGCTGAGTCTAATGAAACAGAACAGCAAAACAGATCTGCAACTGGATGGTCTTGAAGGTCCCTCCCAACCCAAACCATTCTGGGATTCTGTGATTAAGAAGCTCAACCGCTCTGCTTCGGGAAAGCTGATCCTCATTAAATTAGAAATAAGATATTAGGTATAAAGCACAGTAGGAAAACAGACCCAGTAATTAACAGATCTGGTAGGAACCAGGGAATTATTTCTGAAGCTTATAAAAGTCTTTTCCAAGCCTGGGCCAGCTCACGTTTCTGTCTGCACAAACCTCTGTGCTGGATCACATTGACTGCGCCCGGTGTGAGAAATAATTGTGCACCAGGAGGGAAGAAAAACTCAATATTTAATCTAAACACATTTTTGCAGAAGTCAAGCCACTAAATTTTAATTTATTACCTTCAGCCTGAAAAAACATAACAAGGATCGGACCACTTATTTGCCGTGCAAGATGAAAAAAAAGGAGTGGGGGGAAGGAAAGGCAGCAAATATTAAGGGTTTTCAACAGATCACGAGGCAGCCTTGGAGCTTATTTGCAATCATTTAATTGAAGCACCTGGGGATTTAAGAGGTATTGAATGTGTGGGGTGCAAACATGCACAGAGAAAAACAAGCCAGCATATGAATTTGAACTGCAAGAGGCAGAAAGAAATATGCAGGGAAAGGCCTGTATTTTAGACTGGGTGAGATTTTAACTCTGGATGAGAGATTCCATGAAACGTGGGGTGCCAGGGCCAGGAGATGTTTCCATCCTGGTTTCTCCAACTTGCAGAATTGACAAGGTCACACTCCAGCTCCATGGAGCCTGGGGCAGAGGTTCCCAAATTCCCCACCCCTGGAGGGATTTAAAAGCCATGTGGATGTGACACTTGGGGACATGGGGCAGTGGTGGCTTTGGCAGTGCTGGGGAACATCTGGACTTGGATCATATTAAAGCTCTTTTCCAACTTCGCTGATTCTGTGATACTGAAATGGCCTATCTGATTTTGACTTCCTACACAGAGGCTCCTTGTTCAGGAGCAGAGGAACTTAGGAAAGGAAATAGAAGTGAAGGGAATATGCAGAAAAAGAAGTTTTAAATGGAAAACAATTGATCGTGGCTAAAACAAAGAAAAAAGAGATGGCTCAGAAACACACTAGAAATTAATAAGCTGCCCAAACCCAGTTTCATTCTCTGATATACACACACTAAGAAAGAGGACAACAAAAAACCCCTTATCAATTTTAATACTGAATATACTTAAATACTAAAAAGCCAAAAGTACTGGTTAAAAATTGTCTATATGCAATTTAAGACAGAAATTTGGGAGGGCTCATGCTTAAAAATAAAGCTTCTCTTTTCCCCAGGTGAGTGAAGAACTTCACAAGATGTGCCTGTACCCTATAAAAGCAACTGAGACACAAGAAAATTCTCTGTTCACCTTTTATTTTCTTTAAATGCAGCACTTTTCTCTTCAAAACATGTTTCCAAGGCCATCTGTTTTTTTTCTACCTATGCTTTTTGCTTCTCTGCCTCACCATTTTCCCCCAGCCCTCTTCAAGCGTGGCCATTTAATCTTTTTGTTTCTTTTCCACCACGAGGAAAAACCAAAATCAATATTGCAGCCAAGAAATGAGGCAGAAATAAGCCAGTTGCATGGACTCAGCCGAGCCTGAAGGAGGAGAAGGCCCACAATGAGGTCATTTGGGAAAACAGAACATGAGTTTTGTTTGCTTTTAAGGTCTGAGACTGTTCTGTTTCTTCACAACACAGGGGGACTCAAAAGCCTGTAAAACCTTCTCCAAACAGTTAAAAACAGGGATGTGAGGGATGTTTCCCAAAGTTTCTATGAACTCCTGGGAAGGCTGGCATCCGCTGGGCCAATCTCCAAACTAGATGAGTGGATGTCATAAATTATTCTAGAACCACAGAGTCATTAAGGATGGAAAAGCCCTCCAAGACCATCGAGCCCAATTGTTCCCCAGCACTGCCAAGGCCACCACTGCTCTACGTCCCCAGGAGCCACATCCACATGGCTTTGGAACAATTCCAGGGATGATGATTCCACCATTGCCCTGAGGCACCTCTGCCACCCACAGACATCCCTAATCTGACCCAAACCCTTCTGCTTCCTTCTCCCAAACAAAAAACTGCTCCTCCCTCCTTCCCTTAGTTGTTTTATGCTTTTTACAGCCTCAAGAAAGTCCCTGAGTTAATTCACCAGGAAGATGGTGATTTATGCATCGTTGATCTCAGTGCTGCAACTCAGCAGCTTCCAACGCTGAGGAATTCAGCAGGTTGTTTGGAAATATTCCCGTACGAAAATCACGCATTTAAACATAAAAACAATGAGAGCCTACACAAGTCACAGCTCATTCTTCTCCCAGTCAAGTAGGATTTTCCTGTCTGCTCCATACACACCAATTAATAAACATGAAGAAACGCCAGAGGAGAAATATTCACTGTATCCACTTCATACATTTTTAATCACTCTGAAATCAATTCAACACCCTGAACATGGTTTAGAATTCCTGTTTTACAGACCTGGTAAGCGATGGATCACCTAATTAAATCCAGGAGTGGCATTTCCCAATCAATGGAAGGGGCTGATGTGCATGCACATCTTAGAGCAGAAGGAGAAGGAGAGAGCATCTCAACCCTGCAGTTTGCCTCATGTTCCTCAGTGCTCCCCATGAAAAATGCTGAGGAATGCCAAAAAGAAAGAGGAAAAAATATGAAGTTCATCCCCTTTCACAGAGTAGTTGTGAAAGAACTTGGTTTATCTGGCCAAAGAGTTGGTCTGCCATCAAAGGCCCAGCATTTCCAGAGAGTAATACAGCCAAATTATAATTGTAAGTTAATAAGGAAGGCTGAAATCACGCCTGGAATTATCTTTGTCCCACAGAGAATATGCAAAGGAGGATTAAAAGCCGACAGCAGAAATCCCATCGGAACATCCTTCTGTCTTCTACAACATCGAAGGCCACTGACTTCCAACACCACAATAAATGAAAGGACAGTCAGGAGTAAATGAGGTCACTCCTCACATGTGCAGCTTTGTCTGAGGTTCAACAATGAATACAAATGACAGGGATTAGGACAGGAACACACGTGAGAATGCTTCACCTCATGTCCTGCCAACAAAACCAATGGCCGGAGGGCACAGATTCCCTCTGTTCATCATTATGTCCACACAAATGTTGTGGCTTCACCTTACTTGGGAATTTTCAACTTGGGAGTACTGCAAGCAGCCTAACTCAGGGATGTGTCTTGCCCTTCAGGAGCATGAAGGGGTCTTATGCAGGGAAAGTGTCTCTGCTCTGGAGCCAGGCTGGGAAAGCTGGGGGTGATGTTCACCTGGAGAAGGATCCAGGGAGAGCTCAGAGCCCTTGGAGGGGCTAAAGGGGCTGCAGGAGGACAGGAGACAGGACAAGGGGGAATGGCTTCCCGGAGGGAAGGAATTGTTCCCTGGGAGGGTGTGGAGACCCTGGCACAGGGTGCCCAGAGAAGCTGTGGCTGCCCCTGGATCCCTGGGAGTGTCCAAGGCCAGGTTGGATGGGACTTGGAACAGCCTGGGATAGTGGAAAGTGTCCCTGCCCATGGCATGGGTTGGAATAAGACTTTCTTCCAGGTGCCTTCCAGAAAGCATTCCAGGATTCATCTCTCCCGAGCAGGCGCTGCCGCAGCACGACCTGAGAAACTCCGTGTGCCGGCGTGACGTGACACAAACCCCGCGGAGATTTCCCACCCGGCTCCGCATCTTTGGGCTCTCGGATTTTATTACCATTTATTATTTAGGAATAACTCCGCCGAACACAGAGTCAGCCCAGCGGAGGTTCATGAATCACAGCATCTTATCAGCATATTAATCAGCTCCTGGTAGGGAGAGGGAGAACGGTGTGAGCTATCACAAACACTTTATAGCTTCACGCTTGAAGTCAAACAAGCTCCAGGAGAGACTGATTCTTCACCCCTGATTCCACACCAATGGGCTGATCTATTTACTGCAGCACTGGTGCCTTCCTGGAGTGGGTGCAAGGAAATGGGAAGGGTAACCTGCCAAAGGAAAGCCAAGTGTTGCAGCAGCTCCCATCTGGGGCAGGTTAAGTGAGTTCTACCAAGAGCAAAAAAGCGAATTGGAGGCCTTAAATGCATTTTAAAATTAGCCTCAATTAAAACAACAGCTTACATGAAGACCCAACTTAATTACAGCCTGGTTTAATTAAATAGTAAACAACGCTGAAACACTGCTGCTGATGTTCCAAAATCCACGGAATTAGCGGAGTGGAAGCCGTCACCAGCCGGGCACAAGGAGCCAGGACTTGGAGCACAAACCTGGCACTGGGCACATACAGCTCTGTCTGCAGCCAGAATATTCCCCCCGTGTCACCTTCCCTCTGCTCAGTAGCTGCTCATCCAGCAGCAGCAAACACGGCCAGCAGAAGTTATTCTCCTCCTCTTTCAGTGAAAAACAGGAAGGCAGGTGGAATTCAACAGATCTGGGAGTTCTTAGGATCCCAAAAACGAGATGCAGGAGAAGCCACCAGTGCTTAATAAATCCCTTAGTTCAAACACAGGGATTGTTTTCATAAACATTTCCCCTATGAGTTGAATGATTCTGATTTTATCTCACCAAGTAACTGTATTTTAAAACTTCCTTTTTTAAACTTAATTATTATTTCCCATAAAAAATCCAGCTAATCCAGAGCACACTTGAAGAATGACTTAGGAAATAACTGTCCTTCACACTTCCATTAAGGAAGATCAAAATGGAAAAATCAAAATGAATAAGCGGATGGTTCATCAAGTACTTGAGTATGTGCCAAGGATTTCCCATTCTCCCTAACTCAAGGATTTCCTATTTTCCCTAAGAGCCAATCTGGCAGAAAAAATTGGATTGTTTATCTTGCAATGGACCTCTCTCCCTACTCTGCCAGAAAACAACATGGAAGTCAGAATGAGAAGAAAATCAGATTAAAACTCATTATTTCAGCCCAAAGCTATCATATAAATAAAAACAATAAACAAAATATTAAGTAGTATAAAGCACTCACATTCAGCACAAACCCCCTACCTCACAAAAACATAGAATTCAACCTGCCAGTATCCTGATTACTATTCCTGCTTTGTTTCTGCCTCTATCCCACCTGAGTTTTATTCTACAGGTCTTCTCACAGCTCCTCAGACCACCCTCAGGAGCTGCCTGCCCTTTCTTTACAGAGGATAAAATTTAAATTTTCTCCTCCTCATTTGCTACAGAACTTTGGGTCTTCCATTACATATTCGAACAAATTCCTATTTAAAAGGGTTTGTAGTACTATTTGCCCAGAAAAAAAAAAAATCTCTTCTGTTAAATGCTTTTTGACTTCTGTTTTGGGACTTCACTGTAAGAGTTGAGCCCACTGACTCCTTACCTTCCACCTGGGCAATGGAACAATGCAGCAGGAATATTCCTGCTGTGCTGTCCTACATTTGTTTCTTTGTTTTACCACTGACATAATTGAAGACCTTGTTTTAATTTTTCCAGTCTGATGTGCCTTCAGCTTTTTCCTCCAATATGATCCTGCACATCCACCACTGATTTCTATACATTTACCACAAATTCTGGAAGACAAATGCCTGAAGGATGGTTTGGGATGAAATCAGTTTCTGGGGGCCACCTCCTCCTGACCCCTGCACAGATCAGAGCTGGCACAGGTTGGCCAAGTCAAATTTTACAGAGTTGAGGGCACAGTAGGAACTTCACAGTGATCAATCAGCAGGTTACTGGAGAAGACAACATCCCATTAATGTTGGCACTTGACTAATTCCAAATGGAGTCCTGCAGAATCCAGGTGTTCAAGCCCAGGTTGGACAGGGCATGGAGCAACCTGGTCTGTGGAAGGTGTCCCTGCCCATTGCAGAGGGTGGAAACAGATGAACTTAAAGGTCCCTTTCCACCTAAACCATTCTGGAATTCCATGAATTCCTTCATCTAAAGCAGAATTCAACCTGTAAAATTCTTCTAGAAAGGTCAAAGTTCAAATTCTGACCAATCCGCACCTCAATATTTAAATTAAATTGTCTTATCAAGTGCCAGAAAGAAGCTTCTAAGACACCCAGGACTGTATTAAAGCAGATACAGACATGTACATTGAATGGATATTAAGGTGGAGCTTTAAGCACGTGCCAAAAAAAAAAAATCAAAGTCAAGTGGGAGAGAAGTAGCCTCTTGTGCTGGAAAGCCATAAAATTCCTGTTATTTCCAGAGCAGGAAAATAACTGTGCACTTATGAGCTCGTTCTATCACCCAAGCTCTGCTGGAGACCACAGTCCTCTCACAATGGGGAGATTTTTGAAGAGACTGTTTCATAGAGAATTTTTTTTTCAAGCCTCTCATGCTTTGACTGTGAGACCAAAGTTCCCCCAAGCTACAGTACCTCCAACAAAGCAGCTGCATAAATTGGAATGGGAAACAGAAAGGATGAATAAAAATGGGGCAAAACACCTTTGAGGAACTCTCTGCTCTGCAGAGTCTCAGACAGGGCTCCTCACAGCCCCACTGATCCACCAGCTGGAAGAGCTGCCAAACTCAACCAGAATATTCCATGCACAAAGTAGCTGAGAGTATTTGATGTTCATCTCCATTTCCTGGTAACCACTCTCCCCTGCAAAAGCACATTCCCAAATAATGCTACACATTAGGCGAAAGTCAATGCATGCAACTGGAAATGCAAATACAAAGCAGGAAGCCCTAACACATTGTGACAATCAATAGCTGATTAATTCCCCAAAATGGTATAAAAAGAAGTTTTCTAGGGCTGATTTTGTCAGGGGGTTACAAGATCAGAGCAAGTCAAGGTGAACATAATCCACAGGGAAAACCAGATACACCAGAACTGGGATTTTCTTTTTCCAAAGCACCATTTCTCTGCCAACTGAATTCTTTCCATATCAGTGCACTTTAGTTCCCCTCTAGTTACATAATTATGGTAAACATATTTCAAGGCCAGCCTTTTTCAAGTATTAAGGATGACATTTTTAGACAACTCAGTTCTAAAGAAGGTTTCAAAAAGACATCAGACTTGCTCTTCCACATAAGATTAACTCAACCAAAGCACAACTTGAAATAAAATAATCAGTCAGAAATGTAGCTTAGGTCACCACCTATCACAATAACTGGATGCTCCCAAACAAGGGGCTCTTAGCTGTGGGACCTCACTTCTACAGCTGGATTATTCCAGCCCGTGCACCCCAGTGGTTCAGTGCAGCTCCGGAGGGAAGCTCAGCTCAGCTCGTGAGGCGAGCCCTCCTGCTGACTGCCCCAGCACCTGCTTGCATGTTTGTTCATCTGAAGAAAACCCTTTGGATCCTTTTCCTCAGGATTCCTGGGGCACCCTCTTTGCGTGAGTTCAGCTCCAACTCTCAGCACCCTCGCTGCACTGGCTTTGCTGAAGGGTTTTTCCTGCGAGTCACGTTCCGTTCCGGCTCCCCGGTGGGAAATCTTTCTCCCTCATTAAGGGATTACCCACCAGCACACACAGACCCTCAGGAAAAGCCACAAGCCCTGTCCTACCTGTATAGGCCATGTTCTTCGGGTTTCCATAGGGAGCCCCAGGTTGGACGGGGCTGTAAACAGGATTCATGGTGGAAGACCGGGAACTCTGAGGACAAAAGAAAAGCAGAGTTGAGACGGATGCCTTACATCGGCTCCCGAGTCGCTGTCTGTGCAGAGTCCTGATAGCATCACCCTGTTAGAATTCCAGACACAGAGAGCTGTGAAGGAAGGGATTTACAACCAGACATTACAACCAGATAGCATATTTAATAATTCAAGTTTTGGATCTCTCCGTTAATTCCCACAACTTCTCCAGCGCTGCATATTCTGCCTACAAATGCACCCAGAGCAGATTCATCTTCCACATCCCTGCTCCAGGGGGGCTCAGGACTCATGACCCCACTTCCAGCTTGCAGTGAACAAAGAGGAGGAGCCACAAAGTCAGGCAAGGAATTCACCCCCTTGGAGGAGCGAGCAGTTCTTGGGTGATAAAACCAACGCTGACCTTTCCGAAGGCAGCAGATAAAAAGACCATTTGCCGCTGGCGATGGAGAAGGAAGGGCAGGCCTTGGTGAGCTCTCAGCGTGAGCCGACTGTGAAAACCTGGAGGCCAAGGCTTGGATGCTGTGTGGGGCTGGGCAGGGCGTGCCCCTCATCCCACCTGTGTCCCACAGGGAGACTCTGTCACAGAGCTCACGTGTGCAAGGAGATTTCCACAGCCTTGTGCTCCTCTCTTCGATAAAGATGACAAAGCCCGGTCAGCTTCTTGTGGGTTTTATTAAGAGGAAAGCAAGTAACTTGGGAATTTGTGTCTCCTAACTGTCAGTTAAGCAACTGGCTCAGTTAATTATCTTAATGAAGCACATTTTCAATTCTGATTAATGGGAAAATCAGTCATTAAGCTTTATTAGGCGACGCATTTGTCTCCACAGCTATCTAGTGGTAATTTCATATCAGAACCAAACCCATCTTGCTTCAAAATCTCGGGGTTTTGTTAAAATGTGTTATTTTACAGTTCATAAATAACATTGTTCTCTCTGAACATGTCCCTCATGATGGGGACACAATTTGTTAGGCCATTAACTCGTTTGGCTTTACCTCGGAGAGTAAACAAGTCAAACGTTAAATGTTAGCACCGATTGACTTGACAACAATTAGTGCTTAATTAATTAGCTGTCCCTCCATCCCCCAGTTAGCACTGAAGGAGCTATTCTCAAAGCAAAGGAAATCAGGGTTATTAGCAAGTGGGAAGAGACAGGGAGACTCAGAATTCCATCAGTGGCTTCCCTAACACACAGCAGAGCATTAGGAAGATCAGTGTAAGACCAGGCTGTCAGAGCAGCTGTGGCTGCCCCATCCCTGGAGCTGCCCAAGGCCACGGTGGATGGGGCTTGGAGCACATTTCACTAGTGAAACGTGTTCCTGCCCATGACAGGGGTGGGACTGGGTGAGATTTAACCTCCCTTCCAACCCAAATCGTTCTGTGATTTTGTGAAATAAAATTTATGAGGGTAACGCTTCACCTTTCCATTGTTCCTCCCCAAAAAACACCCAGTGGCAGCTGGACCTGCTCCCAGACAGGGCTGGAATCACGGCTGCTTTTCTAAAGTGCCTTTTCAATGCCAGCCTCATTTCATCTGCACTCTTGTGTGCGTAAAGGGTATAAAAAAAATCGTAATTTGGGAAAAAAAAATGACTGCATATGTGTGGCTTGCATTAGGTGTTGAACCAAATGGTAAAAGCAAAACACTCTTCCTGAGAAGGATGAAAGAAAATGCCTTTTATCCCAGATAAAAAGGTTGTGATCGTGGTGGGAGCTTGAGAGCTTGTGAGGAAGAGGTTTGTGCTTCCTCCCTGCTTTGTATGCAGGGTGGGATTTCCAGACAGCAGGAAAGAGCCCCTGCAAACGGCATTTGGGAGGGATGATTTTCTCTCCCATTCTGCAAGACAATGCCATCCGAAAATACATTTGAAATTCATTGCAGGCACCATGTTGTGGCATTGAAACAGCTACACTGAAATGGGAATAAAACAGGATTAGCAAAATTAAACCTCCTGCACCGCCAGAACTTGCAGAGTTCGCTTGTGGCCATGAATACCCAACAAAAAGACTACTAAAAATTAATTATAAACAGACAAACACTAGAGCTGCTCTACTGCAGGAGCTTCCAGTGTCTCCTAATCCCTGAGACAGCGGCACTCAGTTGCTCCGAGAGACTCCAGCAAGGAGTAACTCCAGCAGGAATGCCATGGGAATAAGCTGCTAGCAAACAGTCCTGGGATCCTTTGTGGCTGTAACCTGGTTACGTGTCCATCTATTGCATCCTTCCCCTCAAAGTGCAGGACACGCTCCCATCGCAGGAGGGAACAGCTCCACGTGAAGGGCAAACAGAGCCACAAGGGAGGTCGGGAATGGGTCACTGTGGCCTTGGCAGCACTGGGGAATGGTGGGACTCCATGACCTTGGAGGGCTTCTCCAGCCTTGGAGGGCTTTTCCAACCTTACTGATTCTGGGATTCTATGACTGTGTCCCCCACCCCTGGGAATCAGGAATCACCACATGTCCAAACTCCCACAGACAGAGGACACCAGAAACATCCCATCCCACTGTTTTCCTCCATCACTGGTTTACTTTGTGCCTTTGGAAACACCATGCCCAGATCCCCCCCATCTCCACAGGGGGGTTTGCAACCCTCATCATTATGGTAGGAAAAGATCTCCAAGATCATCGAGTCCCACCTCTGACCCAATATAAAACCTAAAAGAATCAAGCAGGCATGGAAAATCCAGGATTTTCCCTATCATTATTTTTTAGAACAAAGGAATGAAATCTTTACAAACAGAGAAATAAATCTATTTTGCAGGGTTTCAGAAGAGTGACATGGACAGGTGAGTCTTTCAGGCTCTCCAAAAATTAAACAGTAGCTCTGAACTTGAACAGAGTAAACAATGGAAATGGGAGCTGTTCTGAACAACAGACATTTTTCCATTTTCTTTCAAGTCATTCCTTGTGTCAAGGTGATTTTCCCTTTAAACTCCCATTGCCTTGCTTTCTGTGGCACTGGGATGCAATGCCTTTGGAGAGACTCATTCCTTACACTCTGGAGAGAGGGTGGTCTTTTCTCTATGTGCCAGAAGTCATTTATTTCACATCAGGTGGCACAGAACCAACATGAGAGAGTATGAACAAAGAAAAGAGATACTTTTCTTCCTTGACCTGCACATCACCTCTTGAAATGAATTTTATTCAAATTGCATGCTAATAATATTCAGCCAACGTCTCCTTGAACATGAAAAGGCCTCCTGACCTTACACTCCATGCAAATTCCACTAATTTCCTGACAATTTTTCACTTAAGTCATTTGAAGCTTGACCCTCACTTGGGATCCACCAAACAGTAATTAAATTACCTTCCAATTCATCTGTTAAAGGTTAATTTAGGCAAGTTACCTTTCCCCAAAAAACTCTGGGACAGTGGGCACGAGCTCAGAGATTCGTTTCCACAATGAGAAGCTTCTTCTTTAATTTATTCTTTTTTTAGCGACACCTTAACTTAAGAGTTGATTGATCATCTCTCATGTGAAGCAAAATATTGAACCTGTAATGGAAATTTTTTCCCATTTACAGGAAAACAGGGTTTTATATAATGTGAACACATCAGGCTGACACATGGAAACCCAAACTGGTTTGGGTGGGAAAGACCTTAAAGATCATCCAGCTCCAACCCCTGCCATGGGCAGGGACACCTTGCACTATCCCAGGAATTGCCTTCTCCTCTCCAGGTGAGCACCCCCAGCTCTCCCAGCTGATGTCAGCCTCCCCAGTGGAGGGAAAGAACTAAACCTCATGGAAATGCCTTGGAACAAGGGATTTCACTACAGCACCTGACCTTCCTGATCTCAAAAACCAGCAAAGGGAAAACAAAGTTGATCCCAGAAATTCACAGTCCTACAGCATCTTCCCTCAGATCCAACTCCAAACCAGGACAGGAGCACTCAGACCTTCACTGAGGAGACACAGGAGAGTATCTGGGAGACAGAACTCCAAGGAGGCACATTCTCATCCCTACTGTTTCCTCTGAGATGAAGAACTAAATAAATCTGCACACTTGCAACTGACACTTCCGCCTGACATCTCTAACAGCAAGAAGCCCTTTTGTCTTCATTGTATGAAAAATGAAATGGATAATTTATAAGCATTAAGCAGCTCTTGACTTTGGAATCTGCTGACCTCAGAGTGCCCAAAAAAATAAATGCTGAGGCAGGAAAAATCTCGACCTTTTGTTTGCTGAAGTTTATGATCTGCTTAACAGCCAGAGGATCAAAAAATGGTAATTCAGTTATTAATTCAATTTAATATTATAGACTGCATATTGGAATATGCTAAAGGAAATCCCTGAAAAGGACTGTGAAGATGGGATCACCTGTTGCACAGGTGAACCTGAACGTGGGTGGCAAAATATCTGCACATTGTGTTTGCCTACTTGAATTAGGCAGAGCTTCCACCAGCACCCCTCTGAGCCTAAATAAATGAGAAATCATTGAATCATAGACTCACAGACTGGTTTGGATTGGGAGGACCTTAAAGCTCATCCAGTTCCAACCCCCTGCCATGGGCAGGGACACCTTTCACCAGACCAAGTTATTCTAAGCCTCATTCAATCTGGCTTGAACCAGTTCCACCACAAGAAATTTCAGAATGAGAAAAAACAAAAGATTCTGGCACAGCTAGGGCTATATTAACTTGTTTCTGGAAAAGAAAATGTCTTAATGCAGATGAATTCCTTGCTGCAAATTCACAGTTTTTTATCTGCAAGTCTGATGGATTTCACCAGCAGGTAACCAATAAATACATGTATTTTTTAAAAGATCTAACATATCTGCCCCAGTGAGTCCCAAACCATTCTCAGCAGTTCTCAAATGACTTCCTTGATATATTCCCACTTATTTCTCTAACTTGAGGCCTTGCTGACTCTCCCTTTGGAGATGAACCCTGTGTACTCTTGTACTCAGTGCTCTCCGACTGAGCCACGGCCTCCTCCAGCTGATTATCTCCATTCTTTTATCTTCCCTACCCTCCTTCATTATGTTCTGCTGAAAAGGCTTCCTGGAATACACAGCTTGAGGACACTTCTCCCTGCTCCTTCCTTTCCACAAGCACTGCCTTGGGAGATTTGGGTTGGCCACTAGGAAAAGCCTGGATTATAAACATCTATCCCACAACATCACCCAGTCACTACAAAAAAACAAACCAAAATATTCTTGTTTATCTCTCTTATCTCAGCCTTCTCGAGCTGCTTTAGACTGTTCTCCCAGCCAACCACTGCTCCTTCTCCTAAGAGAAGCTGCACTGCAGGAGTCAGACAGAACAACCAGACACAAAAGTAATATCCATAAAAGACAACTTCTGACAGTAATAAATATAACCTTCCCCCCTTCCAAGCTCTTTAAATATATGAAATAATTGATCACCTCTTTGGCTTTGTTTTACAGATGCAGAGAAGACGCAGGAGAGCAATGGGTTCAAGGGTAAGCTCACTGGAAGCACTGGAATAGGTGGAATAACCATCCCTGGAAGTGTTCAGGGAACAGGGGCCCGTGGTGGCCTTGGCCTGGGTTCACAGCTGGACTCAATGGTCTCAGAGGACTTTTCCAACCTAAATAACTCCATGATTCTAAGGGAAACCAGGCCATACTGGCAGGACAAGATTCAGGTGTAATACCCATTTTCTATCACATTATCCTCAAGGACAAGCTTAAATTTATGTTTTGCTCCAAAATTTCCGACCACTACCACAAATCACCCTCCCTCCATTTTTAAAATTACTCCCCACAAAATGGGAGAATCCCTTTGAAGCTATATCCTGAATATTGAAAAATCACTCCACCCCATGGATTCCCACAGGACAGACATCTGAATTTGTCTGGGAGCCCATCACACTGTACAAAGCTGGCACATCAGCAATACAATATTCCTGGAATTAAAATCAGATGAGGACAGAGATGTCCTTTTAATGACAGACAGATCAGGCTTCTCTGGGCTTTATTTGGACAAATCCACGGTGCTGCAGGTTTTGGCTGTAATTTGTCACTGTGTTCTTTAGCAGTCTTCACCCAGGTCCTGTTCTCTGGTCCTTTCTTGGATTTCTTCTCTGGTCAAGACTGGAAACCCAAGAAAGAGCTGAAGGGCAGCTCCAGCCCTGCTTTCCCATCAGGCAGCACAGCAAATCTCTCCCTGTCCTCTTCTCTTCCTCTGCTCACGTTGATGGATGGACCCAGTCGGGGTTCAGAGACTGGGAAACAGGAAAATGAACAGTGCAAACAGAGGGGATCAATTCTCCCTAATAGTCCCTTCTTCCTTAAATATTTTGGGATCTTCATTCTGAAACAAAGCAGTACCAGGGAAGATGAAGGAAGGCCCAGACTAAATCTGTCAGCAGGAAGGGAGCTTTGGCAAGAAGTTTGTTTATCATCGTCTTTTTGTAATTTCGTGTTGGCAAGAGGCTCTGTGTTAACAAGCCCAGGAGCCTGAAAGTCTTTCCCATCCATAGGACAGGCAGACAGTGGCATTCCCTCACTCCTTTTGAAAACCAAGCTACATGGAAGAAGAAAAAGAGGCTCCAGATTTATGTTGGGCTTGATCTGCCCCACCAAAACCCAGAAAATATATGGGGCAACTCGGTACCACTTGAAAAATAAGCAAAAAGAGTTGCTGACTTCTGGGGGGAAAGCTGCCAAGTGATGAACAAACAGAACTCAAATTAAGAAATTCGCAACAATCATAGGCAGAGCTCAGGCAGGGGTTTAACTTCCAAGGGAAACATGGAACAGCTCAGGCTTAAAAAAAACACCAGGGGGGGACACCAAAGGCAGTGGTGTTGCAATTATCATTACAAGCCTTCAAAATAAAGATTGCTCAAAGTGAAAATATGAAATTAAATAGCTGGTTGAAATGTTAAAGACTCACTTCATCACATCCAGCTCTCAAAGACTGAAGTGGAAGTGGGAGATCAGCTCTTCTACAGCTCAGTCCCCTCCCCTTGCCCACAACAGCCTGGGACAGCGGGAGGTGTCCTTGCCCATGACAGGGGGTGGCACTGGATGAGCTTTAAGATCCCTCCCAACCCAAGCCAGTCTGGGATTCCATGACTCTGCACCTATGTTTACTGCTCTAGTATTTATCCAACTCACATCCTACTGGAATTCTGTCCTACTTGGCATTCCTTTCATAGACTCTGAGCCTAATCCTGCAGAAACAGGCAGTAAAACAACACATAACCAGCACAACAGAAAGCAAGCTTACACAGATGACAACGATAGAAATCCTTAAATGCAGGCTACAGATCTCTGTAAAGCTGTCCTGGGCCTCAAACACAAGTCAAACATTCCATACAGGAATTACCAGAGGTTAATGGCAGACACTGTGTAAGGGACAGGAGCCAATAATCAGTGCATGTATGGCATGATCTCTAACACTCAATTAGCATATTCATATTTCATAACCACTGGAAAAAGCCAAGAATTTGCCAGCCTGCCATCACAGAGGATTTTGCAGTGCTTTTATTCACCTAAACACTCGTTCAGGTTTCCAGTGAATACGTCCAGCCCAGGAAGCCAAAACCAGGAATGCTTTTACAGCAACACAAAGGAAAGGGCTGAAAGGCCACAGCAAGTCAACAATTAACACATTTCTGGACATACCTTCCCAAACTAAAGAGTGGGAAGAGAAGTTTCAAGGAGCTTACAGCTTGCAGTTTATATCAGGAGAAAAAAAGAACTACTAAAACCCCAGCCCATGACAGCCAGAAAACCCAGCTTTGCTTCCTTGGTTTCCATCAGGGGGATAAGACTGGTCTGGGCAATGAATAGCATGGCAGAAATTGCAGGGCAGCCATTCCCTTCTTCCTTAAAATAACAGTGAGTGCTGACAGCAAAAAACAAAAACAAAAACAAAAACAAACAAACAAACAAAAAAAAAAAAAAAAAAAAAAAAAAAAAAAAAAAAAAAAAAAAAAAAAACCACACACACAAAAAAACCCACACCAGTCACCAGTTTAAAAAGTCCTGGAAGTCTTTGGGAAATGTTTAAAAAGAAAAGCTCACTCTGAAGCAGCCAAGCAAATATTGGCCTTCCCACGTGAACATCTGTACTCATCTCAGATTGATCCCTCCTGGCTGCAAGGTCAAGGAGCCAAGGAGCCACTTAAAAACCCAGGGCTTCAGCACCCGTGTGTGGGTTAAACAATCACAAAATCATGGAATGGTTTGGGATGGGAGCGACCTTGAAAATCCTCCAGTTCCACCCCTGCCATGGGCAGGGACACCTTCCACTGTCCCAGGTTGCTCCAAGCCCCAATGTCCAGCCTGGCCTTGGGCACTGCCAGGGATCCAGGGGCAGCCACAGCTGCTCTGGGCACCCCGTGCCAGGGCCTGCCCACCCTCACAGGGAACAATTCCTTCCCAGTATCCCAGCCAGCCCTGCCCACTGGCAGTGGAAGCCATTCCCTGTGTCCTGTCCCTCCATCCCTTGTCCCCAGTCCCTCTCCAGCACTCTTGGTGCAGTGCCAGGGGAATGTTTGGACTCAATGTCCTTGGAGGCTGTTTCCAAGTTTAACAATTCCATGACTGTACCTATGACTGATAAATTTAATTATTCTTAGAATTCAGTGCTGATTTTACAACACACTCAGGTGTAGCCAGAATAAACCACCTGGTTGAAGCACACAGAGTTGCCTGTAGCCTCACAACTTCATGTTGTAAACTCTACAGAGAAAAACCCTTTTTATACTGCACAAAAGATCCCAGCACACATTACACAGCAATTCCGTGATTTACAGTGCACACCCTTATTTGTGCCTTTTTGAAAAAGAAGAAAAAAATCAGGCCTTTGATTTGCAACCAATTTGTGACACATTCCTTTTCATGCTGATAAGCCTCATCTCTGTACATAATAAGGCTTTTTTCTGCCATCATTCCTCCCTAACAATTCAATTTTCATCTTAAATGAACTCTATCAATCATACAACAGGTGCACATCACCTACTCAAGAGACAGATTTCCTTTCTCCAGATTTCTCTGTCCTCTGACAATGCCCAAATTGATAATAACTGTGATAAAACCCCCAGTCTGGTAGGGGACTAATTTTGGTAAGATTCGCTCTGTTTTTTAATGAATTCACAAGTTTTTTTTCCATGCCTGGAAAATAAACTCACTATTCCCAGATGTTTTGTGAAATACGGGTGGCATGGTTTTTATTTTCTTAATAAACAACAGCAACTGAGTTCCTGGTTTCTGTTCAATGATTAATTCAGCTTTAAGAGATGATTCCAACAGCAAGGAAGAACTAACAGGGGATCTAGAAGGAATTAAATATATAATAAGCAGCCCAGTAGGCAGCACATGCTGTGGGTAAGAGAGGAACCAGACTGGATGTGCATCCTAAGATGTTGGACAATGTGACTGGCACAGGGAACACAGGGAAAGCACAGGGCAAGGCCTGGGCAATCTTCACAGGAATTGCCAGGCAACAGGAGTGAAAAAAATGTCCTTGAGGGAAAGAAAAGGAGGGCAAATTGTGAGAGTAGCAACGACCTCTACGATCTGGAGAGCCTGGGAATACACACTTCAGAAAGAACAAATGTTACACAGCAAGACATTCCCCAAGGTCCCCCTTTCTCTATATTTTTTTCCCAAATGGACTCTTTTCAATAACTATAAATTAATCTGGTTATTCCTTTTCAATTAATAATATGCCTTTAATCACATTTGCAATATATATTTTATATTTTCCTTTTTTACCTATGTGAATTTAAACAGAATGATGCCTGTACTTAGAATCAGAGCACAGTGAATGACATTCCACAAAGCATTTCCACATAAATTTCCCAGGGCACAGGTGTCCCTCACTGGCATTACTGGGGCTGTGCTGTCCCACCAGCATCCCTCAATGTGCAAACCACCCCCAGTGCAATTCCAGAGGAAGATGGAAGACACACAGACCAGGGAGAGGAAGATGCACTTCACACCCCTCCGTCTCCTCTGGAAATTGAAACCCAGCTGTGCCCAAATTTCGGTATCAGCACAACAGCGTCAGATTTGTCCTCCCAGTGTGGCTGAGGGCTATGGAAATGTAATTACAAAGGGGTTTAGGGTGGCACTTTTAATTTCCCCCTCAGGCAGCCTGTTTGCCACAGGCAGCAGTTCATCTGTGTGCTCCGTGGGTGTTCAAGCCCTTGGCAGAGGAAGCCCAGGTTCCCCTGCTCCCACTCCCAGTTTTTAAATGAGCACGAGCCCGCAGGTATTTCCAGCTCGGTGTGGATGAGCTGAAGCTGCCATTGATGTTCTCACATTCCTCCTTTGTTCAACACAGCCAATACTAAAAGCAGCTCTGAAAACATGAAACGTGTGCCTGCCCATCTCCTGGTCTTTTATCTGATGTAAAATACCTGTCCACTGGCTGGAAAGAGAAAGGGTGCGTTCTGGGCACCCTGTGTACCCTACCCTCACAGGCAGGAATTCCTTCCCAATATCTAATCTAAATTCACCTTCCTTCAGTTTAAAACAATTCCACTCTTGTTCTATCCCCTGTGCTGAATTCTTCTGCTGCCCATTTATGAAATACGGTGACAATCTTTAAAATCCTGAGATCAACAGAAAGCCATGTAAACTGAAGGAAGCTCCTGGAGGAATCCAGGGGGACCAAACTAGAAACTTAGAGGGAGAAATTACAGAGGCAGAGGGAATACAAAAGCAGCAAGTGCATTTCTGAGTCCAAAACCAGGAACAGAGGCTGAGTCATGGCTCCTATATTTGGTAAAAATCCAGGGAAATCATTCCTAAAATAGGTTAACAAAATACTAAGAAGCAGACAAAGGAAATTCCATCTTGAATATAGAGTGAAAAACTCCATCTCAGAGAGTTTAACATGGTCAGGAAAGCCCTGGGGTCACCAGCATGCAAAGGGAATGAAATACTGGTGCAGCTGAAGAGGATCTTTGTTCGATATAATCCTGCAATTACAAAAGAGCCACATAAAAATACAACTCCATTTCCCATCTTGTAATCCAGTCTTTAACACTTGCTTTCACCAGGAAAGAAAAGCATCCTGTTCTGTTGGGCTTTTTAAGGCTGTGCAGTGTTTGCTCACAAAACAAAGTAGGGCTTCAGATGAGCAGCAGGAACTCTGGGGTTTACTTTCCCAGGGGCGATGAGAACAGTGAGTATGTGCAGCCCTGGAAAGGTTTGGGAACTTTCAACATTCCCAAAAAAAAGAGGCTCACAGCTGCTGCAGCAGCCTCTGCCCATGACCTGGGATCATTTCCTGCAAAGCTCCTAGCTGGGTGCTCACACATCCTGCTCTGTGTCCTACACAGCCTGGGCACACCACTCAGTAGAGCTGTTCATTACAGCTGCACATCCCTGCTGCCTCAGCCTTGGGGCACTCACACATCCTACCCCGCTCTGGTTTGGTGTAACCTGATGTCTGTGCCCACCTCCCACTTCCCAGGAGAGGGCTGGAAGCTGTGCTGCACCTGGGCTGGGTTTGGCTCCCTCCTGACCAGGATTTCGGGGTGACTGGGTTAATGAGGTGATCTGCTGGTCCATATCCCATATATCCTAAAAATTCCTGACAAGTTGGATACTTCATAGGGGTCTGTGTATCTCCTGACAGAGCCATCACCAATCAATCCAAAGACATCAACTAACAGAGGCTTCAGGTTAATCCAAAGCTGCTCTACAGAATTAAACTTGTCCAGATTTCTAAACTATTTCATGACTTCCAGCCAGGGAATCCAGGGAATGCCACTGCCTGTGCCTTGGCAGCTTCCTGCCTTCAACGTCAGCAGCTGCTGGTCTAGCTCTGCTCCCTCAGCTGCAAACAGCCTGAAGATGAAATATTATGGATCCCAGAACCTGCAGAACAAGGGATCATTTTTCCAGCTCCAGTCTTCCACAACTTTTGGCTGGCTGGATCAGCAGCAGTACCACGCCAAGAGCAGGTATTTCACCCAAAGATGCTACAAAGACATTGCCAGCTTTGGACACAGCAAGAGGACAAGGAAAGATACAGAATCCCAGACAGATTTGGGTTGGGAGGGCACTCAGTGTTCATCCAGTTTCACCCCTGCCATGGCAGGGACACCTTCCACTGTCCCAGGCTGCTCCAAGCCCCAGTGTCCAACCTGGCCTTGGACACTTCCAGGGATCCAGGGGCAGCCACAGCTTCCCTGGGCACCCTGTGCTAGGGCTCCTCACCCTCACAGGTAATTTTTTTTTTCCTCAGTGTCTGGTCAGAATCCACCCTCTATTAGGATAAGTGTGATTTACTTTCCTTTTCACACCTCTGTCAATAATCACTGCAAATTCACATATTAGTAAATTAGAAGTTCTTGTTCACCTGCATTGGAACCACATTAAAATATCTATAAACTTAAAGCAAAACTCTAAAGAAATTACAGAGATCTGCCTTGAAAAACAAAGAAATTTGGCTATTCCTAAATGATAGGAAGAGGCCACGGAGATGCTCTGAAGGCTGGAGCCCCTCTGCTCTGGAGCCAGGCTGGGAGAGCTGGGGGTGCTCACCTGGGGAGGAGAAGGCTCCAGGGACACTCAGAGCCCTTGCCAGGCCTGAAGGGGCTCCAGGAGAGGGACTGGGGACAAGGGATGGAGGGACAGGACACAGGGAATGGCTTCCCACTGCCAGAGAGCCATGGAGTCTCAATCCACACCGAGAACAGCCCACCAACACTTGGCCCCTTTTGCTCCCTGCTTTCCTTGGATCCACGGAGCTCTTTGGGCTGAATAAGCAATTAGAGTATGAGAAAACAGATGGCTCTGTTTGGCAACTTCTTGCAAAGTCAAAACCTCTTGTCATTTTGAGACAAGCCAGGTCATGTTACAACCAAATGACTCCAGAGTAACTGCATTCAGGAGCCTTGGAATAAAGGGATGAAACCTTCCAGGCAGCAGAGTCTAAGATGGTCAACCAGATTGCACCGATTCAGCTTCCATTGGATTTTGTAATTAACAGCAGAGTTGACCATTCCTCGCTATCAGGATCACAGAATTATCCCCAGATTCAGGTTGGAGGGGATCTTTTCAAGGTATTTAATGATTGCAGAAAAGATGCACGTTGGGTAAAGCATTTATATTCTGAGTGTGGCTATTTCCTTTTCATTTTGTATTCAAAATCCCAAATTTTTTCCACATATGGGCCTTTGGGACCACGGGGATGCTACTGGACTGTGGCACTGCTCTTGAGCTAATCCAGACAAACTTTTAGCAACTCTGAGGGCAGGAACTTGAGTGCACAATTAATCCAAAGGTGCTACAGTTAATTCTCATTCTCTTCACAGTGATCTTGCTTCAGAGCAGCAAAACAAGACCAAAACATACTAAATCAGCCAACTGCATCACTCAGGAGTTCCCTGGCCCAGAAATCAGCTACAATTTGAGAAAGGGCTCGTGGCTGTCATGGCTTTGTTGGAATTCACTCTGCCTGGTCCCTCAGATTTCTACATCACTTCCAAGGCACCTTGGACAGGGTAAAGCTTCTTTGTGCTTCAGTGAGACACCAGTTTGGGACAGCTGCAAGAGCTCCCCTATTCCAGAAGTGTTCCAGTGCTCTGAGCAGCACAAACAGTTGATGTTTCCTGGGATGACCAGTAAACACTGTCCTTTTTAACTCCTGCCAACACGTGTTACCACATCCCCTCCTAAACCAACCAGCACAACCTGTACTTCCAGCAACACGAAACACATGGGGGAATTTTCCGCTGGATTTTATGTTCAGCACTGGCCCACGTCACACAAACTACCAGGAAAACAGACAACACTGCCCAAAGCCATCCCTCATTCACTCATCCATGGAAGGGCACCGTGAACTCACGGCTGATTTCAAAGCCAAAGCTGCTCTTTACAACTCAGATGAGAATCTGGCAAACACCTCTTTTTCCAAAGCATGAATCCTGCTTTTCCACTGCAGTCTCATCGTAGATAGGGCCAGCTGGGGGAGAGGTAATTCATTTTTTTCTTCTGAAAGACAGGACCTGCATTCTATGCAAATTAATGTTTAAAATACAGTTTTAGGCTGGAGTCTGCAGTTTAGTAATGCCACCTCAGAGAATGTTCCTTCCCAACCTGTCACCACCAGGTGAGTTCTGGCAGCTCATTTAATGCAGAACTAGAAGAAAATTGGATTCTTTAACCTGAATTTAATATTCATAATTAGGTTTTAACTGCAAAATGAGTTAAAGATGAAAACCAATTTTAAAATTTAATTCCAAGAATATATTTACTTACGGCTTTTGAGCTATTCCAAGGCCAGAGTTTGCTGGGTACCTATACCAGGAGCATATCCTACAGGGTATTTACCAAGAAATTCCAGGGGAGTTTTGGTTATTAAAGAAAGGCAATCTGACCTGACAACTCCCTTTTCAAAGGCTTCCTGAAACACAGGTGAAAGAGCTGGGAATTATTCTGGGAGATGGATTTGGCACCAGTAGAGTTAAAAGGCATCCCAACATCCTGGGGTTCAGCATCTGACAGAGGCTTTGCCAGCCCCAAATAAAATAACAACACAGCAGCACCCCATCAGTGGCACAGTGCCTTCCCTAGTTACTCTCACCACAGTCACCCCAAAAAAGAGGAATTTTCAGACTAAGTCAGCAGCTTAAGACACTTCAAATTCTCTTTTTCTGTCCCCAGCTTCCCGCAGATTTCTCCCATGATGTCCTTCCTAGCCAGGAACAGCAAATGGAAATCTGCTCCACATCCGTGTGAGATAATAGTCTAATACAAGTGGAAAGTATTTCCTTATACCAGGAGAAAACAGCCATCAACAAGACAAATAGATGGAATTGCTCATTCCTAAGTGTTTCCGGATGAGTAGGAAAAGGAAAAAAAGACGTTCTGGCTCTCCCTGAAATGCATCTGAAAGAGATCACTTCTCCTCCATCTCAGAATGAAATTGCCATCACAAGCCACACGTGGTGTTCCTAACTTGGGAACCCTGTACATTCCCTGCTGTATTTTGGGATTTCTGATGTATTTTTCCAAGAGCAAGAGCTGTGTTTACCGTGAGGACTCTGAGGGCTGAGTATGCCGTCAGTCATCCGGAAATTCTGCAAACAAACAGCACTTCAGCTCTTCCCTGCCAAGAATAAAATCTTATTTGGGACAGGGAAAAAGCCAATGTTCTCTAAAATGAGTAGGGTGACATAGAAACTTGCATCTGTTCACAGGAGGATTTAAAATATGGATCATTTCATGTAAGAAGAGTCCAAAGGTGGGAAAATTAAAGGCAACAGACTCTACTTGTGGTTTGCTTGAGGAATGTGAGAGAACCTCCAAAAAATGGCAAAACAAGAGAGCAGGGAGGAGGATGCTCAGTGGCAAACAAAATAATGGGAAGCAAATGAGTCAAAATCCAAACCAAGAGCTTAAACAAAACTACAGAACACCTTGAACAAGCTAGAAAGTAAAAATAGCAAATACAGATCTGCTCCATGTTTATCCCAAGTATGGAAAGATTGGACATTTCCAGAGAACTTCATGAGGGAAGAGAAAGCAAATTTATACTGAAGTAAATAAAACCAAATCTTGTTTACCTTAAAAGTCAGGGAAAACCTAGAATGCCCTGTCCATTATATGTTTGAAAATCCTTTATCACATTCAAATCACTCACTGGGTAACAGCACCAGACTTGTCCTTATCTTTAGCAAGTGTCCTAAGGATTATCATGGAATTAGCCAATGTCTCCTCTCCCATGAAGCAAAGTGGCTGGAAAGCTGCAGTGCCCTCACTCAGATAAATAGACACAGCATGGGGAGCAAAATAACTCAACCCAAATCCTTCAATTGTGGCTAAAGAGTCCAGAACTGGGGAATAAACCACCACAAAAAAGCTACTTACAAAAGCCCCAGGGAGACACTATTAAAAAATTAAAGCTATAGGACAACAGGAAAATGGAATATTATGAATTAGGGAGCAGTTAAGCAATAGGAAATAGCCTGTATTAAACATGGGATTTTCAGAGTCCCAAAAGGGTGACAGCAAGGTGCTCCCACAGCCTTTACAGGCACCAGCAGTGGAAACTGGGAAAGAGACAGAAGAGACAAAGCAATGTTTGTGGAGATTAAATTATTCATAATAGTCATAATTAAGTTGGGAGATTCAGAGAGCCTTGAGAGAAGTGCAGAGAGTGAAATCATCTGCCGAGAGATGCAAGGTAATGTGTGTGTGCTGAATAAAATAATAAATCCTGCTCCTATTGCAGTGGCTGATGTTTTAGAATGATCCCCTAGAAGCAATTTTTGGCTATCCAAAAATCACTTATGATGGAGCTTCTGAAATGCTTGATTGAATGCTGCAATACTTGTATCCATGCAACGAAAATAAAGTGGCCAAATAATTAAAAAATGTTAATTTAAATAATTTAAAAACACTGTACTTTTTTTTTTTTTAATTAACAGCATTTCTGAGTTAAATTCCAGTGCCTAAAGGGAGTCCAAGAGAGCTGGAGAGGGACTTGGGACAAGGGATGGAGGGACAGGACACAGGGAATGGCTTCCCACTGCCAGCGGGCAGGGCTGGATGGGATATTGGGAAGGAATTGTTCCCTGGGAGGGTGGGCAGGCCCTGGCACAGGGTGCCCAGAGAAGCTGTGGCTGCCTCTGGATCCCTGGAGTGCCCCAGGCCAGGCTGGACAGGGCTTGGAGCAGCCTGGGACAGTGGGAGGTGTCCCTGCCCCTAGCAGGGGTGGCACTGGATGGGCTTTAAAGTCCCTTGCCACCCAAACCATTCTGGGACTCTCTAAAATCCAAAGGTGGTTCAGTGTATTACTTTGATCAGTGGCATCCCTGGGACAAAACAATCTGAGGGAAGAACGACATTTGAAACTGGTTTGGTTCTTAAAAAACACGTGGAGCTCTGGAATAATCCAGATCACAGAATTCCCAGGTGGCTCAGGCTGAAGAGACCACAGTGGCTCATCTGGTGCCACCTCCTGCTGCAGCAGGGCCATCCCAGAGCACAGGACAGTGTCTGGAATACCCCAGGTACCCCAGGGAGCAGACTGCACACTCTGGGTGATGTGTTCATGTGTGGTCACTGCCCAGGGCAGAAGCTCTGCCTCATGTGCAGGTGGAACCTCCTGGGCTTCAGTTCCTGCCCGTTCACCTGGTGCCATTGCTGTGCCCCATGGAGCAGATGTGGGACATCTTTTCCCAGATGCACCTTTACATTTCAATTCCCTCTGCCTTAAATTCATCAGTCTGCAAAAACATTCAAGAGCAGCAAAACTTGTTTGTGTCTGTTCTGAGGCCGACCCTCATTTGTGAGCCACGGCAGAGCAACACAAAACCTGGATCATAAACCCAGCATTTGGGTTTTCTTTTTTTAAACCACACCAATTTCACAGGTGAGACTGGAAAAGGATAAAGAAAATGGCACAAAAGATGACAATGGTGACGAGAACTGAGGGTTCAGCTCTGTGTGTGGCCTTCTGAGGAAAAAGCAGAATCAAAGGAGCAGACAAGAGGAGGACCTCTATAAAAACACACACAGTGGAAGGCAGAGCCACAGGGAATCCTGCAATGCTCTCCCTGCACCGGCAGCAAGCTCTGGAGCAGGGGGATGAGAACAAGGACAATGTACGTGTAAGGAAAATTTTCTCCTCTCATGTCACCAACAGATATTCCTACTATAAACTGATTTAGTGAAATTATCAGGAGAAAAGTGATGAGCTTACACTGCCCATTCTGCTCACATTATTGTCCATCCCCACGCCTTGGTGAGGTGCTAGAGGCAGCACGTCACAACAATTTCTCCAAGGAGTATTTGACTGATAACCTCCCATGTCCAAGCAATTCTGATTTTTTTTTTAAATCGACATTAGCATCATTCAATTCCTACATGGCATTCAGCTGGGATCCTGCAGACACAAAACCTTCATAAAACAAAAAGCTTTTTTTTTCCCCAGTGAATTATTTTAAGGTCGCACAGGGAATTTTTTTTCCCTCATAAAGCAAGTTGTCTTTTTGTTTGGGAAAAAGAATACACATTTCCTCTTGTGTAGAAGATATTCTGATTGCATTAGAGAGATCCTGCTGATGCACTTACAGTGCTAAATAACCCTCAGGAAAATGAATCTTTCCAACAGTAAAATATATGGATTAACAGTTTAGAACGCCCACACCCACTCTGTAATCCCCAGGGCTAAACCCAACAAATTCCTAGGCTTGTTAATTGGCTCCCATGCAGGAATGCAATGCCAGGGATGCAATACTGTGCAGCCAGGATGTGTTTGATCAACAATGCAGCGCCTTGGCAGAGCGCTGCCAGTTCCGACTGAAGGCTCTGCAGCCCGGCTGCTGGAGCTGCACTGACAAATAAAGCAAAGATTCACCACGGGACTGCAGAGGGACGCTCTGGCAGGCCACGAGCACCATGGGGACGGGAATCTGCCGTTCCTGCACTCTGGCAGCTGCGGGGAAGGAGCCCAAGGGTGCGCCGGTGACATTCCGGGGTCACTGTGCCACGCCAAGAGGAGCCTCAGTGGAGAGGAGGGGGAATGGGGAATGAGCTGCAGAGCTCTTCCCATGCAGCACAGTCACACCCAGTCATTGCTCCCAGTCTGCAAACTCTCTGCCTGTAATCCTTTTTAAACTAACAAGAGAATTGGCTTCTCACTCTGAAATCCCACGTTATTTCAACTTTAAATGCAAAATATTTTGGGGCTCCAGCCTGAGTCCACCAGAGCTGAGAGTCCACAAAGCTATCAGCTTGTAAATCCCTATCCAAGCCTTTAATGAACTAGCAAAATAATCCTTGAGCAGTACCTGGGAACAACAGCAAACCCCTTTATTGGTAACTTCTGATGAACAATCAGCTCTTTTCCAGGCACTTTTGCTGAAGAAAAACCTTTCAACCCTCACCTACACGAAGACAAGGCAACAGCAGCTCCCCAAATGTCGAGTGCTGCTTGTTCCCACAGAATCCCAGAGGGGTTTGGGTTGGAAGGGGCCTTAAAGCCCATCTCATTCCCATCTGCTGCCATGAGCAGGGAAACCTTTCACTAGACCAGCTGAATTCCAAGAAAAGTCCAGAGAAGAAAGAAGGAACTTCAGTTTTAGGTGGCCTCACAATTTAAAAGTAATTAATTATCCCCCATTTGCCGCAGCCCTCAGACCAAGACACCTTTCGTGGATGAATGACTTTTTAGAGAGAGAATCCTGGAAAGAAATCCTGCTGATAAGGCCTCGCATAAATATAGAACAAACTGAAAGTGCGGTTACTGACTCCCAGCCCCGTTCTGCTTTTCGAACTTTGCAATCTTGCCATTAAAGATGTCTTATTTTTAACTTGAAATGACACACTCAGCTGTACAGAACACACAAAACACAACGATTCTCCTTGTTCCCAGCTGTGACAGCCAGAAAGACAGACAGGCACGAGGAGCACGCTGAAGTGCCGAGGAATTATCAGCCACAGTGTCCTGACAGGAGGGGGCAGCTGGGGGAGTCGGGCTCTGCTCCCAGGGAAAATTTTTTCCCCAGAAGGGTTGTCCAGCCCTAGCACAGCTGCCCAGCCCAAGGATGGAGTCCTCATGGCTGGAGGGATTTAAAAGCACCTCACCTACCTGCAGATCCATGCCAGCCATGGGACTCAGTGTGGGGATGAGCATGGCCAGCACCTTCATGGACCTGACACCAACTCCTCATGGATGTTGACAAACTGGGAAAAGCATTTCACACCTGTGAGAGAATCCTTGAAGTGGAGAACACTATTTTCACACTTTAATACTAAAAATGGACAATAAATGTGTGTAAGGAACTCCAAAATGAGAGAGAACTTGTGGTTTTGCTCTGCTATCCCTTTGTCTTCAGTTTTCCCAATTTTTTTGTACCCAACCTCTCCATTACATAACCAGATCACATCCAAGGCTAAACAGGATCCTAACGATCTCCCATTAGCTAAACTTCCTGGCAGAACACTTCCAAAGAAAGAAGAGGTCAAAACCTGCCATCAGTAAAAGGAAAATTTCAAAGCAGCAGGAAACCAGCTAAATTGTTACTTTTCCTACTCCACACCTGTAGCTTGTAAGGACCCACTCCCCCATGGAAAAGCTGCCAAACATAGACCCTGAGAAAGGCATTAAATAACCATAAAAGAAATATAAAAGTTTAGGAACAGAGGAACAGCTGCTGTGTAATATCTCCTGACTGGATACAGCACAAATATGGGAAAAAAAGAGATTTTAAATGCTCAGTCTGTACAGCAGCAAGAACTCACTCACCCTGTTTCATTGACTCTGCTCCAAAGGGGCACAGACCACCTACTTCCAAATTGGACACACCCATCCCAAACTGGATGGGGGATTTCACCCACTGAGCCACGGCAGATTAGGAGGCTTTCAGAACAATTATGTGGGATGAAAAGAAGAGAGGGGAACCCTCAGCCTTGAATGAGCACGTGGAACAGCAATGTCTAGACAGTGCTGACACCTTTGTCTTCGGGAAGAGGGATTAGGGAAGCAATCTGGCTGTGCTGTCCCTTGTTTGATATGAAACCAGAAGACACTTTGGGCTAAAGGCCTGGCCTTGTTCCAAAAACCACTTTATTATGAAGGAGCTGAAGAAAAAGAGGTCTGTAAGAGCGAGAGTGAGGTTTCTGCCTGGCAGTCACAGCAATTAAACGAGCTGCCTTGATGAGGGGGAAAAAACCATCCGAGTAAAACCCAAAGCCTCCAAAGAGCAGGAGAAAGTAATTCAAAGAGTAGGTCAAGCCTCCCGAGGGGATTACCTTTCCAGTTTGAGACTTAATGCTGGAGACATGCTTGGAAAAGCTGACCAGTGAGATCCTGCTGATCCCACGGATGACCCCGTAACGTCTGGATGCTCCAGCACAAGTCAAGTGTTAAAAGGGGATGTGGAAAACCGAGTGAGTTAGCATCAAAACTGGCAGAACTAGAAGGTTCCTTCTCTTCCTTCCACCCTCCCTTTCTCCCTTTCTCCCTTTTCTCCTCTCTATGAGATTGCTGGGTTAAAATGTGTCTCACCAAATCCCAGATCATATAAGAAACTTGAAAGATCCACTTCAAAGAGCTACTTTGGCAAACAAAGCATTTAAGTCAATTTAATGCTTCTCATACTGGAAAGAACCACTTCCTTCAATGGGAAAGGAAAACAAATAATGGAGAGACAAAGCTGGGAACATTTGTGGGAGCTGGGAATAACCAAGCTCAGGCTGTGGCTGTGAAGAGACGGGGAGCTCACACTTCCCTGGCTGTTCAGTGCTTCCAACAAGATGGACTTCTCTCCAAGGACGTGCTGACTGAGAGTGAAAAACTAAACAGAAGCTCAAAAGCTTTCACTCTTACCCAAAAATCCATCTGCCAAACCCAGCAGACGCTGGAAACTCACTGCCCCAAGGACTTGGCTGTGTTCAGGGAAGGCAGGAGGGAATACAGCTCTTAAATATCTCCATGTCTCTGAAGATATTTGTCATTTCAGAGCTGTGCTGCTGTTAGGAACCAATTTTTACTAAAAATGCGTTTTAAAGGCAGTTCCCATCTCCCTGAATATCCAGAGGATATTTCCAGTCCAATACTCCGAAGTCCTACGGTACCACCGTCATCTTTCCAGGCATGCAGGAAGAAGGAAGGGAGAAGGAACCTTCTAGTCCTGCCAGGAAATTAAGGCAGAGCTGGAGGATCCAACTGTTGGCTCCTTAAGGACAAGTTGGGATGAAAACCCAATGCAACCCTCTTTTAATGGAGCAGTTAACGTGATAATATCTAAGAGAGACAGAAACTTTATACAGACAGAGGGAAATCTTAATTCTCAAACAGACCAGAGGCAATTACCAAAATTATAGCAATGGAATTGTTTTTTTGCAGTCAAGCATAATTATGGAAAGTCTATTGGAAAGAAAGCTTAGGCTATGATTTGCATTTCAATTAATTTTCAAACTTTTTTGTGGAGAATTGATGGCCAGAATTGGGAAGTACAGGAACTACCATACACTGAAACACACTCATCAATGTTATAATATAGGATTTTCAAGGACACAACACAGACAGTGTGCCAAGATTTAGGGGTTTTTGGTTTTTTTCCTATTAGCCTGTAGAAAATGGATAAAGTTGCAGAGGAAAAGATAAAACCACCAGTGCTACCACCTGGATCTGCTGGGTGGTACAACAGTACAAGAGGCAATGGGAAGAAACTGGAATGAAGGAAGTTCCACCTGAATGAGAGGAAGAACTTTGCTGTGAGGTGAGCAAGCACTGGAACAGGCTGTCCAGAGGGGATGTGGAGTCTCCTTCCCTGGGGATAGTCAAAACCCACAGTGCCAAGGATTGTGGACATAATCCTGGGTTTCCTGCTTTTGGGGATCCTGCTTGAGCAGTGAGGTTGGGCGAGATGCCCTTTGTGTCCCTTCCAACCCCAGCCATTCTGGGATTCTGGGATTCACATGCAGCTGAAGCACTGCACAATGGGCAAATCCAAGGCTCCTGAGAACATTTTCCTTCCTGAGGTTTACTACTGGTGCCCAGGGCTCACAGCAAATCCTCGGGACATCATTCCTGCCAAACTGACAACCCCAAGTTATCACTTCCACATGTTAAAAAGGAACATTTCTGTACTAAAATATCTGCGAAGTTCTGCCCAATTGCTTTACAATTTTATTGATTATAATTGGCTCTTGCTCCCTCAGCCCAAGAATTCCACACAAAATTCCAATTATACAATCCAGCATGAGACAGCCAGAGATACAGACCCTCTAACAAGCTTAGGCAAAAATCAAAGGGCTAAATCAAAAACTGGCTCACACCAAGTCTATTCTTTGTGCAGTCAACCAAGACTAATTAATGCTTTTAAATGGCAGTTTACCCCTTTTGGCGCCATAAATCAGAGCAGGCAGCTTTTCTGAATTAACAAAAGAATCTGTGAAAGGTGTAGCTCATTAAGCACACTCCCAAATTCAAATGCACTTAATCAGAACCAGGTACATTGAGCAGGACTGTACTCCAGGAGCAGAGTAATCTGCAGGTTGTACACAGGGCACATTCATTCATCAACACAAACAAGGCTGGCACACCGGGGAGAGGGGCTGAATTATACATCTGAGAGAAAGGCAAGTGCTTCCAGCACGGCTTTTGTGAGGCCAGGAATGTGCAGCACACTGCGGGAGGGCACTGTGGAAAGGTGGAGGGAACAGGGAGGATGTTTCCCATAAGCTCACCTCAGCCACAGAGTCCTTGAACAGAGCACGCTGCTGCTGCTGAGCTGTTGGAGCAGTTCCAGACAAGGCACCAAGCTGAGCAGAGGGATGGAGCAGCTCTGCTGCGAGGAATGGCTGAGAGAGCTGGGATTGTTCAGCCTGGAAAAGGAAAACTTTGGGGTGACCTCACTGTGAGGTCACTTCCAGGACCTGCAGGGAACCTACAGGAAAGATGGAGAGAGACTCCTTACAAGGGCCTGCAGTGACAGGACAAGGGGGAATGAAGGCCACTCTCAATCTGACAGCGAGGTTTAGACCAGCTCTTAGGAAGAAATCCTTCCCTGGGAGGGTGGGCAGGCCCTGGCACAGGGTGCCCAGAGCAGCTGTGGCTGTCCCTGGATCCCTGGAAGTGTCCAAGGCCAGGTTGGAGCAGCCTGGGATGGTGGAAGGTGTCCCTGCCTTTGTGGGGGTGGCACTGGATGGCTTTAAGGTCCATTCCAACCCAAACCACTTGGGGATTCTATGATGTACCTAAATACACTGTAATATATCACATAGGGAAAGTTCTTCCTTGTAAAAGGTGATGAATTTATAAAAAATAATGACCCACATTTCATCCTATGTGACACTCTTGCTAATACCTTTCTGAGTGAGATGCACACCTCTAAAAAAATCCTCTTTTAAAATGCTTTTGCCACAGTTTCTTCCCAATATCCCATCTAACCCTGCCCTCTGGCAGTGGAAGCCATTCCTTGTCTCCTGTCCCTCCATCCCCTGTCCCCAGTCCCTCTCCAGCTCTCCTGGAGCCCCTCCAGGCCCTGCAGGGGCTCTGAGCTCTCCCTGGAGCCTTCTCCTCTCCAGGTGAGCACCCCCAGCTCTCCCAGCCTGGCTCCAGAGCAGAGGGGCTCCAGCCCTGCAGCAGGTCCATGCCCTCCTTTGGACCCTCTCCAGCAGCTCCAGGTCCTTGTGCTGCTGTTGGGGGCCCCAGAGCTGGATGCAGCACATAACTTGGCTTGACAGAAATCATTTTCCATATCACATATTCTCTGAAAGGAATTCTATTCTCCAAAACAGTGCTGGCAGTGCAGGAAAATTTCAGATCTGTGAACAAAGGATTTGCTCCTGCACTAAAAAAAAATCACTAAATGATGTTCCCAACAGCATCAAAGTGTTCAAGAGCTGCTGGCAAAAAGCTCCGCTCCAGCTCTGGATTCAGTGCATTCCCAGGCCAGGGAAGATCCCACCAAACTGGCAGAAATGCTCAGGAGACTTAAAAGTCCAGAAATTTTCCACATGAGTTCAGAAACATTGAGGAGCAGAAGTATAAAGTCCAGGCCCAGTTCCAAATTCCACTCACACACACTGGATAAAAAACAGCCTAATGTAAAAGCACATTTAAAAATATTTACATCAAACCAAACCATTACAGAGATAAGAGAGGTATTTATAGAAACACATGGATTTTACACGCACACACACTCACTCACCCCCCATATTTAACTATTTAATTGCTGGAATTTCAATTAGGATGTGGGGGAGTGGGGTGTTTCCCAAGCAGGAAACAACCTAAGTAAGCTAAGCCATGGAACACTCACACATTCAAGTTTAACTCAATTCCCTCCACCTTTTGATTTCTGAATAAACACTGAGTCTTACAGTGAGGGTTTCAACTCATGGTAAAGGCACCCAAAAGTAAATATCTCAAGTGGCTGCTGGAGATCCCCAGCAGGGCAGCCTCAGCCTGGAGAGCAACCCCGATCTGCTGGGTCAGCCAAGTCGCCACAGGCTCCATCAATTCCACTCCTGAGCTTAAAATTTCTTAATCTGGAGCTGGACTGGACCACGAGCCCTTGGAGCAGGAGATTCCATATGCAAAGCCAACACTGCACATATTCCCACCTGAAACACAATCTTCTCTGGACCTCCCATCAGTTCCAGTCCTACTTTGTGTCCCTCCTCCCACCTCACCACCCATCAAACCCACCCTTGGCTTTGCCTCTCCCTTTCCACAGCCCTGGATTTCTGCTTCTCAGACCCCCAAAAAGCTGCACACCCCAAACAGGGGAAACCATGCAGAAAAAAAAGGGATAGGAGCAGAATCAAAGCCCCATTTTTTTTAAATTTATCCTTTTTTCTAGCATGAAGAGGGAGAAAAGGGGAAGCAGGAGATGGACAGGGGATCACTGTTGTTGCCTCAAGGCTGGCACAGGCAGGGAAAAGCTTTTCTGAACTCCTTGGCATTTTCTGTCCCATCCCACCTAAGCTGGGGTAGCAGGAGAGGAAGAAATACCCGGATTTTGTCTGTTCCCAAAGAGGAGGCATTGATTTAGGGCAGCTTTTCCCAAAGCAGGGCTGGAGCGCTGAATTACTGTGAGGATAAGGGTCAGAGTGCGCCCAAAGGTTTGATCCCAATGCAGTGCAGCGGACCCAAGAGCAGCTGACATTTAAAGTTCATGTTATTAAGTGAGCAGCAAAACATATAAAATGGAAAAAAACATCGAGTCAGCCCTGGTTTTTCCATATTCCTGCACCAGAATGGCTGGATGGGGTCAGACAGACACTTCAGCCACCCCTGTGTCTTCTCTATCCAGCAGGGAAGTGTGAATCCCTAAGGGAAAATGGAAGGGCAGCCACACAGGGAGGTTTTCCCAACATACTTTCCAGAGGGATTTCCTGAGGGGCTATGTTCCTGTCTCACAGCTCCTGTAGATCATGTTCTCCCACTGTTAAAACATATTAAATTCTCTCACATCTATATAGGTATATATATTTTTATATGTATATGTACATGCTCAAAGGGCTTGACCTGCTCAGGTCTCACCATGCTGGGCACTATAAACCAAAATAAGGAGTTAAGGTAGAAACTGCTCCAGCCAAATTACACTGCAAAGTTTATATTTGAAAACAGTGTTTCCAGCTTTGCTCTCCCAAGAAATAGAAACTATTAGAAAACAATTTGCCTGTCTCCAGGCAAATGACAGAAGTTTATATCAGGAATCGTGTCTGTGCCAACCCGGGGATTCTGACCCAGCTAATGAACACAAGTCTCCTTTTTAATATAAAACAAAAATGTATTATTTACTAAGAAGATATTCAGACTAATAAACACTAAAAAAAGAACCCCTCTCACAATTCTTTATAGGAGCAGCACAGAAGTACTGTGTGTTTTACTCAGGCTGCTGAAGACCTATGTTTATTAACTTTCTAAATCAACACAATAAAATACACCAGGCACAGAGTGTTGCTGGAGCTTCAGCTTATGCATTTCTTGACCCAGAAATCACTTCTCATTTTAAAATGTAAAGTGCTTCTGTAGCCAAGTTCATTTAATAGAAAGAAGAGTCTAAACCATATCAAACAACAGCAACAGCTGCAATCTCCAGGGCATCCAAGGCTTTCCTGTCTGGAGGCAGCAGGGAAAAGGTTTGGGGAGGAGCAGCTAAAGCCAAGTGCTACAAGTGAAGGGCACAAAGACAGGAGGAATTGGTACCTCTTGGATACGAGCTTCCTTGGGATGGAGATAATCAGGAGAGGAGTGTGCCTGGGCAGGGAGTCTTCACAGCATTCCAGAGCTCTGCAGCAGCGAAGACAGAGAGAGAGAGAGAGAGAGAGAGAGAGAGAGAAACACCCGTGAGGCTCTGTGGAAAATCTGCCGGGAGAAAACACAGCTCTTCCCAGCCCCGAGTGCTCTGAACCTCCACTGGAGCAGAAGGAGGAATGGGACATGTAAGAAATGCAGGCAAAAAAAGGAGGAGCGCAGGAGACGAAGGATAAGAGGAGAGGGAAGGGATACCAGAGCTGGCAATAAGACCAAGGCCTTCCCAGCTTTCCAGAGGGAGAAAACAAAGTCAAAGCTTTCATTTAAATACTTGTTTACCAGCTATTTGTCAGGATTTGGGACTAAACAGGTTTTAGCCAGAGTTTTACATGTTACTCCTACATCCTCCCTTCCCAGCTGACACAAAAGCTCAGAGAACTGAAAATGAAATCCCTCAAAATGAAGTGCAGCACCCAAAAAAAGATCTCAAGGCACTCCACATGCTTTATGCATTATAGGGAGGAACAGAAACCCTACTGTTCCCAAAGCAGGAGCAGCTCCTCGGAACAGTTGTTTATTTTAATCAACCCAGTACCAAAAGGTTTACATTAAATATTTTTTCATGGTTTCTAACCACTGATCCTGTATTAGTTTACATTCACTCAAAAAACACTCTGGGGGAGAAAGCAGGAGGCAGAAAACATTGAATCCAGTAAAACAACCAAGGTTTTCTTTAGGAGTGCTGGTACATCCCACCTTTCCCTGTAGAATTACATCACCAGACCCTTCAAGCCAGCTAATGAAACAGCACGAATTTGTAAATTAACAGAAAACAGTAAATTCTTCAATTTTACTGAATCTTTCTTTTTCCTGCCTCCTGCAGGAAGCCACCACCTGTCATCAGAGATGGCATCCTTGGAATGAAGTCAAAACCCACGCTGCTGATGCTCCAAGATCCCACTGGTGCTACCAGGAGCATGAGCACACTCAGGGAGCGGGTCAGGAACATCTCCACCTGTTGCTTCCACAGGTGCTTGGCTTCTGTATTTCTATATTATAAGAAGAATATTCATTGCTTGGAATTTAATTCTGGTTTCAGGCTTTTTGACTTGTTTTTGTGGCCCTTCAATTCAAAGACAGGACCCTAAAATATCTTCAAGAGAGGAAAGCATAAGTGAATTTCAGCAGAGACAAAGACTTGACAAATCTCATCCCATCAAGCTCTGCAGTGGCAAATTAGTCTTTCTCTGAGCACATTCTGTACTCAAAGTAGCCTCAGTGCTTCAGGAGGTACCAAATATAACACAGCCCCATTTTAACTTCCTTCCAGGAATACACACACTCATTTATCAAGAAGACGTGGGCTGCAGCTCCACTTCCAACAGCTTCGGTAACATTTTGTAAAATTAAACAAATTACTCCTTTTGTGGCAAGAAAGAAGCTGAAAATAAGTGTTCAGGCAAATGGGGGAGAAAACCACCTCCCTCACATCTTCCTGCCCCCTTGGATTTCAGCAAAGCAAGCCTTGCCTGCTGCAGCAGGCTCAGCATCAAGCACGGGATCACAACCGCTCCTTCTGCTGCTCTCGCACCTCAATCCCCACACCTTTGTCATTATTGTTTCATTGTGGAGCTGCTCTGATAGCTCCGTTTGCTCCAAGTCCCCATTGTGGAATATTTTCACATCCTTATGTTTGGATAACCAAGGAAGCCCACAAGGCTCTTGCTTCCAAAGGCTAAAGGTGTGTGTCCGATGGCGCTGAACGTCCGGAGCGTTCCCACAGCCTTTAACGCTGAGGGGTTCTCCAAACATTCCCCCTTTTGTTTGGCTCTGGCTGCCACAGAGAGAGAGAAGAACAGACCCCACCTCTCATTAACCTTGGCCTGGATCTTTCTTTAGCTGCAACAGCATCGATACCTGCTTGCATTGTGCTGCCACTCAGCTGATTAACCCTTCTTGGATTTTTATTTTTGGCTCCTTTTCTGGTTTTTTTCATGACCAGAAGTCAAGATTATTCAGTGCAGAGTGAGTGGATGCTGCTGCTGCAGAGAGAAGCTGTGATTAAGCTGCAGAGAAGGAGGCTATTCAGCTGCCAGCATACATCCCTGCCCTCTGCCACCACTCAAAAACCGGCAGGGAACAGACAGGATTGACCAAATTTGGATGTATTTGCAGGAAAACAATCAGTCCCAATCAGTGTCTTTGAGTGCAAGTGCAAAGACACTCATTAAAGAATGAGAAAAAACAAATGAACTTGTGAGAAGGCATTAATTTAGAAAATCTAGGGAAATAGCACAACATTGAGAAGTCCTGTTGGCACAACCTTGTTCATCAGAAGTGTGACCTGCGATTAAGTCAGGGAAAACTTCAAGAATACAGAAAAAACCCGTCCTGCCTGCTTGTGGACCAGCCTGTGCCAGGCCTCACCGCTCTCACAGCCAAGAATTCCTTCCCAATATCCCATCTAACCCTGCCCTCTGGCAGTGGGAAACCATTCCCTGTGTCCTGTCGCTACAAGCTCGTGTAAAAAGTCCCCCTCCATCCTTCTTATCAAATTAAACAAAGACACCAAGGCAGGTTCCTGCAGCCCAGAATTCCTCCTTCCCTTCCCACTTTCTTCTTGCTATGAAAGAGATTAAATCCCTTAATATTTCCCAAGATTACTGCAGCTACTAAGTAGGGAAGCTCATTCCCTAATATCTTCATCAGCTCCATGTGTTATTTCAAGCAGAAAAACAAGATTTTTAATTCTGTCCTCCCTCCTATGACCCAAATTTAGTTTTCTTCTTTTGTTTTAGTAGCTACCCTTCAATGATGATCTTAGTACAATTATTCTTCTATATTTCTCTTTGAATCCATTGTTTTCATTCCTCTTTGCACAAAATTGGACTCCAGTGGTAGGAGCTGGGTAGACGGATTATAAAATAGATTGAGTTAATTAGGATTACCTGCTTTGGTAGATTGCAGAGGGTTCTAATAAAATAGTGGTAGCATAAAAATACGCTCCACAACTGCTTATCAAATGAAGATAAAAACATTCAGCAAATGTCTGATATTCTACAGGGTTAAATCCTATTCCACAATGTTTTGGGTTTAGCCCTCTGAGTAACAAAACCCCACAAAAGGGAAAGGGAAAAGTTCCCCCAAAGTCAAAGTTCACTTTCTCTACTGCCTGTTTTCAACAATTTCCCCAAACTTCTTCTAGAATTGACTCTGGAATAATTACTTGCACTTGTGCAAGTTATATATTATAAGGCACCTTGGGGTTTTTAAGTCACAAACGACTTTGTAATGAAAATAAAACAATTCCATTATCTAAGATTATTGTTAATTGAAGGAAACATTAACTGTACTACTGACAACAGTCAACCTCGAGAAAGTTGCATTAAAAATTATATGCAGCCATTGTCTTAGAAATAAAAATAAACCTTTCAGTCTAGAGAGCAGCCTCAGTGAGACTCTTTCTTCTATTTAAAAAAAAATAATAAAATCGAAGCAAAACACTCTAACACAACCCTTTCCCTGCATTACAAAAGAGGGATTAATGAGAATCTATTTGGACACTGGGAAAAGCCCTGGTAGGTTCATTGTGAAGGTTAATTCAGACTTTTACTCATACAGGGAATGGAATTAAAGGAACAGAATTTAAAAGCAATAGTGAAGGGTGTGGTGTTGAACTACGAGCAAGGCGACCACAGAGAGGATACCAGAGACATTTCTCATGGAGCCTAATGCACTTAGGACCTATATTCTGGAAGAATAGGGCAAAATGTTAATGAATATATTCAGATTATCCAGAATGGATCCAAATTCCATTCTGCTCAGGGCACATTAAAAAAAAAAATTAAAGATCCACCTGGAGCAACTGGAAGCGAAAACATCTGTGCAAATACCTAGCAGGAAATAAAGGCATGAATACCTCACAGGAAATCAAGGCATGGAAAGAAATAATTTTGGAAGGCAGAGAACATTGCAGGAAACCACACAGTCGTTCCTGGCTGGAAGCGCCTTCCCATCTTTCCTCTCCTGGAAAACCAGCAGTTGCATTTGTGCCACCAGGACCGGCCCAGAGCTGTACTGAGACCTGGATTAGGGAAGGGATCCAGGTTAAAAATAACCTGGGTTTGCTGTTCCCTGATCTGGCTCACCAGATGGCCCTGGGAGAGCTGGACCGGCAGGGCCCAGGGAGCCCAGCACTGGGAACAGGCGGCACAGCAGGAGGGGAGCTCCCAGGGACAGCTTCACCCTGGAGTTAGGAAATACAGGACACAGCCAGGAGAACTGGCATGGAGCAGGGAGGGCAGCACCAGCAGGAATTCACCCCTGCATCCCCCAAACACTGATGATGCTCAGGGCTCCCAGGGCTGCTTCCAGCTCCTGAGCTTCCCTCCTGCTGAATTCCCAACTCTGGCACACCTCTTGGCCAACTGGTGGAAGAAATGGAATTGTTGGGAATCACCAGCAGTGGCTTTGGCCAGCCTGGAGGGCAAGGAGTTTGTAAGGAGGAGGGTGAAAAGGGCCACGTGCTTCAGCAGCACTTTGCACACATCCACCACGGGAAAACATCCATCCAGGAAAACTCCATGAACAACACACAATGACTCAACATCTTCACGTGTGCAGTGAGCTTCTAGAATCAGATGGTTCTTGAAACTCCAGAGTACTGAATATCCCAAGATCCTCCTTTGCTTTTTACATGCGGGATCCAAGTGAAAACTCAAGAGGAAAATGAGGAAATCACTAAACTGGCAAAGTTGGGCATCATCCTTTCTCCAGGAACATCCTGTTGGCTCGGCCCCCAAGAAAGACAAGTGACACACGTCAGGATTCTGAAGGTCACCCCTGACCACACCTGCCTTTGACATCACTTCTGCTGTATCCTTAGAATAACTTTCCCACTTGGAGGATGCCAGCAGAAGGCCAGAAGGGCAGAGCGAGCTCAGGGAAAGCGGCAAATCCCATCCGCATTTTTACTTACTCACAGCTACTGATTAAAAAAAAAAAAAAAGGAGCCTAATCCCCTGGAAAACTGGAGGGGTTGCTTTTGGAGCCAAAGAGCAGGAAAAGGACAACTGCTACTGAAATATCAGCACTGAGCTCCCTGCTCCTGTCGAGCCCTGGATTTCAGGTGCCGAGCTGGGAGTCGCTGCAGCAGCAGGATGGGTGGGTTCAAGGCATTTCAGTCAGACACTAATCTGAACTCCAACCAGCAGATAAGAGAGACTTAAGAAGAGTGAGAACTGGTTTGCTTTTATATTTAGCTCTATTTAAAAGAGACTCATTTCTCTAAGGCCAGCCTTTCAAACATGCCAGTTTGCCAAGAAATACCGCTCTGCACCACATCTGCCAAAGTTTGTAATCCAGAAAAACACACACTGGAGATAAATGCCCTCATTCTTGATTTTCACTTCATTCTGTTTAGAAAACAAAGGGCAGTAAATTCTAGTCTGGTTCAATAATCTACTTCAATTTACATGAGCCATCTTCTGAGAAGGGTTTTCCTTCAATCTCCAAACTCAGAATAATTGGAATATCAGAATCATTCAGCACAATGCATTGCTGAGTAGCAGAATTTGGGGAGACAGATCCTTCTGCCAATACAGCACAGAAAATAAGCACTGAGAGGCCCTTCCAGTACCTAAAGGGTCTCCCTGGAGCCTTCTCCTCCCCAGGTGAGCACCCCCAGCTCTCCCAGCCTGGCTCCAGAGCAGAGGGGCTCCAGTTCTGAGGCCTCGTCTGGGCTCTCCCCAGCAGCTCCAGGTCCTTGTGCTGCTGGCCCAGGGCTGGGGCAGCTCTGCAGGTGGGCTCTCACCTGACACAGGGACAGAGGGGAAGAGTCCCCTCTCTCAACCTGAATTCCAGGTTAAGAAGAGCCCTTGATCCCTTCAGGATGTTTTTCCACTGCAGCCACACAAGGCAGCATTGAAATCTTTTCTCCACCGTCCTCAATGGAAACATGACAACAAAATCAATTTGGAGATTGTTGTATTGACAGAGACACTTCCTGCTGGAGTTATTTCCATCTGAAAAACCAGCTGAGCCACACTGATGAAAACATTGTTTAAACTGTGATTCTGCAAGGAAACCTTTCAGCTCTAGAAAATTCGCCCACTGCAGTTGTCATCTATGTCTTGGGAAAAGGAGTTCTGGTTGAAAAAGGGCTTCACAAAACTGATTGGTCTTTTTTCATTTATCCATACAGTTTCTCAAAGCAACAGTTGACTATTTATCAGGTGTTTTGCCTTCCATTATATCCAAAGCACACACATTGTGCCATACCTGAGCAGCATCCCTGTGCTGAACCACACTTCATTAAGTAATTAATTGAGCGACTCAGACAGATTAGGTAGCAATAAAAATTATTTTAAGGTAACTGCCTTTCCATAGAGGAGTTCCCAAAGTTCCCCACAATCTTTCAAGGCCTTTAATTACTTTCAATAACAAACTCACTTAAGAGCTTAAAAGCAATTAAAAATGAGTTAAGTCAACATTTCTTTCACTTGGGTTTATTAAGCACTTGTTTGAAGCAGTCCCAATCTCTCCTTCCTTTACAAGTCATTGGCAATTTCTGTCACTGTAGACTTAATTTTTGTCCACTTAATTCCCTGTGCCACACAGGGACAGGTATTACAGTGCTGGTGGAAAACTCCCCAAAATTTAGAGTAATATTCCCCAATTTTTAAAGAGATCATGGAGGGGAGCCCCCCAACACTCAGCTACTTTACCTTCCTGAACACTGGAGATGGATTATAAAAATTCCTGATAATACTAGAGCAAAATAACGAGCTTTCCTCCAGCTTTTGCAAAGGACTTTAATCATTTCCTGTTCCAGTCCCAGCACAGACCTTGCCTAAGGCACATTAATCCTCACCCCACACATTCAGTTCCTGCAGTCGGGTCAGGTCACCAAGCAGGCCAGAAATGGTCCCTTATTAATTATTTAGTCACTGCAGAGTGTGGATTTCCTCATTTCCGGCATGGCCGTTTCCCAAGTTTCTGGTGTGTCGTGGTGCTCCTGAACTTTCCCACTGGCTCCAACAAATCCACCTTCTCATTCCCAACACTTTTCTCTGCCAGCATCTCCCTGATGCTGTCCTCCTCCATCCTACCCATGACCTACATATTCCACATGCTATTTTATTTCCCAGTTCTGACTCCAATTTCAAAACTGCTTTTCCTTGCACAAAACCCCCGGACTCAGCTCCAAACAATTCCTAGAAGTGTATCTTTTTCCATTCTCCTTCATACAACAGACAGTGTTTCAACTCTCACATTATTCAACAAGGGGGAATGGCTTCCCACTGCCCGAGGGCAGGGAGAGATGGGATATTGGGAAGGAATTGTTCCCTGTAGGGTGGGGAGGCCCTGGCACAGGGTGCCCAGAGCAGCTGTGGCTGCCCCTGCATCCCTGGCAGTGTCCAAGGCCAGGCTGGGCAGGGCTTGGAGAACCCTGGGACAGTGGAAGGTGTCCCTGCCATGGCAGGGGCTGGAACTGGATGAGCTTTAAGGTCCTTTCCAACCCAAAACATTCCATGATTCCATGAACTTCTCATTGTATTACCTTCTTCCACGTAAAATGCAGCTTCCCTGAGAAAAGGCCATGACAGATTTAGTGCAGAATGCACATCAAAATTAAATAACACGTGACAGATCCTCTTTTGCCTCCCCACTGGCTACAGTGAGAAATATTCCAAAGCAAAGGGTAGCACCTGAGCTTGTCTTCAAGTGTCCTTGCTGTACCCTGCCTCTGAGAACCATGGAATCCTTCAGGCTGGAAAAGACAGCCAAGAGAGACAAGTGTCAACCTGGAAAAGCTAGAAAAGCCACAATCAAGCTCCAGACCCTGAGAAGCCCCAATTCCTCTTCCAACAGCCCTGAAAATGTGCCAGACGAACCACAAGAGAGAATGGCAGCAGTGCCCCTCTTGCAGAGATAAGAAATCAACCATATTATAGAGACCACAGTCTAATCTCACAAAGATATTTAGGAGCTAAACTCCCGCTGAACCAACAAAGTTAAATTCCCAAATTCCTCTGCAGACCTGGGCACCAGAGAGGTGCAGTTCTTTCAGCTGGCTATTTCACATGTAATGTTTGCTGCGTGTTCTGGAGAACATGCAAATGTACCAAAACCTCTAAACACGCCACAGTCACCAAACCTTTGCTCCTACAGTTCCTCTGCTGCCGCTGTTTCCATGGGAATTCCAGTCCAGGCTGTTTTGGTTGGGGTGACAGGTTCAGCCATTTTATGCTTTCAGCAATCAGAACACAGCTCCATTTTATTTCATGCACTGCAGTCAGAGTTTTGCCCTTAGTTTGGCAGCTTTTTATACCATGCAATAACAATTAACTCCCTTTGGCATAATTTATATGAATCATTGATTTCATACAGATAGCAAGGAAAAAAGAAAAGACCTATTAAGTCATCTAAATGACCCAAGCAGCACCGCTGGATTGTTCTCAGCAGCACATTTGCTGTGCTTGTTTGAAATGTGCTTGCACAGCACAAGTACAGAAACTGTCTGCAGAGCAGACATGTTTCACTAACAGATGCTCTAAGTCAACTTAGCTTGGAAATCTTCGATTTATAACTAAATGTTGTACTGCACTTTCACTCCTCCAAACAGGCTTTAATGTTACTTGAGGGGGTGAGAAGGGGATATTTGTATTTCAGTAGAAAATACTTCCCTGACAATTTGCAAGCTGGATCTAAGGCTTGCATGTCCAAAGTAGGACCTGGGATATCCTGGGACCATCTCTTGAGAGGATGTGGATGCTCTGGAAGAAGATGTCCAGTTCTAGGCATATAAATAATACGACATGCAATGTATTTTCAGGATTTTTTGTTTGTTTTTGTTTGGTTTTTTGTTTGGTTTGGTTTTTGTTTTTTATCTTCAAAAGAAAATAAGGTGGGACTTCCCTGATGGAATTCCAAGAGCCAAACTCCTGGCAGATGTGTTTTCTTATCTACGTCTTTCTAATGGGGATTCCCATGTTTCCTCAGGCAATCGCTCAGGTTTGGGGTTGTTTTTCCTGTACCACCACAAGCTTTCCTTGCAATTCGTCCATGGGTTTACAGATGGTGCATGCTAACCCAGCTACCAAATCCTCGAGAGGTGGAGTTCAGAAGGGTTGGGCCCACTGTGAACCTGCAGGGAGGGTTCACACACATCCTTGGGGTGGGATTCGTGGTGGGACCCTTGGGGCTGTCCTGAGCATGGCCAGGATTTGGACACAACGATCCTTGTGGGTCCCTTCCAGCTTGGAATGTTCTGTGATTCCATGATTATATCCCATAATAACCAATCCTCTCGGAACATCAAACCACTGACCTTTACTCATCCATCTCACAGCACACCGCTCCTAGGGATGTGGAAAACCTTCCTAAATCCAAGGGAACAACATGCACCCTCACAGCTGCTCAGCTCCCTACTGGGAGCAATCAAGGAACTACCAGGAGTACTGCAGCAGGATGAGAGGTGTTTGTAATTAAGCACCTCTGCACAAATGCAAATTAAATGTGCCCCGTGCTTTATTTGAGTTTAGCAGAGCCTGACTCTGCTTTTGCTGGCACAGCTTGGAAAGCTGCGAACCCAAGGGGAGGGAGCAGAGGTTTGTGCAAGAAGTGCTAAAACAAAGCTAAGCAAAATCATTTCACAGGCCACTCCAAAAGCTCCCCTCCGTGTGCTTCCTTGACCCACTAAAAGCCTTCTGCAATAAACAGCCAAACACACAGATGTCCAGGGCCCTCCTGCAGAAACCATTTGCACTGTAAACAGGACATAAAGCAGGGGAGGGGGGGAGCAATGCTGTGAATGTGCAAGAATTACGAGTCCTAAATTTCACTTTGTACCTCACAATGCAGTCCCTGTTCTTCACAGACTCACTGTTCCTCCACAGAAAGATTTCTGAGTGGAGGTCTGTGATTTGGCAGGACCTTGAGAACCACCATGGGAAGAGAGACCAAAAACCAGAAAGGTGGCTAAAACTAAGCAGGAAATTAGAACAACAGCAAAGACCAAGGGAATTATCAGGAAAATCCTGTCAGGAACGATACCGAAGAAGGATCGCTGTCATGAGAACTAAGATGACTGCCAAGACAAGGAGTCATTGGGAATAAATCACCTCAAAGCAACATAATCAATGTCTGTCTCTTCTCACAACAGTGACAACGTGGTCCCTGTGCCACCATGGCAACCTACAAGGCTTTAGAACAAAACCTCTGGGACAATAAATCCCAGATAACACTGACTGTGTAGACCATATCCAGGAGAAACTGGACACAATGCCATCCTGCACTGGGATAGTGGGAAGAAAATATTAATGACCACCAAATTTTGACTGCAAGCCCAGAACAGCAAGAACAAAGAGCAACACAGAAGTCTCCATGAACATTCTCAGGAAGCAGTGATTCCTAAGAATCTCCATGTGCTCACCTCTGCATCAGATGTGCTTCCACTGGGAATCCACAATTCCCCAAGCGTGGACCAACACCTCAGCCCACTCCATGGGGCAGCTCCGACCCACTGCCCTCTCCAGCATCCTCAGATCATCACCACCCCCAGACTGACAGCATGTCACATCCTGTCACAGGTCATCAAATTGCTCTCACTGTACTGTTAACATGATTATCACCATGGGTCCTACTACAGGTTTGGGTTTTTTTCCCAAAGGAAAACAAGTTCTCTGCAGTCACTCTGAAGACACTGAGAGAAGCAAATTGTTGGTCCCTTGAGTATAAACCATTGTCCTTGTCACAATCATGACCACTGCTGTGTCAGAATGCGCAAGAATTAGCTCAAGAACGGTGTCTGTACTGTAAATTTTAACACTGAAAAAAGCCTCAGATCCTTAAAAACCTCCTTGCTCAGCTACAGTAAGGAAGAAGGCACAGAGAAAAAACTTGTATGAGCAATTGGAGAGATGTTCAGTGCTACAGATAATGCAGGAAAATTTATCCTCCCCCCTTTTACACGGCCCAAAAATGAGTAATTATGTGCCAGGAGATATCATCTACTCCACAAATCAAGTCACTGAAACTACAGACTAAAAATTGTTTTTAAGAAAGTCAATTTATTAGCGATTACTGTGCAGACAGACATATGAGTGCTCTTGTGTACTCGCTGCATTAACAACCTCTCAAAAGCCACAGGAAAAGGAAAATCAATACTGTGTATTTTTTCTCACATCAATTTATCTACTGCTGAAAAAAAAAATAACTCACTTCTGTGTATGCCACACATGACATATCCCAGGTTTCCTCTGAGCAAGGAAAATAAAACAAGCTTTTGCTGGTTTCAGCCAACCAAACCCTGCCTTGCTGGACTCAGATTTTGCTTTTGATAAAACCTGAAATAAGACTTGAACAAACTCAGAGCAGTCTCAGGCACCTTGGCACTGGTACACAGAGCCTTTTGTTACTGATCCTTTGGTGCTGGCGCAGGGCTGGAGCCCATTAGCAGTGAACGGTCCACTAAATATTTCATGATTTTGGATTTCAGACGTTTCCCAGGACAGGTTCTATCACTACAGATCGCACAAACGGGCATGACAGTTGCTAAATAAAGGATAGCATGCAGCGTAGCCTCTCCAAGGCACTCCCAGAGCCTCCACCCAGGAACCAATCTACGTATTTTTACATATATATATATATACATATATATGTCTCAAAAGTGTGTCTTTTTTTTTCTCCAATTACAAAACACAGATTTTCTCTGCATCAAGTCTTTCAGGCTGCTACTTTGACAGGAATCAAAATAAATCCCAGGATGGCATTCCCTGTTGAGCAGACTAATCTTGTTCCCTTCATTTTCTTTTTCCAGGTCACCAGTTAACTTCCCTGGGCCGAGAGCTCCCCACAGGCTCTGGGAGGGTGTCTTAAAGAGCTCTGCAGCCACAGCATTTACCCATCACTAAATCCTGAAATGTTTCTGCCACATCCCAAACGGGGCAAAGCCCTCTCCAAAACGAATGCTGCAGCTTTTATTCTCCGGGCTGGTACAATTCCCAAGCCTCGCTGCTTTCCCACCGGGAATGCACAGCCACAAAGCCTGCCCAGCAGAACGTGCCCTTCACCAGCCACAGCCCAGCCCTTGTTAGTGCAAACCCACCCAAATCCGTGGAGAGGAGTGGCTGGAGAGCAGCCTTGCAGCCGGGAACTGGGGGCGCTGCTCAGCTGGAGCCAGCAGGGAGTGCAAAGCACAGCCTGGGAAGCGGCAAAGGGCGGGGCAAGGCAGGACTGGCCCACTGGCCACTTCGGGCTGGACCTTTGGAAGTATTTCTTTACCAAGAGGAGGGTCAAGTGGTGCCAATGGCCTCCTGCAGAGGTGGCGAGTGCCTCAAGCCTGTCAGTGGCCCTTGGGCAATGCCCTTAGGGACACGCTGGGAATTAGGTCAGCCGGGAACCTGCGGGTCCGCCCCACACGAACCTGTTTGCTTCCAAAGCACCAGAAAAACCCCGAGGCTCGAGCTGAGGGCCTCACCTTTGCTGAGGGTGACACCGAGGCGCTGATCCTCCTCCCAGAGACACTTCCATGCCCACTTGGCTCTCTTGGCTCTCCCAGGCAGGATAATCCTGCCCCGAGCCGGGCTCCCTGAGGCAAAGCCGCTTTGTGGGCGGCGAGGAGCCGCTCACGCCTCAGACAGGCTTCCCGCCCGCCTTCACCCTCACGGCCGCCTTAAGCTCATCCGAGCTCCAAATAACACGGCCAGAAACGGTCCCTGAGCCGCAGGGATCCGCAAATGGTCATGGCAGCACAAGGAGAGGCAGGAACAGAGCAGGAGAAGACATCCCCTGGTGGGAGCCTGCCCCGTGACACGAGGTAGGCCGCTCTGTGAGACGTGGAGCTACTGCAGCCTGGTTTTGCTGTGAGTTTTATCCTCTGCCCTCACGTCAGAGCTCACACACCAGCAAGGACCCGCTTCTCCACCTGTCCTGCTCCCATGCTCGGCATGACACCCTCTCCCTCCCCTGCCCTGCAGTGGCCGGAAAGAAATCACCACTGAGCTCCAAAGTCAAACGTCCCCATCCAGAAAACAGCAAAAACTGGGGCAAAATTGGTTTTTAACCAAAATTTGGCTGAAGCTGACCCCTGCGTTCACAACCTGTGGGGAAGCAGCCGAGGGGCAGACATCGCTGCTGGATAAGCCTCCTTTCTTTAGGAAGCTACAAATGGAACCAGCCATCACCATCATCTCTGTTTAGGCCCAATATTCCAAACAATCCCTCTATTTGTAGTTCTCTTTTTTCCCCCCTCCTGAAGCTATCTCTGGCAGAAGAATGAAACAGCTGCCAATGAGAGCAGGAATTGAGTTAAAAGCTGAAGAAATGCAGCGCTGGTAGCAGAGGTGACGCACCAGCTGGATGCATTCCAGGTCACTGCAGCCTGGCAGGCTCTCCAACAGGACATCCCAGCGGATCTCGGCAGCACAGTTGGATTTTTCCCCCACGTATGCAAAAGCCATAACTCCTATGGAGCCAATCATTTCACTCTGGAAGCCCTGCAATTCATTTTTTAAATGGTTTGCCAATCAGGTTATTATGTTCAAGCTACGGGAGGAAAAAACCCCACGGAAAGACTTTTCATGGGGAAAGCATTCCACTTGGGATTTTACTTGTCTTCCTGTGCCAAATTGGCAGGAGAGCTGTATAATTATAGTGCTTTTACAAACAAAATTAATGTACAGCAAGTCTGTACATGGCCACCCTCCCATCCATGGATTTTATGGAGAACAGAGCAAAAGGATGCCAGTTTTATTTCACAGTGAAACCACTCTCCCAAAACAGGAGTATTTTTAAGTAAAATCCCTGTGTTTCGCCACAGACTGTAGTCCCCTCTCCCACTTTAACAGGCAGACAAACTTCACAATGCAGGAGCCACAGAGAACAGGGATAGCACCCCTCAGATCTGTGTTCCCACACAGGGACCAGGATGCAGGATGCACAGGAGTGGCATCAACACAAGATGTGGCCACAGAGACACAGAAGGGCTATTACGGATGTTATTAAGGATAAAACCTTTTCTTATACATCTGACCAGGAGACTCTATTTTATAGACTAAAGTATAACCAAATACATGTATGAAAACCCAATTCTCAAAAAAAGCCACCTTATTATATATTAAAGGTTTATTTCCCTTTATTGTAGCGGCACATCAGTTCCACAACCAGCTTCCAAGAATCCTCTGCTGCTGTCACAAATGTTCATCCTGTGGATCCTAATTTCTCTTTGTTTTCCCTGTCACATTCAATATCTCTCCTGTTCATGAATTATAGACTTGCCTGATTTCCCTAACGTCACCCAGGAGTCTACAGCAATTCAGGAACCCGGCAGACGCTGGGGAGGTCCAAGTCCTCCTTTAGGATGAGAACAGACTAAGACACATAATTCCTCCCTGACTGAGCTTGCCACATTCCTTTCCCTTATTTTCCCTCCAAAATTCCACTCCTAGCAATTTACTCTTGAGGTGCTGAATAGGTGAAGATGACACACGTGTGTGATCCCAGACCTGCTGGCACAGGATCCATAGGATACCCCACAGTGCACGCTCCAATACCATGCCAAACCATCTTATTCCATCAAACCACTGCTCCTGAAAGCTGAGCAGAGCAGGGGACACTCCTGAAGGACAGGGCCATCCAGAGGGACCTACACAAGCCTGAGAAGCAGGAGATTCAAAGGAATCATGAGGTGCTCATGATTCAAGAGAGATGAGAATCAAGTGCTGTGCTGCATTGGGGTAAAAGGAACAGGGAGAAGAAGTCATTGAGAACAGCCCTGTGAAGAAGGATTTGGGGTGCTGGGAGATGAAGAGGTGGACAGGCCCTGGCCACGTGCACTTCCAGCCCCCTGAGGGTGGCCTTTGAGTGCCTGGAGGAGCCAACAAGAAAGATGGAGAGAGACTCTTTACCAGGGCCTGGAAGGACAGGACACAGGTAAATGGCTTCCCACTGCCACAGGGCAGGGTTGGATGGGATATCGGGATGGAATTGTTCCCTGGGAGGGTGGTGAGCCCTGGCACAGGGTGCCCAGAGCAGCTGTGGCTGCCCCTGGATCCCTGGCAGTGCCCAAGTCAGGCTGGATGGGGTTTGGAGCAGCCTGGGACAGTGGAAGGTGTCCCTGCCATGGCAGGGAGTGGCACTGGATGGGCTTTGAGGCCCCTCTCAAACCAAACCTTTCTGGGATTCTATGGCATGATTCATTGATTCCCTATCCCCAGCAATGTGAGACACATCCCCATTTGCTCCAGAGTCCCAACCCAGGTTTTGGGTTTTTTTAAACAGAACGAGAGCTGTCATTTCAGCAGCACCCCCACAACAGTGGGATCATTGAAGAATTTACTCGGTGACCTTTCAGCAGCAGATAAGCACACACACACTCCTTAAACATTAACTCCTTCCAAACCCGTATTCATTTTAGCATTTTTTGGACACTGATACAACTTTAATTTAGAGCAACAAATGTCAGAAACACTCCACTGCTTTCTTCAGCTTGTGAGAAGCTCAGCACAGCAGTTAAACCACACGTGTGGAGTTTAACACAAGCTCTAGAGCTGCTGCACTGACAGCTTCTCTACAACTCTTCATGGTCCTTTACCTTTGTAGGAGGCTTTGTTTTTATTGTTTTGGGTGGTTTAAGTAATCTTATACATACTTCCCTAGCAGTTCTCTGGGGGGGAGCATCTTTTTAAGAGGATTTTAAATTATTTTAATCTGAAGAGCATTTATAAACATTTCCCACTATACAGCAAGAACAATCTGTTGTTGTTGGTACATTAATCCTGGCAAGCACTTGAAGGGCAGAAACACAATGGGGTGAAATTGTTACAGATGGCCTCAGGGTTATTCCAATACTTGAACAACTGGAATAATGGGGTGGAATTAAAAACATGGGCCCAAGCTTAGGAAACGCCTCACGATAAGATCACAGTGCCCAAAAAGAAGAACATAAAACTGTTGAAGAGGAGACAGTTGTGGAAATTAAAAATGAGCCTTGTAGAAGCACAAGAAGTATTTTCTAGCTCAGATGGAAAAAACATCCATCCATCTTCCTCTCAAAAAAATAAAAATCAGCAGGAAAATTATCTTTCTTCCATGTGGACAAGTAAAATTTCACAAGGTTACTGTAGAGAACAACCCAGAACTGGCAAAATGGAAGAGAGGAGAGATAATCTAATAGGTCTTTTCTATCTAATTTTTATGATTCTTATGAAAAATGACCTGAATAAGTGAAGTTATTTGCCCTTGTCCTCTTTGTTCATACTGGATTTAGTCATAAGGGAAATCCTGCCAAGGATTGTATGTTTTACTCAATTTACTACCCTTTGTGATTGCTCTATAAAATATTGGATACATGATAGGAAAGGTTATAGAGGTTCAGGGTGGGGGTTTTTGCAATGGAAAAAGAAGGAACACATCGAGCACTTGCTGGCAGTAAAAATTAAGATGACAAGAACTGATGGAATTTTCTGAGGAGAATATTTATCTATCAGTCCGTGTTCAAAGGATTGTATTTAACCCGAATATGGTGTAACTTTAAAAAAAACAGCAACTGAGTATTAAACAAACAGTCTCTTGCAACATTTCAGTTCCAAGTAGGTCACAAATAACACTGGAGTCAGAAGCTCCATCTCTGCTGCACAAACTCTGTAATTGCCAGGAGCTGAGGTTTCCTTTGAATTCCCAGTATTTATTGTGCTGCTACTTTTGGACTCTCGCTGTTAATCATACGGTTACACTGCTCCTGCTATTACAGCAGAAGGCAAGAAACCAGAACCTGCTCTTCCAGGCCTTGCATTTGTTGCAGCCGACTGATCCTGAGCTGCGAGCCCCCTTTGCCGACTCCTCCCCTGGAATCCACCCCCAGCCCCAACATCTGCGCTGACAGAACCTGGGTCACGCACAGTGCAGCCCCCGAGCCATAAATAACACGGGCAACTCTGGCAAAGCCCAGGTGCAGCCAGTCCCCAGCACCACCGACCCATTCTCGGGGACTCCAGCACACTGAGGTTGTTTTCCTAAAGCTCCAAAGGCCAACCATAATGATGCAGGATGTGTTAAACTCTGGGAACGTGTTCCCTGCGCACCCCACTCCGCATGTTGTAACATTCCAGGGAGAACTTGGGGCATTTCTCCCTTCCCACTCAACCCTACCCCAAAACCAAGAGCCTGGGAACTTGCAGCTGCGCTGGGTTGTAATAAGTGGTGTCAAAAATTCCCAGCAAATGAGTACCACATGTCTGGGAAGCAGGCCCTTTTCCTGGGCTGACCTTGGAGGCTGAAGGGCTGCCCCTTTCCTGACAAAAAGACTGCAGGAAGAAAAACATCCCCAGTGCCGCCGTGTAACCACGCAGGTGAGATCCTGCAGCCCTTTGCCACAGAGAGCACGAGTTGAGTGTTTGGGATGAGATCAGGTCCCATTTCTCAGGAGCTTCCCTAAAAGCTCAGTGGACTCCCACAGAGTGGGTCTTACCTCACAGACTTTGGTTTTCATGGGGGGATTCTAGAAATCATTGCTGCTACAGCATCCCCCGTGGATTTATTAAGGCTGTTCCTGGAATGGATTCTGGGAGACCAAGGCACAAGAGGAGCCCTGACTCACCTTGTGGAGGGTGGATTTTTTGCTGCCATTGGAAAGATGGACATGCTCCGCTCCAGCTGTGTCAGACATGAACATCAAAAGGCCTGGAAATTATACATGTTACTCCTTAACCTCTTTCACAGCAAGGTCCTCCTGACCCTTTCCTTGGGATTAAATTACACACATTTACAAAAACTAATTGTCTACAACGCATTCCAATTACAAGTCTAATTATACGTATCTAACTGTTGCCTGACCGACTTGGTCTGGAATCAAACCACGCTTTTTTGCTTTATTCCATATTAAATTGGGCTGAAAGGCTTTCTGGAGTTCTGGAAGTTCAGAAATAGATAAAACAGAAGCATCTGAAGACTAAGCAGATAAAAGGCCAGGCCAACATAGAAGAGCTTTCCAAGTGCACATCAGAAGGATCCATCAGGATTTTAAAAATCTTGGACTCAATATCTTTACTTGAATATTAATTGTTTCCAAAAGACCTGCTCAGTTCCAGGCTTCAGGAGGGTCTTTCATCCAAACAGAGGATTATGTCAGTCCCTCCTGATCTTGGAACATGTAAATCCATTTTACATTACTTTCCTTCTTGGAGGCTCTGAGCAAGTCTATCAAAACCTTGCAGTTATGTATTAAGGCAATAATTACAATCATATATATGTGTCTAAATGGGTTTAAAGCAATATGGACCACTGTGCTCAAAGGTCAGCCATCAATGACTCCACATCCAGCTGGCAGCCAGAAACAAGGCAAATAGGGCTGGTACTTGGGCTTGTCCAAAACCACCCTGGATCACTTGAGTAACACCACAGGCTGATGTTAAGAGGAATCACAGGATGGCTTGGGTTAGAAGGGACCCTAAAGACTGTTAGAACTCCAGCCTGGCCTTGGGCACTGCCAGGGATCCAAGGGCACCCACAGCTGCTCTGGGCACCCTGTGCCAGGGCGTGCCCACCATCACAGCCAAGAATTCCTGTCCAGTATCCCATCTATCCCTGCCCGCTGGCAGAGGAAGCCATTCCCCCTGTCCTGTCCCTCCATCCCCAGTCCCTCTCCAGCTCTCCTGGAGCCCCTCTGGGCTGTGGAAGGCCCTGGCTGGCCAGTCAAGGGAAGTCATTAATGCCCCAAACTGCACACAGCACAGGACTTAGGAAATCCAGCTGAGGAAGCTGGACTTCTTTGATCTGGCAAGGAGGAGACTAAAGCCAATCTAAGCGCAGCCTGCAGCTCCCTAAACAGCAGCTACAAAGGTGACAGAGCAGCGGCTTTGTGAGCTCTGCAGGAACCTCTTCTCAGGCAGCCCAGGGCATCTTGCCCACTGTGCTCAGGATCAGCCCAAGGATCAGGTTAAGTCCAGGGAGGGAGGGATGCCATTCCCTCTTTGTCTGCTGCATGGACTATGCCCAAGTGAACATCAGCTATGCTCCATCAGAGCAGCCCCGGCAATTAACACCCGCTTCTCACCCATCAGTTCCTTGTGACAGAGCTCATCCCGTAAGGAATCACAGCGTGCGTTTAGATTTCTGCTCAGAATTTGCACCATCTAATTTACTCACAATTAGCATAGATGATCTAATATTCCTTTCTGATCTCAATTCCCACCAAACCCATCAAATTCAATCTCCCTTTTTGTACACAGACTACAAAAGCTCGAGTCATTACAATTCCTACCCGGTCCCACACTGGTGTAAAGGAGAGAATGAGACCCTTAAATTTCCAAAGATCTTGAAGGCAGCGTTGCATTAATGAACCTCCTGGAACAACCATGTGTCTGTGAAGAAGAATGTCAACTGCTTGTATGGCAGCCTTTGAAGGTCTCTCCAAGGAGGAAACGAGCCATCAGCCCGGACAAATTCCCCAGCTGGTGGGTTTTGATGGATCACAAGACAAACAGATCCGCACAAAGAGATGCTGAAATTGTTTTACAAGGCCTGCTAGCCCTGACCTCAGCCCTGCTCTGTCCTGCTCCCCTCACACACCCAGAGAAAACCCCTTCAGATGGGTACACACGGGTTTGGGGATGCAAAATGGTTGTGACACAACCCAAGCACCATGACAGCACTTCAGTATCTGGGTGGAAAATGGGGAAAAAAGCAGCATCGTTCATGTGAGTGATTTGATGTTTATCTTCCACACCAAACAAGCTGAGACAGTTTCACACCTTAAACTTTCTAAAACAGCCCAAAAGAGGGACTTTGCACTAGGGCCTGGAAGGACAGGACACAGGGAACGGCTTCCCACTGCCAGGGGGCAGAGTTAGATGAGATATTGGGAAGGAATTGTTCCCTGGGAGGGTGGGCAGGCCCCAGCACAGGATGCCCAGAGCAGCTGTGGCTGCCCCTGGATCCCTGGCAGTGTCCAAGGCCAGGCTGGACAGGGCTTGGAGCAGCCTGGGCTAGTGGAAGGTGTCCCTGCCATGGCAGGGGTGGGAATGGATGATCTTTGAGGTGCCTTCCAACCCAAACCCTTCTGGATTCTGTGAAAACACCAGTCAGATCAATCCTGCTGCTGACATCCCAGTCTGTTTTGGGAGAAGGCTGTTGCTTTTCTCGGGAATTCATCAACTGGAAAGTTGTTGTTCTACACTTACAATACAAAAACTTGTGCACCTCATGCTGTATTAATCTGAATTCCAGGTTCCAAGGGAAGTTTGAAATTAGTTCCTAGCACACATCAGCACTGAAATGTGTCATTCTTTGTTTCCTACATAATAAAAAATTAAACAAAAGACTCTCAAATTACTAATTAGATGCCATTGCTTAAATAAGTGTACACAGAAGCAGTATCCAAAATAAAAGAGTTCTAATTTTAATGAAAGGACAGCAGCGTACGACTGATATTTGACCAAGCAGGGAGTAGAAATTTCTTTTAGGAGAACAAAAGCACAATTTAAAAAAAAAGAAAAACAAACAAGTTTACAATCAAATGCTTTAAATGAGCAAGCTGGGATTCTCAACTTAACTACAATGAAAATCAGCAATAGATTCAAAAAATAGATTTAAAACCAGAAGTAGGTAAATGAAATAACCATTTCCTCTCCTGGCAGACAAAGCTCCAGAATCGCCTTTGCCAAGAAAATAGGAAATTTCAAGAGAAATTGAATATTTAAAAGAAATTACACCTATTGCAGCCCTTCCTCATATAAAATACAATAATAATCCAAGATATTGTTTGAGGAAAACAATAAAAGGAAGGCAAAAACTACCTAAAATAGGATGATAAATGGTATATCTCCCACCCTTCCCCACCAGGAATGCAGGCACACGCAGGCTGTGTCTATACACAGGAATACAACAGGAAAAATTAAAGTGGGTGTAACAACAACAAACAGAATGGAATCCATTCAGATCCTCCCACTATCGAATGCCTTGGATGATGACTGTTGGAATGGGCGTAAATTCCAAGTACAAAGCTCCAGAAGATAAAAGATGTCGGTTCACTGCCACTCTACCTTTGCTGGGGCTGTGTGAGGCACTCGAGGAGTTCAGAGCATGATAATAAACAGCTTTTTCCTCAGCTCTCACCATTGCTTTTGAGTGGCCCCAATGCCAAACCCAGAGCTACAAAGGCTGCTGTGCCATATAACTAATCCCTGCAAAGTTTTTATCCAAGAAGCCTGAAAACAGCCTTGCAAGGGAAATATCAATAATTCCTTTCCAGGGAGACGGAAAACAAAAATCCAGACAAATGACAGATCTTGCTCCAAGCTACACAAGAACTCAGCTCCTGTGTCATGCACAGTCCCTGCTTTTGTCTTTCCCTGGCCTTGATGCCAAGGCATCTCTTGCCATCTCTTCCCCCTAAACCTAAAAAAATACCTTGGCACACTGCAAAAGAGTTCATTCCCAAGAGAGAAAAACATAACTCTGCCTTTGACAACTGTTGTTTAGATTGAAAAATCCTCCTGAACAAGAGAATTTTCCATATTGGAAAAGGTGTCAAAGCTCTCCAGCTTCTCCTTGCCAAGTTTTAATCACTGTAATCCAGGACTAACTTCCCAAGCATGGAAAATGGGAAAGCTTTGGGTTTTCCCAGTCCCACGGGGAGTTCTGCTGCTGAGGGATGAATAAAAAAGGTCGATTCCACTGTGGATCTGCAGCATTCCGTGAGCTCCAGCAGCTCCATTCATAATTCATGGTGTTGACACACCTACCTGCTGCTTGGGAAAGATGAGCACAGACAAACACGACACGGGGAAGAGCTTTTTCCTTCTTTCACTCTCATTTCCACTCTCCCAACGGGGAAAAAAAAAAAGGAACAGGCTGAAGAAGCAGAGTAGGGATTAATCCCAGAAGAATACAGTTATTGCTCCCACGCAAGCCCCTGGCTGTCCAGAAGCGCATGTGTACACTCACAGAAAGCAAGTGCTACATATTATTTTTCACAGGTAAACATGGTCATTTACCTTTGTGTTTATCAGTTTGAAACTGCAGGGAAACAGACATCCCTGTGAAATGGGATACATCCCTGAGAAACGTAAACAGCCACGAGTGTTTAGAGGTTCAAAACTGTATGTTATCAAACATGGAAAACTTGTGAAGTCTGGGAAGAGGGGAAAATTGACAATAGCAAAGTGCTTAATTTATACAACCCCAGAATAGCTTGGGTGGGAAGGGGCTTTAAAGATCTCCCAGTTCCAACCCCTGCCATGGGCAGGGACACCTTCCACCAGGTCAGGCTGCCCCAAGCTGCATCCAACCCGGCCTTGGACACTTCCAGGGCTGGGGCAGCTCTGCAGGTGGGGTCTCACCTGGGCACAGGGGCAGGATCCCCCCTGAGCCCAGGGCAGGAAGGTTTCTGGGTGCCAGTGCACATGGCCAGGGCACGTCCAGCTTTTCATCCCTCAGCACCCCCAAATCCTTGTCCCCAGGGCCGCTCTCCAGCCCTTCCCTGCCCAGCCTGGGGTTGTGGTTCAGGCTGTGTTAATTCCAGGAGGGCTCCCTCTGCCCCGAGCAGCAGCGTGGCCATTAGCACACGCTGACAAGGCAGGGTCATGTCGTGGAACACTCCAGCATGTGGAGTATCATGCATTTAGTTTGTATGCAATTAAGACCATTTCATTGTCTCATCAGGTTCCCTGTGATACCCAATTAAATAATAACACAAGGAAAGCGCTCTTAATTAATGAGGAAAATGCTCTACAAGCTAGACACAGGTGTGTGTGTATCTCAAGTAGGGCCTGAAACAGTTGAACAGATGATCTTTATTAAAAAAATCCCCACTCAAATTTGTATCTAATTACCTCAATAGCAGGAATCTTTCTGCTTTCTTCCAAGGGGGTTAAATTTCTTTGCAATATTCAACAATCAAGTGGTTTATAAAAGACTCAAATTAAAACTGACACTTGGAGTGCAAGAATGATCACAATTTCCACATCGTTATTCTGGGGATGGAACAAACTGGGTTTAAACCATCTTTCTCCTTGCAATGTTTTTACAAAATCAATCTCCTCTATTGATACTGAATGAGCACATTTGTGTTTATTCTTATACCAGCTCTAATGTTTGGGTTGAGCTAAATGAAAGCCCATCCCCACAGTTAGATTAGTCAGGGCAACATCTTTTAAAGAAAGATACTGGGAAAAGGCAGAATATCATCCTAAGGCTCATCCTTATATGCTTCAGTGAACAGAACAGCAACATTTAACTGCAAAAAATGACATTTCCATCACGTGCAGCAGTTTTGTACCTCAGTTTCTTCAGCTAAGTCAAGTGGACCTGTGTCCTTCAGTGCATCAAACACACAGAGCCATTTTAGAGAACTGTATGGAAAATCATGCAGCCACTGGAGCTGCTATGGACAACTTGGATAACCTTCATCTCCCATCTCCCACTGCTTGGTTTCAGTCACATTCCAACCTGAATCAGTTGGAATTCACCAAGCCACAGTTTTCTATGTTTGGTGAGAATCAAGTATGGAAACAAAGTCCTAAATTCTGACTTGAGGAGCAGGAATTGCAAGGAACATTATTTACAGGGAGTGAGGCACATGAAAATCTGCCCTTGCCTTTATCTCCAGATCCTCAGGCAGACACCTTCCCTGGGAAATCAGCCTTCCACCTCTTCAGCTCTTTTTTCCCCAGACAGCAGAAGAAACCAGCTTTCTAGAAACTCAAGTCTTACTCACAGTACAATAAAAGTCTTTGATTTTTCAAAACTATTGTAAAAAAATTTCAAAGTACCTATCCAGGCTACGGCAGCGTGCCCGAAATCTTCTACAGTAGATCCCTATGGGGACAGGTTGATAAAGAGGACAGAGCTGTCAACCTGTACTTTCATAACCTCCCACCCTAGTTTTTCATCACAAGGTTCTTCCCTAAGCTCTGCATTTCTTACTTCAGCTGCTCATTTCCAGCTCTTGAAAGTTTCGGTACAAAGGAGCCACGGAGACAATTTTTTCTCTTTGATCAATCACGTCCCACTGTTCAGAAAACAGGCTCCAAACCATTAATCTTGCTTATGTTATCCAAACGCTTGCTAGGATCTCATCTTTCCTATAATTTATTTAGCACTCAGTCCCTTGACAATACATCTGAGGTATTCTTAGATCACTTCAAACATCAGTCAGGCCAGGAGTTCTGATGGCGAGGCAGAGCTGGCAGGGCTGAGCTTTAGATGCAGACAAAGACTGATCAATGCACGTGGCACTTCTGCAAATGCCATGAATAGTGCCCAGCTGTGCCCTGGTGAAGTCTGGCTTCAAGGAGCACACGGGATCACCTGGAGATATCCAGGTACCACAATGCATCACCTGGAGCCAGAGGATTTCAATAGCGGCTTTGTCTTGCTGCCCACAGGATTCTTGCTGTGTTGTTTTACCTGGTGTTGGCACACAGCACTTGAAACTCCATTTTATGCAGTTCGCTAAGTTACTTTCCCAGGACACAGTAGGCAGAGGTGAACTCTTGGGATGGGATCGATTTGGGGAGAAAGGAAGTTCATATACGGTTTGCATACAGCAATTACAGCGGTGCTGCACTGCATGAATCCCTCCCTCAACTGGTCCTGTGTAGAGAGCCACCAGACAGCACCCACCACATCCTCACACTCCCCACCAGCCCAGGCTTCCACAGGTATTTTACAGCTTTGAGAGATGCTCTCATATCCTGAGGAAGCTGGGGAGAAAAGGAGGCTCAGGGGGCACCTTCTGGCTCTGCACAGCTCCCTGACAGGGGAGTGGAGCCAGGTGGGGTCGGGCTCTGCGTCCAGGGAACAGGACAAGAGGAAACAGCCCCAAGCTGAGCCAGGGAGGTTTAGATTGGATATTGTGAACATTCCTTCCTGAAAAGGGTTGTCCAGCCCTGGCACAGCTGCCCAGGGCAGCAGTGAGTCCCTCATCCCTGGAGGAATTTCAAAGCTGTGTGGATGTGGCATTTGGGGACATTGGTCAGTGGTGGCCTTGGCAGTGGTGAGGAATGGTTGGACTCCATGGTCTTGGAGGGCTTTTCCAGCCTTAACAATTCTGTGATTCTATACAGGGGAATACATTTATTATACAAATATAAATATAAACCTTTTTAACCTTTACTCTCAGCAATCCAATCTCTCTGCCTGGGTACAAAATCCTGTTCAAGGCTTCACCCATTTAAACATCACCCACAACCAACCCAATCCTTGACAAGAACATGCCCTGCACTGGTCTCTAGAGTTTCAAGGGAAAACTGATCAGTTTTAGAGATGAGGAGTGCACTTTTCCTTGGATCATTCATCCCAAAAGGCAGTTCACCGTTAAAGGGTTCTCCCTGTAAAACACCAACCTCCTTGGATGCATGGGAGGGCACTCAGTGCCTGGAATTTTCTCTGGGATGCTCCTGCAGTCACACTCTCTCTCTGATAAGCCAACCAGACTTAGCTCTGTGCTCCTGTGTGTGTGTTTTTTCTAGCCCTCAGACTATTTCTGTGTTTCTTCTGATACCCTACAATTTATCCAGGAGCTATTTCTGGATGTTGAAATGGAAATCATACACAGGAAAGTCACAAGCACCAAATACAGAAATGGAATCTGTCCTTTTCTAAATATTTTCTTGTTCATACACCTAAAACTAAAATAATAATAATAATAATTTAAAAATTTTTAAATTGCCTTTTTTTGCTGCAGCATCACTGCTGGTGTTTACACCCCCTGCTCTGTGATCCCTTCAAGCACCACTGCTCCTAACACAACTCTCTCAGAGCCCCTTTAGGCACTGGAAGGTGCTCTGAGATCTCCCTGGAGCCTTACCCCCTCCAGGCTCCCAAAATCCACAGCTGGATCATTGAAACTCTTCTAAAACCCATCCATATGACCACAATATCGCACTTTTAATATGATTAATATAATATTTATTGGCTAACATCCTGCCAATTTTCTCCAGCAGAATATCACTTGGAAGCAAAATGCCTCCCAGGTCACAATTTAACCAAGAGCTTCCCTGAATCCATCCCAGAGGTTTCAGCAGGGCACCAGGTCTGCAGGAAAGCAGGACCAGGGTGAGTTCTCAGCACTGCTGCTCTGCTTTGGGCTACTCAATTGAAAAGAGTAATTAAGCACAGTCAACTCGATTTCATTTCCTAGTGATGACAAACATTGGCAACCTATTTAGGGATTATTAACTTAATTTTAAGTTGATATTAACTTGACTGTAAGTAGAAAGCAGATCTGCTCTAACAGGACCGAGTTCCAGTCTTTAAGCACCCCTTTATTCACTGGGGTTTGGCTGTCTCTGGGTGTTGTTACACAAAACCATTTTTTAAAGATGTTTATTGTAGACAGGGCAGAATCCTGAATGGGTAAACTGAGATCAATAACATTTGAAAAATGGATTTTCACAACTTTCCTGATCTATGGATTTAAAGAGACACAAGTTTTGAGAAACTAAATAATCTGGAGTGAAAATCCACATAAGAACACAACAATGTCTTTAACCTTTAATGATGGCTTCTCACCCATTCTGTAAAGACGGTATTCAGAAATAAATCTCAGCTAATCTGGGATGATGGATATGAAACAAAATCTTTTAATTTCCCACTTTATTTTAGCATGTGAGAACAAAACTGTGAGAGTTTGCTAATAATGTGTATTACGGACACACTGCCAAGCAGGAATAAATTATCCCTGTGTAGAAGAATCCCTCTAAGATGAAACTCTGAAAGAACAGCAATTTTAATGGATCAGCTCCATTTTCAAGGCATTTTGGGAAACAAAACTGGCTTTAAAAATAATGTACCTCTACACTTTTTTCTTCTGAAATTAGAGTGACACAGTTATCTTGAAAAAACTATTTTTAACAGCTGAGTTATCTGATAACACTCTGGCTTCGCTTCCCAGTGTTAATTGGGTTTGTTCCTGCACTCCTGTGTGTTGCCTACAAATACAAAAAGGAACCAAAGCAGGCAGAAACCATCAGGGTTAATTACAATCAGTACCAAAATCTCGAGTGCTGTCTGTGGCAGCAGTGGATTTTTATCCGCTCTCCCAGTGTGAGCCACTCGGCAAAACAAACACAGAGGGGAACTCAAGAACTGAGTCCCTGTGGATTCAGGTGCTTTTGGGGAAGGTTTAAAACAACCTCTGAATCCTCTGTGCAGAATCTGCCCAATTTTGGTGGTTTCTTTCTGCATCCAGCTACTTGAAACGAATGTAAAATGCCCAGGGGTTTTATAACCTCTTGTGCTGCTGGTCTTCCTACTGTTACCGCTCTGGCAGGAAACACGACTCCCAGAAAACTGCTCCAATTAAAACAGATTTCCGTTCTCCCTACCAGGAATAGACTCTGCATACTCCCCAGTAACTTTCAAATGGATACTCCCATTAAATTATTTCAATATAAAAAGATTTGCAGACAGCACTGATACCCAACTAAGCATCTTCATGAGAACACATCTCAGGTAAATTTAATATCTGGGGAGGTTTTTTCCGCTCCTTCTTTACTTAATGGCAATATCCCTAAAAGTACAACAGCTCCTGGTGTCTACCCTGAGGAAGGAAAAGAAACATTGCCCAGTTTTCTCCTCCCTCAGGCCTGCCCGTGCTCCAGGAACCCTGCTGGTATCTCCAGAGGGCAGGAAGAAACCAAAAGCCAAAAAATATGAGATTGTTTTACCCATGGTCTTCCCACTATATTTGGGTAAATATAAACACCCACAGAAAGCAAGAAATATGAAAAAAAAAAAAATCACAAAAAGGTAAAAATCATAGGAAGGTCAGGTGAAACCTAGCCTAAACTGAAGTCACAACTTCCTGCAGGAGGAAAACCCCATGATCCATAAGCCCCATGGCTTATCCTGATAGCCAGAAAATCCTGATAACGCCAAGAAAAACATATTCCAGAATCAATGCCCTCCCTGCCCCAGGAGAAAACCCTGCTGAGGTCCTTTCAGATTTAAAAACAAGATTGTCAGCGAAGTAAAGCCCAGCTAATCCTGACTGCCAGCACAGTCCTGGGGAGAGAGGTCTCACACCGGAGGGAAGATTCACATCAGGATTTTCCCAGATCAAAGGCAGCAGCCTGAACTGCAAACCTGAGCGAGGGTGACACCAGAGCAGTCCTCGCAGCCCTGATGTCACAGCAGAGACACTTCCATGTGGCAGGAGCCAATTGGCTCTGAAATCTGTCTAAGACTTTAAATAAAGGCCACAACAAAGGAGCCCAACCACAGAGAGTCCACAGCCTTCCCATTCCTTCATGGGCAGAGAAGGGGGAGGTTGTCACTGTAGCACCTTCCAAGTTTCATTTATCTGCCTCAGCAAGTGCAGACATTACCAATCCTTTTTGCCCCATTCCAAAGGGGAAACTGAGGCACTGCTTATGCAGTTTGGGAACTGGAGGGAAATCTGGGGCCTGGAAAGAAGCAGATGCCAGTCTTCCACCACTGGATCATGAGAGCATCGTTCATCCCTAGCAAATTATGAGCCACAACATAAGAGGCTGGAGATTTGGGCTCTCTGGCAGGGAATGAAGAAGTGCAGCATGAGGCTGAAAATTCATCCCAAAAAAATCTCCACTGAAGACAATTCTGCTATGTGGAATTTGGTTAAAGCCAGCAACACTGGCCCCAAACAGTGGAAAGGGGAAAAAAAGATTCCCAGGGACTGAACACCAACATGGAATGTCAGGCTTTGTGTCAGGAGAAGGGGAAGATACACAGACCGTAGGGAATGGGATGGAACACGCACAGTCAAGTGCCAGGAACATCAGTGAAGAGCATCAGGAAAGCAGGAGAAAGTCAAGAATATCCAGGGAAACACCCACAGCAAAAGCCTCACTAAACTCTACGTGTGTATTCAGTGCTGGCAGGAAAAAATGACCTCGGATTATGGAGAAAAATGGTTTCCTGCTGCTTTCTCCAGCCTGTGCTCAGAAAAAGCAGCCTCTGCAAACACTTTGTGGTGCAGCACGATGGCCTCCAAGAAATAACTGGCTGCCATGGATTTCCCATGCTGGCTGATCACTGAGGCCACAAGAAGGAACTGTGCCTGCTGGGAGCAGCCACGGCGTCAGCTGGGACCCAGCAGGTGAGGAAAAATCTCAGGGATCCTGGAGAGGAGCTCTGGGGGAAAGCCTGCGTCAAGGGCTGGCAGTCTTCACACGGTGCCATGCCAGGCTTTTCCTTCCCACTGGCTCCAGGGTGCCAAGAGGAGCCGAGGAGGAGCTGGTAGGAGCTGCTTCCCAAAGCAGCAGGAATCTGCTTCCAAGCAGGACAGCGGCGTTTGCCGAGCCCGCAGCTCGGGGAGAGGCAGGATCTGCAAGCTGCATATCCCTCTTGCAAGCCAGTGCCTCAAAATGCAGTGCTGCTTGCTCCACACTGCATCCACAGGCTGTCGATCCCTGGGGTAAAAGATGCAGCCGGTACCAGATGCAAGAGAAAGTCCCCAAAAAATCATGGAACTGAACAAGGCTGCACAGCTGGGGAGAGAATATCTGGATCTGAGTGATGGAGCAATAGTGGAGGGAAGGGAGAGACCACGAATTGCAGAGCCAGCATCTTTCCAACTAATAAGACACCTTCCCAGATGAAACTGCTGATGCATCCAGGAAAGGCACAAGCTGAACACAGGAGAAGGACACTCAGAAGGGGAAATGAGGCACAAAGTCAGACAAGAGCGTTCATAAAAAAAAAAAGAATTTTCTGTTGCTATATATGGATGCAGGGAGTCTGGATAACAAGCAGGAACAAATGAAATCCTGGCCAGCAGTAAGAAAAAAATGAGCACGTGACTGGACTTGAAAATCATTAGTCCCATGGTGTTCAGATATGAAAGGAAGAGATGGCTGCAAAGTATCCCTAAAGAAAAAAAAGGTGGGAAGGCTCACCTCTCTGACAGCTATCAACACTACAGGAAAACTGAATTTCCAGGGCAGAAACTTGGTGTGTTTTAATGGGTGAAGTGAGAAGGAGGCTCTGGGAAGCACCAAGACAGGTAGGTGAGTCCATACTGGGAAAAAAACCCATTCGGGGTCAGGGACGAAACAGAGGGATACAGAAACCCTCATGCAGCAAGTAATTCCAAGAGATTAGCTGCCCAAAATGCAAGGTGACAATTTGTAACACCAAGTCACTGATCTGGGCCTCCTTACAAGCAATAAAGCTGCAGAAAGCACTGGACTGGAAGCCTTGACAGTGCAGAAAATGAACAGACTCATATTTAAATATATCTCAGTTTAGTAATTCAGTCAAGATTGCAAAATGTCTTGATTTCAATAATTGATTTTAACCTGAATGACAGTTGTGCTTTTTTAGTTATCATCTGAACGAAATATCAACATAATCACAGGCTCATAGAATCACTCGGGTTGGAAAAGACCTTTAAGATACTGAGTCCAAGTGTAATGAAAACTGGCATCACTTGATTTTCCACAAATACAGTGCCACAGAGGAAAAATTAAGGAATTTGCATATAGATGATCCACTCAGCAAGTTTCCAAGTGCTTTCGGGATCAAAAAGGAAACAGCTCCAGAGCGAAGCTTGAGAAATCTTCTGGGGCAAATCAGAGACTGAACTCCTCTCACAACCAGTGGGAAGACACCAGAAAGATCATTTAACAACTTATATAAAAGCAATTATGGGATACAGCCAAAGTGAAACAACATGGAGGGGTCAAGACCAAACTGTGTCAAACCAAAAGAGCCTGGTGAAACCCAACACAGGCGAGTGCAGGAGCAGTGAGCATCGTGCAGGTGGAGAAGTCCCAGCTGGGCTGATGGACAGGAGAAAACAACCCTGAGGGGATATTGGATCACAACTAAAATGCCAACAATATAATGGAGTTACCAAAAAAAAAAAAAAAAAGGCCACGCAGTGCCAAGTCTGAGGAGAGAGAGAAGTAAACACACGAGTACAGAGGAAAGCTGAGGAAATAATAAAGAGATTTGGATACAAAATGATCCATAAGAACACATTAAAGGACCTTGCCAGCCCAGGAAAACAAACTGGAGGAGGGTGTAACACACTCCTATCAGTGACAGCAGAAACAAGGCTCATTCTGAACAGCAAAGTATCTTCATTTCTCAGAGATCACAAAGTCCCAGGATGACTTGGACTGGAAGGGACCTTAAAGATCATCTGATTCCATCCCCTGCCATGGGCAGGGACACCTTCCACTAGCCCAGGTGGCTCCAAACCCTGTCCAACCTGGCCTGGAAAATTCCAGGGATCCAGGGGCAGCCACAGCTTCTCTGGGCACCCTCTGCCAGGGCCTGGCCACCCTCATAGCCAAGAATTGCTTCCTAAAAATCTGAGATATTGGAAAAGCTTTTAACCAAACTGCTTAAGTGCTCACTGCCAGGTTCCTGCTAAGGCTGGCACCTCTGAGACTGGAAGATTTTAAGGAAAAATTAGAAATCCACTCATTAAGGGATGCTCTGGGGAGCATGTCACGTCCTCCCTCACCATCCTTTAGCTTGCCTCGAGGAGGTGATGGACTGGAAAGTGTCCCAAGGTCTCTTCCCTCTGCATTCCAGCATGGAATGATGCCCCAGAAGCCCAGGATGTTCAACCACCGAGTACTCCAAGAGCCCTCCACTAATTCAGAGACCCCAGGGGCTCATGTGCAGTATTTTTCAGAATGCAGGAGAAAATTTGGAAGACAAACATTTCTAACAAAACCACATCAGGAGAGGTAAACAAGCAAACACCAATCCGTTTGCCAGACATGAGCTCTGGACAAAATAAGGGAAAACTGAATCAGCCTCGATCTGGACTTTAAAAGAACAGGAGAGAAATTCATGACAGGTCAATGTTATGGAAAATAGGCCTTGTCAGGCAAAGCTGACTTCATCCTCCGAGGAGATCCATGGTGATAAAGGGAAGTGCTGCAATGTTACAGGCAATCTTTTGAAGATGACATCCCAATTAAAAAATTACCACTGCGTGTGTCAACAAAGCAGCTGAGCAGACTCAGAGTTGGCCGACGGACAGATGACTAAAAGCAGCCACCCGTGGAAAATCACCAGCAAAGAGAGCTGCAGGGGGGTTCATCCAGAGCCCAGAACCATTCCAGAGGTCCACTGTAGACCTGGAATCTAGGGAACAAAATGGGAAAGCCAGAGGCCCTCAAATGGAACCTGCCCAACACCTCCCAGGCAGTGCCCTGAGTTTAAGTGGACCACTTGGTTGTGGAAGTAGGAGTTCTCTCCAAAGGGAAAAATTATTTGGTATCAAAGGACATTTAGACAAGAACTGGCTTTTGGAAGCAATAGTTAGACACTAATTGAAATGACACCTTGGACACTTGCAGGGATGGGGCAGCCACCACCTCCCCGGGCAATCAGCTACCACAACTATTGTACAAACGTGTTCCTTCTCTCCAGGCCCCGTTCTGCCACGCTTCGTGGAGCTGTCCCACACTTCGTGGAATCCCCCAGGAGCCCACTCTGTCCCCGGCATCTGCTCCAGCAGCAGCACAGCTTCCCTGGACAGCAAAACCACGTGGGCAAGGTGCTCCTGGGCTGTTCCGCCGTGTTGGCTTTTCCAAGGGCTCAGCTTTAAAGATGGTCAAAAAATTCTTAGACAAAGAAACATTTTCTTGAGCTCCCAAATCCGTATTAGAAGACTCAGCTACCCAAGAAAGTTCAACAGCTGGGATTTGGATGCCACAGTAAAGAAAAATAACCCAGTTCTCCGATTTATGTCACTGCATTTTAAGGCCTGGAAACTTCTGTTGTGAATGTAAGTCAAGTCAAGAGCAAACTGGAAAATATGTGGAATGCCATCATTTTGTAAAAGCCATTAAAAGTCTCATTAAGTGACACCATACACAGAAAACTGAAGAAAATGATTTGCAGAATAAACTGCTACAGAATCAAATGTTTACACAGGGACCTATTCCAAAGTAATTGCATTTTAAATGCTCACGAGCTTCATACAAAATACTTTTCAGCAGGGAAAAGCCCCTAGAGCCTGTCTGTCCATACAGGCATGGCAATTATCCTGGCTAAAACGCCATCAGGAACTGCAATGAATGCTCTTACTTTGTCCATCAAATGGGCAGGAGAAGGTAGGATCATGGAATTGTTAGGAGCGGAAAAGACCTCGAGGATCATGGAGCCCATCAGCACTGCCAAGGCCACCACCAACCCACGTCCCCAAGTGCCACATCCACGTGGCTTTTCAGTCTGTCCCTGGATGGGGACTCCACCCCTGCCCTGGGCAGCCCATGGGACTGTGGGGACTCCTAGGACCTTGTTTAAAATAACCACAAAAATCCCCTTGTCCACTGAAAAGCGAGTTGTTATTGCCCATAAATCCAAGTATAAAGAACTGAATGGAAAATGGGGGGAAAGAAGACCATGCTCAAAACTTCTCACCAGCCTTCAGGAGGTATTTCCAAACTCAGAGTGGTAAAACCCACTCGTTATCAAATTTAGGGAGCTGGTATCTAACAGCAGACAAAGCAGAAGCCCAAGCACTGGGCTTTAATTTGTGGCAGATAAAGAGCCTGATGCCATAAAAGAGGCAAATCTCTTTTATTAAGTTCTGCAGCAAATTAGAAGGAAAAACCCTGCGGACCCCGAGATGTTATGGGCTGTTTTAACTTCTGCTGCAGTCTGCAATCTTTATCCATTTTATCAAAGAATTAGATATGCCTAACAGGCATGATGGCATCTATTCTTTGGGGCTTTTTTGCCAGTTTAGTACTTTTCCTCTCATAAAATACTCTAAGCTTGTCTCCAATAATCCTCCCAAATCTCTAACCCTTGCTGAGACAAGGAAGGCAAAAACGATCAGCCTGCAAATACACTTCAGCTTTATTCCTCCTATTGAGAAATTTATCGTACCACAGCCACAATAAACCCCAGTTTTCTGCTCTGACTTTTCATTTTTCCACTTTCCAGTTTTCCACACGACTGTTTCAGCCAAAGAGAGGAAGAGACTCAGGGTGAAGCACAAGCAAACACAAACCAGAGGAGGGGAATGTGGGGTTTTTTTCAGCTTTTATAAATCCTATGACGATAATCTCCTAAATGGTTTGCTGGGGAGCGTCAGCAGGCCCACATTTTTTCCTCCCAGAAAGCAGAGTCACTTGAAATTCCTGTGCAGTGCTCAGGGTTTTCAGCATATCCATAGTAAACAAAACCCAGAGCAGCTCTGGAAAAATTATCCAAGTCCCACTCACATGCTAAAAAATCTGTGTGTCTCCGTCATCATCAATAGAAGCTCATTCCCTACGTGGTTCTTAAAAATAAAGAGCTTCCACAAATTTCAGATCTGCAAATGCTGGGTATGCCTTAGAAACTGGATCTTCCCTGCCTGGGATCTTAATTACAGGGCTGGGATTCCTGCTTCAGACGCCCATGGCACACCTGCCCTCAGCAAAAGAAAATCCTGGAAATTCCCAACTGTTGCTTCCTGTTCAAGCTAAAAAATAAACATTAAATCCCACCTCAAGGTTATCCACTGAACAAAGCACTGATAAATCAGAGCATAACACAAAATACAGACCACAGACATGACTTTACATTGATGTCATTCTCTCTCTGCCCAGGTGGGCAGGTAAGAAGTGCAATCGCATCCTTATTTTCTTCAAAACTCAGGTTTTCACAAATTTTACTGGGAAAAAGTTCCCTGCTGTGAGGGTGGGAGGCCCTGGCACAGGGTGCCCACAGAAGCTGTGGCTGCCCCTGGATCCCTGGAGGTGTCCAAGGCCAGGTTGGACAGGGCTTGGAGCAGCCTGAGACACTGGGATGTGTCCCTGCCCATGGCAGGGGTGACACTGGAGGGGCTTTAAGGTCCCTCCCAAACCAAATCCTTCTGGGATTCTATGAATTTGCATAAATAAACACAGCCCTGCCACTGACATTCTTCCCTGGAATTTAGGGATATATCAGTGTTTTTGACAAAAAATAGGAACAAAGTGATTCAGTCGAGTGGAAGGAACAAGAAGGTGACACAATTTAAACAGCTCTGGGAACTGCATCTGTCCAACTGGTATTTGAGTCACATGGAAATAACTCCTGAAATTTTTTTCCCAGTATTAAACAGCGACAGATTAAGGACGAGTATTTTTCAGTTCTGAGATGTAAAAGACCATCAACAGGTAAGAAACCAGACCGGTGGATCTTATTTCCTGTCACCGAAACACAAATGTTCACCTGTTCACTGAAGGGATGCACGGCACGAGAATCCAGCAGCATCCAAAGGGACCAAGGGATGGGAATCTGGAATCAGCAGAAAGAAAACACTGCAGAGTACGACAGCAGCCGTTTCCTATCCAGTCAGTTTGGATCGAATATTCCTATGGACTGAACATGAGAATTTATGGATTTTAAGCAGTGAACCTGAGCCCAGCTGACGAGGAAGATGAGGGCACAGGCACGTCAGGGCACAAGGGAGCTAACTCGGGCCAGCAGCGGGGAGGGGAATGCCCCGGCACACAGAGAGACTCCAGGAACTGCAGAGGAAGCAGAAAGTACACGGAGCACTTGTGCTGCGGAAAGGGAAACCGGGGCCTCTGCAGATACCATCGGGCCCCGAAGGCAGGGCTGGAAGACAAATGAAGATCATAATCCACGCTGAAGGGAGGAGCGAGCTCGCAAAGGAAGATGTAAAAGTTGTGTTTCCCTTTTGACAGCCTCGACAAGTGCCTTCCAGAGAGCCGGGATCCGCTCAGGCTCCTGGCTGGAAACACGCACGGTTCTGACAACCTGAGGAGAAAGCTCTGGAGCCCCTCCGGCCCAGCAACAGCAGCACAACACCTGGATTCAGAGCCAGGTGGAATTCTGCTCAGCAGCTCTCCCAGCAGGTGACCCAGCGGCGACATCCCAGCCGTGAGTGTCCCACTTCCCTGGAAGGGAGAGCGGTGCCAAGCCCACGCCTTGGAGAACTTCCCAAAAGCAGGCACTGCCCTGGATTCCACACACACCTCCCTGCCTGCAGTGCCCGCCTTGGCACCTCCGTGTCCGAGCAGGGCTCTTGCAGGCAGATGGCATAATTCGATTTATTCAATTATCACTTTAATTGTGCTCTCAGTGCGGGTACTGAAGGCCTTTCACACAACTGCTGCTCCAAAGCATTCTCACTCTCCTAAGAAACGTTCTGAGGAGCAGCATCACCTCTCAGCCCTGCTCTTCCCGTTATCCCCGTGGTGGGTTACGGACCACGGGGACCAGGAAAACTTAATGCGGATTTCAAACCCCCCGGGCAGCTCACCTGCTGCAATGCAGGCTCACCGTGGAGTTTGACAGATGAGTACCAGCCAGGATCAGAAAGCATCTCCACAAATGTTTCCCTAAATGACTGCATCCCAGTTATTCCACATAAATTTTTTGCAATTTAGGTTTCTCACTCCAAGGAATGTTCTCTGTACAAGTTCCAAATGCATTTTGCTTCCAGTCCCTTTGTTCCAGAGGATGTATAATCTACCTGTCCAAAAAAGTGTGTCTTTGCTGACAGCCAGGGATTTTAATCAGCAGAAGAATAAACCCCAAACCCCCCCAGATCTGGACAGTAATATCTGTAATGCTTACCCCACATTCCCTAAAATAAAACACGGGATTTGGGAGATAAAGATTCCGTCTAAAAAACGTCCACATTTGTTTTGGTAAATAAAAAGTTGGGATGCATAACTGGGTAAGTTGGTATTTGCAACTTACAGAACAAAAGTTAATCAGATTTAATATAAATTTAATGCAAAATCCACAATGCTGCCTGATACCAGTCCTTTAAATAACTATGTATGTATAACAAGAGCAAACACACAGATCATAGTTGTTGTTTGGGTTTGGTTTTTTTGAAATAGACTCAGTCATAAAGGTCAAGAGAATCCACGAAACAGTTAAAACTCAGAACCAGAAAGAACTGAAAAAAAAAGAGAAAATATGCATTTGGCCTCTTCATACTAATTTCCTTTTTCTTTACATTGCTCAACATCGCTCCTCAATTTGAGTTCTAATCAACAACCACTTCACAGCTCACATTTTATGAAATAATGCAGTTGATGCAATCAAGTCCAGCAAAATGTTTCCCTAAAGATGTTTCCATCATTCACATTCCTTAAAAAAAACACACACACACACACACACAAAAAAAAAAAGGCTCTGACTTCCTCCATCACTATTTAACAGCAAAAATAAACACACCACTGCATCTTATATCATATTTTGATTAAAACAGAAATAGAATCTTTCTGGGGTTTCTTTCTACTTAGCACAACATGTCTTTGTCCAGGAGAGGGGGGGAAAATACCCTTAACCTGCTCATTTTTCTGCACTTGACAATAATGAGCACCAAATAAATAAAATTCAGCCTATGGAAATACAAACCATAGCCCAAAAGCTCATCACGGTGTGCAGGGGGGGGCGGGCAAAAATGCCCCCAGAAGCCAAGCCAGTACAAAACCTCTTTCTGCTAATGAATATTTATTTCATTTCCATACTTCCAGGCTGCTCTGCTCTCTACAGAGGACTGAAACCAAGCTCCTTTTTGGCATTATTCACCCACAATATAGCGATAGACTTCGCTGCCCTGAACACCACAATGCCAACAACAGAGCACGTAAGCGATCATTACTAAAAAGAAATTTAAAAACAAAGGTGGAGGTGGGGGAACAACCCACATTTTCATAAAAACGACCGGAATACGCATTTTACCCAGGCAGAAAAATCCCAACACCGCCTTGCCTTTCCCAACCCGGCTGTGCCCGCTTTCATTCCTGTGGATGCTGCGCGCCGACATCCCCCCGCTCCGCGGAGCCTTTAACCATTTTATACCCATTTAAAGAGCATTTTCCCCCCGCAGGGCTGCGGGACGGGGCCCGCGGCTCCGCTCGGCCCTTCCCGGCGCACGGAGCTGCGATATTCCCGGCCGCCGGGAGATTTTGGGGGGATCGCCCATCCCGGGGGGCACCCCCAGCCCGGGCATGCCGACCCCTCTTCCCGTGGATGGGGGAGAGATGGGGAACAGCCCCGGGGGGGACACAGCCCCCGGGAAGGGGGGACAGCGGATTTGGGGGGCAACAGGCTGGGGGGGACAGCGCGGGGCGGGGACAACAGGCTGCACCGGGGGGACACACGGCGGGCTCCGGGGGACAACAGCGGTTGTGACAGGGGGACACACAGCGGGCTGGGGGACAGAGCCCCCACGGAGCACGGGCTCCGAGGGGACACAGGGACAGGAGCCGCGGGGGCAGCAGGCTCCTGGCGCCCGGGGGACACGGACACGGGCTCTGCCCCGCTCCCCGCCCGGGCTGGGGGGATGCTCCCCCACCGTCCCCTCCCTGAGCGCTCCGGGGCTCGGGGGCAGCCCCCTCCATCACCGCCGCGCCCCCACGCCGCCACCCCTTTCCCGCCGCTGTCACCCGGGGGTGTCCCCGCTTCCCTTCCCCTCCCCTTACCTGCGGCTGCTCGGGCGGCGGCGGCCCCTGTGCCGGTACAGCAGCTCTCCCTCTCCCGCTCCTCCTCCTCCTCTTCCCGCTGCTCCCGCAGCCGCCAGCCGGGAATGGGGGGGGTAGGGGGGGCAGTACCACCAGCGGGACCGTTACAGCCGCCGCCGCAGCGGGCACTACAGCTCCCGGCATGCCCTGCGCGCCGCCAAGCGGCCCGCCGCCGGCCGCCTCGCGCGAGGGGCTATGGGTAGCGTAGTCCGCGCGCAGGCGGGGGAAGGACATTAGGCGACAGGGCCCGGACAGGCGCGGGGCATGCTGGGAGGTGTAGTACGGCAGGGAGTAGGGCCGCTGGACATGGCGGGAGCTGTAGTTCAGCGAGGCATGGCGGGAGCTGTAGTCCGCGAAGGCTGATGGGAGGCAGAAGGCCGCTGCGGGAATCCTACCGGGATGTGCCAGATGGGGCTCCACGGGGATCCGGGATCTGATCCCGGCTCCGGGAGATCCTTCCCGGGTCGCCTAACGAGCGCAGGGCCGCAGGCCCGTAGCGAGAGGGGGGCGGCGATCGGCGGGGCCCGGCCTTGCCTGCCGCCCCGCCGCCGTCCCCACGGGCTCTGCCCCGTCCTTCTCCTCGGCCCTTGGAGCATTTCGGAAGAGATGGGCAACGCCTGCGGGTCTCCACCCGGGGGCTGACACGAGCAGGGCACTCCCCTCACTCCACACCTCTGCTTGCTGTCCCATGTCTTTTGCTGTTGTATTTTTTCGGTGGAGATCCACGCCGCAGACTGTGTTTCCCGAGCCGTGGATCTGGAACGCCTCCCTGGGGCGTCGGGGAGTCGGGACGGGGGTGACGAGGCTCTGCTTCCCACTCCAGGGAGGGCTGTGGGGGCGATGACAAACACGCCGAGAGGGAACATTTCTCCTCCTTTCTCCCGCAGGGCTCCAGCGGCACCAATGGGACACGCTCAGCTACAGGAAAAGGGGCTCAGCTACGGGAAAAGGGCTCAGCTAAGGGACAAGGAGCCTCCAGGGGGATTTGCGGGGTTTTTAACCAGGTGCCGACCTGTCCCGAGAGCGGGGATGACAGAACAGCAAATGCTGGCCGTGTCATCTGCAGCTGTCCCCAGGTTCAGCTCTGAACCGAAATCTGGGGAGACCCCCTGTGGAAGACACGGATTTTCTGAGACGCGGGAAGAGTTTCAAAATTCCTTTGTTTCCTGCCCAAAACCCAAGGCTGGGGCTGGGATGGGGGAGATCCCCACCAGGCACAGCTGGAGGAAAACAAACCAGAGGCATCAAAGTTCATGGATTTTATTAAGCAGCACCCAATTGCTATAGAAAATGGGAGGGAAATCCAGGATCTGTGTCTTCCGAGCGAGGGACGGAGCGTATTCCCACATGGCATCCTCTCCTCGCTGGCTGGAAGTAATCTCCTGGCTCTTCGGATCACCATTTCCACCCAGCGTGCCCCAAATTTAACCTATTTAACATAAAAAAAAAAAAAAAAAAAAAAAAAAAAACCCACCCCATTTGACAAAAAAATTAATAGATGAAGCCCCCCAAATCCCACACTGGCACTGTTTCTTTCCCAAGAGGAAAAACACAGTGGAAAAGTTTTCAGGACAATTAATCCCAAACTGACATGTGCCTGTGTGGAGAGACAGCCCCAGTGGATAACCCAGGGTAAATCCAAATTTCAGCCCAAATCCCTTCCTGAAGGAACTTTTTTCTGGACTCATTGCAGGACAAAGCCTCTGGATTTTGCCTCTCTCAAATCAAGCTGGATTTCGAAATAATTTCCCTGATTTTGGGAATATCCAGCACCACCAGGATGTTCTGCAGCCCAGTAACCAGCACGGGGGGATGCACAAGGCTGTGAGTGTGGCCTGGCTGAGGGGGTGATTCCAATTTAACTCCTCTGGGATCATCCAGTGGGCTGCTGGATTGATTTAATCCCTTCTGCTGTTTGCCACAGTAAAGCCAGCGCTGGAGGGAGGGGAGGGGAAAGGCCTTCACATTGAAAAATGTGCTGGAATAGATTTTTTTAAATATATATTAAGCGTTGTCATGTGCTCAACAAACATTTTTTATTAACAGCTCAGCCTCAGCTGTCACCTGACTTGTGTCTTGACTTCCCCAAATAATCCAAGCTCATGTCCCAGAGCCCGGGACGGTTCTAATTCCACCAGAAGCCAGGACAGGCATTTGAGGATTGCTCCCTCCACTTGGAAATTTATTTCAGACGAGCACTTTGGTGCTTAAAACTTGAGTTGTTCCTGATTGATGCTTTTTGGCACAAAACACCTTCCCAGACCCATTCCCAGCACCGGAGGAAAATCCTGCATTCCCCAAGCATCGCCTCCCGTGCCCAGCTCGGTGCGGGGCAGCAGCTCCCCCAGCCCGGACCCCCAAAACCGGGGCTCCTGTTGGGGCTGAGCCCCCTCCCAGGGGCATCCCCACTGCTGGATGTATCCGGAGGAGAAAGGGGGGATCTGAGGAGAATGCGAGGCTCGGAGCTGCCGGATCAACCCCGGCGGCACCAGCGCGGCGCAGGCGCCGGGCAGCGGCGTTTCGGGGCTAAAGCGCGGCGGAGCGGGGCTTTCCCGGCGCTCGGGGATGCCGGGGCCGGACTACAGCTCCCAGCTCTCTGCGCGGGCGGGCAGAGCCGGGCGGCGGGAGCAGAGCGCAGCGCATCCCGCAGCGGGCACCGCCGCCTCCGCCCGGTGAGCGATGCGCGGGGCGCCTTCGGGGGGCCGGGGGCGCGGGGGGACCGGGGCTGCGGCAGCGGGGCACCGGAGAGCCGGGGGGACCGGCACCCAGAGCTGCGGGCTCCCGAGGGGGGCACAAACCGTGCCACAAAATGTGGCTACGGAGGGCATGAGATGCCAAGGGATGTGGGATGAGGGCACCAGATGTGGGTACCGAGGGGCTGTGAGCGGAGTGGGATGAGGGTGGCACAGGGATGGGGGCACCGGGGGGTGCCGGGGCAGGAGGATGAGGGTGCCAGGGGATGAGGCTGTGATTGCCCGGGGATTCGGCAGTCCGGGTGATGGGACCAGGGCTGCAAACTCCACGGGGATCTGAATCCTCAGCGGCTCAGGCACTCGGTCACGCAGGCACAGAGGTACTGGGGGGCTGTTGGTGCCTCGCCGTGGCCCCAGAGCTGGTGGGAGATCCTGGAGGCCATCCCAGGGTGCCGAGTTCCCATCACAGGGAGCTGGGATTCCCAGCTGATGGATGGATATGGGGGTCGTGGCCGGGGAACTGCTCCTGCCTGTCCCCGGGGTGTTGGCTCTGCTTGGGGACCTGGGGAGCGATGACTTCATGGCCTTGTTAAGGGCTAATTTCCATCCAGGCAGGGAAAATAAACAAGTGTAGGTGTCGTTTAGCATGGAAAGTTACTGGGGCTGTGGGGAGGCACTGCCTGCTTTCATGCGTGGCCCGGATTTCTCCACTTACCTCCACGGGACGATAATCCCTAAATCCCAATGGGATTAAAGGCAGAAGGAAAGGTGGCCGGAGTGCCTCCTTCGCCATGTTTCCCAGATGACGAAATCTCGCGTCTGCCTAACCCCGATTAACCCGGGCGCTGAGCTCATCCCCCAGAATACCAGGAGCAACAAGGGTGAATCCCCATCCCACCTCACCCCCGGAGGCTGTGGGGAGGTGGGAGCCATGGGCAGAGCCGGAGGAGAGGCAGGAGCTGCTGTTTTAACCCCATTATTCTTCCCATCCCGGCAGATCCGGCGAAGCCTGCGGCAGCCATGGCGCTGGTGAAGAGTGGTTGGCTTTGGCGGCAGAGTAAGTGCCACCCTTGAGCTTTCCATGTTGGGAGGCCCCAGAAAACCAAGAGAGGTTTTCTGGGAAGAGGTGGGGTGTGGGGGACACGAGGAGCTCCGACCTGGGCGGGTAATCCTGGGCAGGGAGATTGCGGCTCAGCCACTCGCGGATTTACGTAAGCGGAGCGAGGGGCTGCCTGCCACGAGAACGCACCCGGCTCCATGTCCGGGGCTGGAGCCGCTCCCGCGCTCGGCAGGGCAGCGCCCAAGGGCCTGATGGCTTTTTTGGCAGCCTTTGCCCACTTACAGCCACCTGGCCACGCTGCCCCGGACGCTCGTGCCAGGCACAGGTGTCCTGTGGGAAGCAGCGGCTCACGGGAGCCGGAGGGATGAGATCGGGCCTCGTGAGCGCGCCGGCCGTGTCCCACCGGGCTCGCTGGGGTCCTTGCCCTGCTCCCTGCCCCACCAGGCTCCATCCTGCGCCGCTGGAAGAGGAACTGGTTCGTCCTCTACCTGGATGGCAGCCTGGTTTACTACCACGATGAGACGCAGCGGGACATGGACGGCCGCATCCACATCAAGTACAGCTGCCGGGACGTGCGGATCGGCCGCGAGTGCAAGGGTGAGCCCAGGCCCTGCTCCCAAGCCCTGCATTCCCAACCCCGTCCTGCAATGGCTGCACCCCTCTTAACCTGTGCTCCACCTGTGCACACCCAGAACCCCCAAAACAACCAGGCTGCCTCACTCATCCCTCCTTGTTCACAGGCAAGAGATGCTGGAGCATCTCTGCCTGTGCTTTTCCTGGGGGAGAGAGGGAAGGAAGGAAGGGGGGAAGGAAGGAAGGAGGGAAGGAGGGGAGGAAGGGGGGAAGGAAGGAAGGAGGGAAGGAGGGGAGGAAGGAAGGGAGGAAGGAAGGGAGGAAGGGAGGAAGGGAGGAAGGGAGGGAGGGAGGAAGGAAGGAAGGAAGGAAGGAAGGAAGGAAGGAAGGAAGGAAGGAAGGAAGGAAGGAAGGAAGGAAGGAAGGAAGGAAGGAAGGAAGGAAGGAAGGAAGGAAGGAAGGAAGGAAGGAAGGAAGGAAGGAAGGAAGGAAGGAAGGAAGGAAGGAAGGAAGGAAGGAAGGAAGGAAGGAAGGAAGGAAGGAAGGAAGGAAGGAAGGAAGGAAGATGTCTCCTCCTGGTTTCTGCTTGTAACAAACAGGATCCCACGGCCGTGACTCATCGCTCACGTCTCGCACAAACAAGGAGAACAAAGCAGCAGCTTGGCTGGGCCCCGCAGCCCACGGTCTCTGCACAAAGCGCCTTTCTCGGGCTGGGAGCGGTGGTGGGAGCACAATCCCACAGCTTTGTGCTCACCACAGGGTCCTGCCAAGCTTGCAGAACGGGGGAAGACATATGATACTCGTGTGTTTAAGATTTTGCTCTTGCATGAGCTCACAATCCTACTCCAGCAATGAGCATCTCCCATTCCTACAAAATTTGGGTGCAGTCTGGCAAGTTCAAAACAAAGGCAGCTCGGCCTCGTGGCCTCGAGCAGATTTTTGGCCGTTTGCTGCCCTTCCATGTTCTTTCTGCCACGGGGGTGGAGGTTTCTGCCCATCAGCTCATTCCTTGCATTGGCTTTTAACCTGTGACATCCTGACCGCATCCTGCACGTGGAGATGGAGCCAAAACTAAACCCAGCAGCTCTTGTGCCAGGGGGAATTCGGAGCCCAGGGAGGGTCCCTGGGCCATGTCCTTGGCTGGGTCTGGATCCCACCCATCCTGTCCTTTCCCAGACGTGCAGCCGCCCGAGGGGAGGAGCCGGGACTGCCTGCTGACCGTGGTGCTGCGGGACGGCTCCAAGACCACGCTGTGCGCCGAGAGCGAGGACGACGCCGTGTAAGCGACTTTCCCATCCCGATTATCCCAGCCCGGAAAGAGCCTGGGGGCACCAGAGCCCTGTCCCGCTCTCAGCACATCCCACCCTCGGCTAAACCTGCCCCCAGGCCGTTCTCAAACACACTTGCAGGGTGAAAGGTGCAGGAGATTTGGGGTTCTCACTGAATAATCCAGAGCCAAAGCAGCTGGTTTTAAGCAGTCAGTCTCCTGCTGGGGGATTTTCCTCATGGATAGGAAATCCCCTCTTGGCTTGACTGAGGAGAAGGGTTTTCATCACTATTTGGAAATAAAAAGTCAGAATGTGAAACCCTCAGTGGCTTGAGGCAAACTGCCCTTTTAAGCACTGTTCCACTTCTATTTATTTCTAAAAGAAACTAGAATTTAAATTTTAAAAATAATTTTATTTTTATAAAAACTGGGTTTTTTTAAATAAAAATATTAACAATTAGAAGTGGCAAATGTTCAGCTGAACTTGGATGGAGGGAGAAACGTTCACCTTGGCCAGGCAGAGCCTCATCAGCCAAGCTTGGCCTCAGCTGAGTGGAAATTCATGCATTATGCACTCTTCCCCCAAATTCAGGCATCATTTTCCTGCCTGCCCTTGTTTTAGCAAGGACCATGCCCAGGGACTGCCCTGTGCCCATCCCTGTGGTGTCGGGTACTTCCCAGCACATTCCCAATCCCAACTGTTATCCCTGCGCTCGTTTAACAGGGAATTAAAGAACAGTGCTGGCCCCATGGCCACATCCAGGTCCCTGTGGGGAGGAAGGGGACAATTCCCACCCCTCCTGCACCCACCCAAAATGAGTGCCTCTGTTTTGTTTGCAGTGCTTGGAAGATGGCTGTGCTGGAGGCTAAATCCACCCCGGTGAGGCTTCGTCCCCCTGAGCAGGGACACCATCCTGGCACGGGATTTGGGATCCGGGATTTGGGCTGGGAGAGGCTACGCCAGCCCTGCTCCTTCCCAGGCTGACACTGAGCTTGGGGGGCTCCCCAACACCCCTGTGCAGCCTCAGGGCACAGGGAATAAAGTCCCTGGAGCCACGGGGAAGAAGGTGGGAGGGGTTGGATGCCACCACTGATGGCAGGTGGCAGAGCCATGTCACTGACAGTGCACTGGTGGAGGGTGACAGGAGTACAGGTGACAGGGACACAGGGTTATGGGGACACAGGTAAGGAGACAAAGACACTGTTAAGGTGACAGGGACACTGTTAAGGTGAGAGAGACAGAGGCAATGGGAGCAGAGCTGAGGTGACAGGAACACAGCTAAGATCACAGAGACATGGGTAAGGTGACAGGGACAATGTTTAGGTTATAGGGACACAGTTAAGGGGAACAGGGACACAGTTAAGGTGACAGGGATACAGCTAAGCTGACGGAGACATGGGTGAGGTGACAGCGACGATGTTTTGGTTATAGGGACACAGCTAAGGTGACAGGAACACAGTTAAGATGACAGAGACATGGGTAAGGTGACAGGGATGATGTTAAGGTTATAGGGACACAGTTAAGGTGACAGGGGTACAGTTAAGGTGACAGGAACAGGTGAAGGGAGTGGGGGCAGAGTTAAGGTGGCAGGGACACGGTTAAGGTGATAGGGACACTGATAAGATGACAAGGAAGAGGCAGAGTCAGGATGTCCTGACCACAGGCTGCCCCCAGCCCTTGGGCCCTCTGGGATTCTCCCCACGGGACTCAGCACCCCAAATCCCCCCGCCCCACTGCAGGTGCACGTGTACGACCCCTACGACGATGACTACTACCAGACGGTGCCCCTGGACTCGCACCAGGCCGCCTACATCAGCTCGGGCCACTACGGCCCGCAGTACGGAGGTGGGTGGTGCGAGGTGGGTGGTGCGGTGCCCCGGGGTGCCCGAGGCCGTGCCCCGTGGCTCACAGCCCCGGTTGTCCCGCAGCCCCCGGCGTGACCCACGTCATCGTGCGCGAGGATCCCTACCGCGTCTCCGGGGACCAGATGGCGCTGGGGCTGCTGGCGGGGGCCGCCACCGGTGCCGCCCTGGGCTCCTTCATGTGGATGCCGTGCTGGTTTTAGGCCCGGCCATGGCCCCCCCTCAGCGCCCCAGCCCTGGCTTGGAACCTGCCCTGAGCCCCCCCTCAGCCTCCCCAGAACGCCCAGGGGACAGACTCCCACACACGCCCTGCTCCCAGCCCCAGCTTCTGCATTAAATAACCCCCAAGTGCTTCAGAGCCCCCCCAGACCCGCTCCAGAACCCCCCAGCATCCGATTCCCATCGGCACAGGGCCCGGGGAGCTGCCAGGGCTGTTGGCAGAGCTCCCCCATCCCAAATCTCCACAGGGAGCTGGCTGCAGAAATACCAGGTTTGGGGGCAAGGGGGACTTAACTTGGGGGAATTGATTTGGTCTTTTTTGGCTGGGTAAACCCCACAATGCAGAGGGTTTTAAGGGCTTTTTTTGGGAGAGGCTGCAGCACCAGAGTAGGAGCTGACACAACCACAGAGGGGCAACCACAGGGATGCTCAAGAGGTGGGTAAAAGATTAAGGAGGATGAAAACCTTTGCAGGATTTCCATCCCCTTTCCAACTCACACTGGTGCCCCGGGGCTGGCCAAGTTGGAGAAATGGTACAAAACCCTCAGGAACTGGAGTTAAATAACCCTTGGTAACCAGGCTGAGAAGAGTCCAGGGAACATCCCAATCTCTCCAGCCAAGTGGGAGGGACACACAGCATCCTCAGTTTCACCCTGACTTTTGGGAGGGGGAGAAGGGCAGCTCTCCATGGGGACCAGGGAGCTTTTCTGGCAGCCAAGCCGGGATCTTCACAGCAGGGATTTGGGACTGAGGGGGGACACACCGTCAGGCCAGGGGACAAGCAGCAGCTCAGAATTTTGGTTGGGTGGTGGATGAGGTGAGGATCAGCCGCCAAGTGTCACCCCTAGAGCCAGGACGGTATCCTGGAACCACGACTGACATAGAATTTAGGAATTACAAACCCCATAGCTGGATAGAAAACCACCAGTGACACCAGCACCCCAGCCTGCTCCTGCCTTTAGAGCCCTGGGTCAGTTCACCCCTGTGCCCATCGGGGGATTGGGATATCCCAACACACCATCCTCATCCTCTCCTGCATTCCCTGCCTCACTCCTGCTGCACACCCGCTCCCAGAAAGGGAAAAAAAAAAGACAAAAAACCCTCTTTGAAGTCTAATAAAGGCAGTGAAAACCAGCCCTGGCCTGTGGGTGAGTGAGGATGAGGAGGGAACGCTCAGGCTCGGCCACCTCCGGGGGTGGGAAGGATTGTGTCCCCCTGGAGAGCTGCCCAGGAATGTCACCAGCTCCCCTTTGGCTCCCTCTCTTTCCAACCAGGAGCTCTGGGGTCGCACCTCCAGCCTCTGGGTGTGGCACAGTGGCCCCAAGAAGACACAAAAGGGACCAAGCTGCCCCCAGAATCCTGCTCCTGTGCGAGAGAACCACCATCATGTGCTGGCAGAGCAGCTCCTTCCTTTGCATCGCGGATCCATGGGATGAGGCATCGCTGCCTGGGAAGGGCCAAGCACAGGGTCAGGCACTGCCAGCCCCGCTTTAGCTCTGAGGTGCCTGAACAGAATCCCTGGCTCTGTACAAGGCAGGAGCCACTCCTGGCTCCCAGCTTCTAAGCCAGGGATTCAGCCCCTGCACCGCTCTGTTAATTCCAGCAGAGACCCCAGCTCCCAAGGGCTGGAGAAGAGAAGGATCCAGCCCCCCACACCCTACTGCATCCTCACCCCTGGGACCCCACAGCGCTCACTCACTGGCACCTCCCCGTGGCACCGCTGCTCCTGGGCCGCTGAACCAGCACCCAGGGCTACTCCTGCTCCAGGGGTGGCCATGGGAATGGAGCAGCTCCCACGTCACGGGGTCACTGTCCCCATTTCCAACCTGTGACACGTCCCAACTGTGTGTGCTGGCATCCCCAAACCTCCATGTTCCAGGCTGATCCCCCAGCCTGGGCAGCAGGGCAGGGGGATTCTGCCCCTCTGCCCCTGTGTCAGGTGAGACCCCACCTGCAGAGCTGCCCCAGCCCTGGGCCAGCAGCACAAGGACCTGGAGCTGCTGGAGAGAGCCCAGAGGAGCCCCGGAGCTGCTGCAGGGCTGGAGCCCCTCTGCTCTGGAGCCAGGCTGGGAGAGCTGGGGGTGCTCACCTGGGGAGGAGAAGACTCCAGAGTCTTTCCAGGGCCTAAAGGGGCTCCAGGAGAGCTGGAGAGGGACTGGGGACAAGGGATGGAGGGACAGGACAAGGGGCAGTGGCTTCCCACTGCCAGAGGGCAGGGATGGATGGGATCTTGGGAAGCTTTTCTGGGTAACATGTGCCAGGGCCTCACCACCCTCACAGGGAAGATTTTTACTCTAATATCTAATTTACCAATCCAGTGTCCATTTTATGATTCACTGGCCAAGGTGCATAATCCCAGATGAGACACACTGGAAGATGGAAAGAGCTGGAAACTTGTTACCAATAGCAGCACGACCTAGAAACTTCCCCAGACCTTCCCATGCCATGTCCAGCTGCTGACCTGCCAAAGCTCCTCCTTCCCAAGGTCAGACACCCATGCTCCTCATCCCTGCAGTACCTGAACGTCCCAAAACTGTTCCTGCTTCTCTCCTGCTGTGCTGGTCTCCCAGAGATCCAGGGACATGGAGCAGTCCAGGCAAGGACAGTGCTGGACCAGCAGCAATTCCCGGGGTCTTCACGCTGCCGGTGGGAACAGCTGGTGGCAGGCAGGCCCTGCACTAGGAAGCTAAACGAAGGAGCAATTAAATAGGATATAAATAATTTTGGAAGCACAAACAATAGAACCACAGCCCACAGAAGTACCTGGCTTGGTCTGTTCCACTCAGGAGGGGCTTCCCAGGAGCTGGTGGTGCCAGCCGAGAGGCGCTGGGTAGGACCAGAGGGACGAGGAGCGCTGAGGGACAGAGATCAGGGCTGACCTGCTCCGTTCCCAGCTCCAATCCAGACTTGCAGCACTCCTCTCTCCCAGCAGGGAGAGCTGCTGAAGCTCCGAACACAGAGCAAAGCTCAGAACAGCTCCAAAACCCCACAGAAAAACGGGATCCGCAGTAAGGAGCAGGCACAAGCCATTAAACGCCCATCATGCCCACAAATCTGGACAATGAATCCCACAATATCCCATGGCACAGGGATCAGCTGGGAGCCACCCAAACCCACTTCTCTGGAAATCAAGCAGCTCAGGAAATGTCAGGATCAAAGCTCCAATTTCCATACAGCCCCCCTTCCCAAGCTGGGATAAATGCAGGAGAGGTCAGTGCCAAACCACCAGTGCCAGGAGCATGGATAAATCCCATTTTCTCCCTTCCCTGCCCTCTATCCCAGGACCCACTGGCTGTGGGAGAGACACTTCAGTGCTTTAATTAACAGTAACTTTAATCAAGCCTTTAATAACATCCTCGTTGCAGACGTGCTCTCCGGGTGGCCGACAGCGAGCACTCAAAATGGCTCTAATTGATACCCAAACCCTCGGAAACAGGTGGCAAGCCTGGAAAATTCCATTTGGAAGCAGCAACCCTCCCTCCCAACGCAGCAGGGCAGAGCTGTGGGGCAGCAGGAGCATCATCACCCAGCTGCCTCCAGCCCTTGCCTACCCCTCATCCTCCCAGGAAGGGCAGAGCTGCAATTCCACAGGCATTTAATTCCCGCCATGCCTGAGCCCGGCCTTTCCAGCATCGATCTGGGCAGCCAGCTCCATTCTGCTCCTACAAGCGGATCCTAAATATTTTATGAAAAGCCACATTTGACTTTTCCATGCGCTCGGACCCAGGTGGGGAAGGGAAAAATGGTTAAAGGGGGGGGAAAATAAAATCGGTACTTTTGCCAGTTGATGAAAAATCCCTTAAACCGATGAAATACCAATTGCATTGGTGAAACCTGAAGCCCAGCAAGCCTGGAAAGGCCGGCTCAAGCAGCAGGAGAGCAGCAGAGCAGGAGGCAGCACAGATGGGAGGGAGAGGCTGCTCAAGGGCCGGGTGTTTGCAGCTGCCTCCCTGACTGCGGGAGCGCTGGCAGCCTGTGCCGCAGCCTGCCCACCCCATTTATCTTCCTTCGGAGCTGGGACATGCCCAGCATGGAAAAAGGTGCTGCTGCAGCAGGTAGGGAGAGCCCTTGCACTTTGGATTGCTGAGGATTCGGGCGCTGGAAGCAGAACTGCAGCGAGCAGAAGGCTCGGCTACTGCAGCAGCTCTGCAGATGCTGCCAGGTGGAGGCTGTGGCTGCTCCAGCCTGGAAAAACCAGGGCTGATCCCACCAGCGAGCAAAGAAGCCCTCGGCACCCTCCAAGCCTAGCCAGATAGTCCCTCTTGGATTTTGGAGGCGGGCTGGGAGAGGCAGCTCGAGCCGGTGCACCATGAGCAAGCAGCCAAGAGCACCCTGGGGAGCAGGTGGGGCCCCCACCCATCCCCTGCTCCACAGCAGCCCCAGATCTGCAGTTTAACCCAGAGTCCTACACCAGAGGGAACTTGGGAACTGGGATACCAGCCAGGAGGTGGGAGTCCCGAGGATACCCACGGCAGCAGCCAGGAGGAATGGAGGAGGTGAACGTGGTGCTTCCAGAGGCTCCCAGCCAGGGCAGCACCTGCAGGTGCCAGCTACAAGGAATGGAAGCTCCCCCCAGTGACAAAAACCTTCTCTAGGAACTCGTCCCCCCCACAGGACCGTTCCCATATCCCTAATTCCAGCACATCTCCACCACTGCGTTCCAGTTTCATGACCTTGGTCCTTTTAAGAGTGAAAAGCTTGACCAAGGTGTGTTTGGGCACACACCAAACCCAGGTAATTCCCCTTCTCTACTGGCCAAGCTGGATGGGGCTTGGAGGAACCTGGGCTAGCAGAAGGTGTCCCTGCCCTTGGCAGTGGGTGGCACTTAAGGTCCCTTCCAACCCGACCACGCTGTGATTCCACCATTCTCTCCTCCAGGAAAGCAAAGAGTAACTCACTAAAGAGCATCTGTTACTCACCGCCCCGGCCCCGCAGACCCGGCTGCCGTCTCCAGCAAGAAGGAGGCTCAAGGAGGATCCTCCTCAGGGAAGCTGGGCTCCTGCTCCCGTGTCCCAGGGAAGCTGAGGCGGTGCTGAGGTGCCTTTGGGAAGGGAGCCCAGGAAGCAGCTGGATGCAAGGAGCAGGACAGGAGCACAAAGGCAGAGCTGCAGCCGGCAGAGGCCGGGCTCCGGCCCCGGCATCGCTCCTGGGGCGCTGGAAACAATGGCAGAGACACCGCAGCAACAGCAAACACAGCCCTCATCCCCTCCCCTCTGAAACACCACCCCAAACACCACCCCAAAACCCTTCCTGCCCTCTCCTGCAGCCCCCCGTGAGGAGCTGCAGCTGCCGCCTGCGCTGCGCTGCATGTGCTGAGAGAAGAGACCCAGAGCTTTCCAATGAGACAGGTATTTATTTAGTTCAAGCACTAAGGATTTGTTCTCTTGTTCTGGTTGGTTCATATTATCAAACAGAGCTGAGGTACCAGTGACATTCCAACATGAAGAAAAGGAACCTTTTTTTTTCCCCTTACACAATTTCTTCAACTACTTTTATCAAGACAAAACGTGAGGCATGGAATAGCTGCATGATGGACTGTACAACAAGCAAGCCAGAGCAGGGAGGAGAAAAGAAACAGAGCCGAGACCTTCACTCAAAAAATCGCACAAAAACCAGCATTAAAAACACCTTTTCCTATGGTTCCACTGGCCACGTCCATGGAGTAAAAGGAAATTAAAATCTAAAACCTGACAGATGGAGGGTGCAAAATAAAAGTAACAACAAAAGAAATTGATATAAGGACCCCGTTGCTCCTGTGCTCACCTTGGAAGTGTGTTTTCCCTGGAGAACTGGGACGAGGACAGGACTGAGCCTGTGCTCACGCCAAGCCCAGGCTATCAGCAAGGACATGCACTGAACATACCTGGCTGTGCTGACAGCCCCAGGGGCCTCATCCGTGCTCCTGCAGCCCCTGGCTCTGGGAACGCTGCTCTCCACACCTTTGTTTCCAGCGTGTTCTGGACAAACCTGCTCCCAGGTCCTCCAGGAAAAGCATCCAGGCTGCTGGTCCCTCACAGCCCCTATGGGCTAAGCCAGCTCCTTAAATCCAGTGCTTAAAGCTTGGGACTGTGGGAAGCAGAGGGGGCTGGTTCTATCAGAAGCAAGCAAAAAAAAAAAAAGGATGTGCTCGTGGGGAAAAGCCAAATGAGGACCAACAGGAGCTGCACGGAGAACCAAAGGAGAAAAAAACAAACCAAAGCAGAGGAAGAAGCAGCAGGATGAAGCATTTCAGCACGGTTAAGAACAGTACAACAAAGGAAAAGCAGCCAGGTTTCCTTCCCCCAGAGAGTTTCTTTTAAATAAAGAATGATCCTTTGTCACATATCATTGATGTTTATTTCAAGACATGCCACGTCAAAAAAATTCGCCTTTAATATTGCATTAGAAAAGCACTTTTACATCTCGTTCTGCCTTTAAGTTATTGTTGTGCAGAGTTGCTAGAAACCCAGGGCAGGGCATGAGCCTGGCATTCACCTCAGGAATGAAGAATTCCAACTCTTTTATGCCCGCTTCCTGGGGAAAGTGGTGGTGAGGACGATTCCCTTCCTCTCCCCCAGGTGGTTATTTTAGATGGCAGAGAGAGGGGCAGAAGAGAACCAAGGAGGAGCCTGAATATTCCCTTGCAATTGTCCATTTAATTCGCAATCGCAACACAGACTCGAGAATTCCTTCCTGCACTGTAACTCGGCCAGAGTCGCCCAGCAAACAATGTATTTACAATTGTGTTTATTAACTTACACAGCAACTTCACAATGACTAGTAAAGATTAAAAGGGTGCACTTCTAGTGTGTTCCATTCCGTGTTTCTCGGGTAGCTACATCTCGCAACATCAGCAAAGCTCTACACAGATTCCTCAGCCAAAGGAAAACAACAAAATCAGCACTGAAGAGAGTAAAAAAAATTAAAGCCGAGAAATAAATATCAAAGAAAAAAAATAGGGTTAATTGTGAGCCTAATTCCATAGAAAACTAAATTACTAATTATTTAACCAAACTATACAGCTCTAGAGAACCAAACTAAACCAACTTGGAAGACTGAACATAAAAAAAAAAGCAAAAAAAAAAAAAAAAAAAAAAGCTAAAAAATAAAGGCATAAATCTGCATAATCAGAAGTTGGTTTCCATCCTACTCAAGTCCCTCCCTTTCCATCTAAGATGTCTCAACTAGGATTCTGTAGGATCAAAGTAAACACCCCTTCCCCTCTGACCTATGCCCACGCTCTGGAAAAGCGGGTGCCATTCCCCCTCTGCTGGGGCAGCCAGCTGCTCTTCCCTCTTTCTCCCAAATTTCCAAGGTTACAATCGGCTTTGGCAGGTTTTAGTGCCAGTCCCGATTTCAGTATTTCCCCTAAAAAAACCAAGAAGCAAAATGCTTTCTCCTCCAAACAGCTGAACCGTTACGTTCCCATCTCTTGGGCAGTAATAATTCACTTCATTGGTGTTCTACTTAAAAAGGAAAAAAAAAAAAAAAGCTCTGAAAACTCATTTTGCACTCGAAACATTATTTCCCTGTTTCCTGCAAGTGTTTTGCTAATGCACATCCACCCTTTCCTTCCCCCCCAAATCCTCCAGAAGCCACTCATCCCAAAGAGCCCGTCCGTATTTCCCAGTCATGCTTCCTTGGAAGTGTGTCCCCGCTGCCTCGGCGAGAATTCCCAGCTCCAGCAGCCGGGGGTGTCAAACCCCTGCTAAGGCCAGGCTGGTCTGGACACCAGGCAGACTCGCCCTGCTCAACGCAGTGAAGAGCTTGGGGTTAATTTGTGTTTAATTATCAAGGATAAGCGTCTAACCCTCGGCATCTGCTGCCTCCCACCGCGATTCCGCCTGCTGTCTACGCATTCCCAGTTTCCGAGAGAAATCCAATGGGTCAGATTTGCAAGCCTTCTTCTGCACGTACATCTCGTCTAGGTCCAATTCCAAACTTACTCAGTTGCCATCATTTCAAAGTGCAATATCATAACATATTAAAAAAGGAACAAATATTAAGAAATTGTACCTATGTTTTTTGTTTGGATTTTTTTTTGCTTTTGTTGTTTTTTTAAAGTTATACCTAGAATACGGTGGAATATTTTGGCTTTTTTTTCTTTTTTTCTTATAAATAATGAAGACACTGATATTTTGTTGGTGTGTGTGTGTGTGGGGTGTGCTTGTGAAGCTAAAGATCATCTCCACGAGACAGCCAGCGATGATGAACTGCGATACGTTATTACGGAAAGGGGAAGGTTCAAGCCAATATTCACACTGCAGTCAATGAAGAGGACAGGGAGGGAAAGCAGTGATGTTCTGGAGAAAGGTGGAAGCCACATGGTATTAGCAGGAACAGCCTCCTTCACTGACAGGCTGCTCTTGAGGCTTTTCCAGTTTTATGTCAATCACTGGAAGGAGGAAGTTAAGGCAAACAGATCTGCAACTCTGTTTCCCTACCAGGAGCAGGATTTTGAATGGCATTTTCAGTGTTTCCCACTGAAATACTCAGAAAGACTCAGCTCCAAACTGAAGGTTGCTCACCTGCCCCTCCTGCCCTGGCACTGGCACACTAAATTTGCAGCAGAAATTATATCAGACCCCAGTGTTTGTCTCTAACCATTCTGCTCTTCCCAGCAATCCCACTGATGTCTTGCTGTGGGAATTAAAGATGCATGGATACACTGAAGGGTCTAACCACCGCTTCTGCAGAACCACAGAATCATTCAGGTTGGAAGAGCCCGCTGAGATCTTCAAGTCCACCTGCTCCTCCAGCACTGCCAAGGCCACCAGTATCTCATGTCCCCAAGTGCCACATCCACAGGGCTTTAAATCCCTCTGGGAGTGGGATTTAAATCCCAGCTCTTCCTGGGCACCGCTGCACACTGCTCACCCCCAGAGCTCCGGCCGTGCCACCCTGGTCTCCTCAGCAGCCCTTGCTCAGTTAAACCTCCCAGCAAAGCCCTGCCACCAGCCTGGAGTCCCCCTCCCAGTGACAGCTGATGTCCCTGAAGGTCACTGCAGAGCTGGCTGCTCAGAAGCTGCCTGCGATAAGCGACTCCCTCTGCAGCACTCCAGTTCCCAGCGGATGCCCGACAGCTCCAGCCTCGCAGAGCCTTTCCCAGGAGGGGCTTTGAATGCTAATCCCCAGCTCAGAGCTGTTCACCTCAAGTCTCCAGCGCTCCCCTTATCAGAGAACACAGAGCCAAACAGATCACACTGCTTGTAATTCCAACTCTTTTCTTCAGGGGGTTGAAGTCGCTTTCTAAAGAGGTTTGGAGAAAATAAACACAGAAACAGAGACAGAAGACAGGCAATTCATCTCCAGTGTTTGGTCCATTTGGCTGATTTAAAGCCTGAAGTGTGTTCAAGCTGGAGATGCTTGACATGAGCCTTGCCAGCTTCATCTCAGAGCATGAATGGGTCAAGATCCTTGAACCCTCCATGCTGTGCAAAAGTGCCCCTGTTAATCCTAATGCAGCTGCCCAAGAGAGGATGCAATCCATCCCTGCTATCTGCAGGCTGCAGCAAGCCCAACCAACTCCCAGTGCCCTAAATGCACTCCCATTTAGAGACTGGGGATCAAACTCTCTGCCACAGCCCCTGCCTGTGCACTCTACCCCCCCTCATTAATAAAGATTGTTGCTCATTAACCTTTAGGGGACCTGCATAACAAAGTATTTCTGATCACTCAAGTTCCTATCACACAAAGCTTGTGCCTCAGCAGCTGCAATCCCCAGCTTCCCAAATCCTTCTTTTCCCCATGCATCTGATGCTCTGACAGAATTTCAGTGCCAGGCTTGTCCCACTCCCAGTTCCTGGGACTTCCTTCCTCCAAGGCACAATTTCTCCTCCGTTTACCAGCTCCATGATCCTTGATCAAATAAAACCAACAACCCTGGAAAAGCTTCTATTCCAAGCACACCCACCTGGCCAGGTCAGTGATTCCAGTGTAGCCATCCTGCTTTTCAAGCCTTTTCCATCCCTCAGGCCACCTGCTTTCCCCTGGCTGAGACTGATCCCACCAGTGGAGTCTTCTCCCTCCCACCACAGAGATGCTGCCTGGGGTCCAGGCTATGGGATGCCTGCCCTGGGAGGTTATGGGATCTCCATCCTTGGAGATTTCCCAAGTTCCCATGAATGTGACCTGAAGAAACTGTCTCAGTTTGGGAGTCAGCCTTGCTCTAGGCAGGAGGGTCAGAGAAGGGGCCTTCAGAGGTCCCTCCAAGGATGGTTTGAGTTTGGATTCTGTCCGTCAGATCTGCAAGAGCCACGGGGGTTTTTGCTCAGACCTCTTTGCAGCTGTTTCCTCCCACCTCCCACACGTTCAAGCACCAAGCTAAGAATCCTTTAGGATCACCATTCTTTCCTCTGCTGCCTCCACCCTCAGCACCTCCAACCCACCGATCCTCCTTCCTCAGCTCGAAGGTTACCTGCCCCTATTCCCCCTCTTTTTGGGATGTCCACGAGCTGAGCGACGGCTGCAGCTGATTTTCCTCGTCCGGGGTAACGCCTGGCACAGGCACAGAAAGGATACTGTCTTCTCTACTTTTGTCTTGTGTGCTTTCCATCCCAGGCAAGGCAGCTGCCACGCGTCGGAAGAGCTGCAAAGAACCACACAGGGAACAGATGAAAACAACGGCTCCCCCCGGCTGAGGCAGTTCAAACAATGATTCAACACATCCCCCAGCACTATTTACACTGCTCAGCCCCAAAATCCTGACACCAAACATAACCTTTATTCCTAGAAAAGGGCAAAGCACAGCTCTTGTTAGTGGAGATCAGGCAGCTGCAGGCAGCAAACCTCCTGTACCTTCTCTGCAAATAGGATGGGTGGGATCCAGCATTTCACCTCACACCCAACAACCTCCCCATGGCAGGTGGGAAATAGATTTTTGCACCTCCCAGAGGATTACAGGGGAGCACGGACATGCTGATGAAGGCAAACACACCCAAGCTGACACACGTGGAAGAGTGTCAAAAAAAGGGATGTATGGAAAGGATTTCTTCCAAGCCTCAGACAAAGGAGTGCGCCCAAAGCTAATCCTCATCTTTTGGTGCCCACTCCATGGTTATCCTACATCCACATTCAGGGCATAAAGCACAGAACAAATGCATCCAAAGCCTTGAATGCTATCTCCACTTTCCCAGCAAGGTCTGAACTCCAAACTCTCCTCACAGTTTCACTCCACTTGAAGGAGGCAAGATGGAATGGGACCGATTCCCTCTCGTGTATTTCCCACCTGTGCCCCTGAGGCTCAGACTTGTCATTCCCACCACACAGCTTTTCCTGGGCCCTCTGGGCGAGAACCCCTCAGATGTGCCCCTACTAATGCAGGAGAATGGCCCTGAATTCAGCTGCCTGTGCCCCCTGCCCAGGATGCCCTCCGTCCATCACGTGCTCCTGCTCCATCCCCGGGGCCGCGCGGGAGTCCCGGATGGCGCGGTGCGGCTCTGACGTCAGGCCTGGCGTGTTCCATTACTGCACATTTTCCTGCCTCTCCTCAAATGACACCAAGCTAAACCACTTATTCCCAGTGACCCACTTTCCACAGCAGAAAACCCAGCCCAGCCACTGCCAGCCTGTTTACATCAGGAATGGGGGTACCCGGCCAGCCGCGCGGGTCCCTGCCCAAGGGCCTTCCCCAGTGGGCTCCCAGTGTCCCAACGATGCTGGAGAGACAATCAGGAAGACTTTGGTGGCTGGACAGCCCCCTCCAACCTCACCCAGAGGTCTGTCTGGGATCTTTCTTGGCAGGAATCCAGCACACACTGGAATCTGAGCCAAGGACAGGGGTCTGAGAAGTCGCAACTTGACGTAACTCCCTAATTTCAGCCAACAGTTCCAAAGTAAAAAAGCTTAGTAACTCCCTGCTCTGTGTTTCTGTGAACGTTTGTCATTAACTTGGACCTTCTTCCAGCTTCCCTGACAACCTCAGGGAAATCTTCATATGCCAACCAGGAAATAACAAAATTCCAGATGCTAAACTCTACCTAAACACACAGCAGGAATGCCCACACAGAGGAAGGGTGAGGAGTCTAAAAAATCCTCAGCTGATGGAATCAACTGGAATTCCTGCACTTAAACCACACTGCTGACAGAAAGGCTGTTTAAAACACAGTAATCCTTGCTTTACATTAAGACCAGGAATAAAATGATGCTTTTAGCAGTATTTCTCCCCTAAATTATCAGACTAAAAATAGGAATTCGGCAACTAAGAAAAATCAACTTTATTTCTTATTAACCGTCTGCTTATCAGCCCCAGCATATGTGAATAAATCCAATTAGGGAAACTTCCTGATGGTTGGAAAGCAGCCTTCCCACAGGGCCCTCAGAGCTTCCTGGTGCTGTCAGCCCCGAGCCAGTGTGTGTCTGTACACACATGTACATGTTTAAATGTTTGTGTGGGTATAAAAACACAAGTTTTGATTAGCATCCAGGACTTTTTCTCCGAGCAGGAGTTAAATGCAGCAGCTGAAAGACTAAAAGCCACCCAAACTCTCTTCCAGCGTTCAACTCTGCAATCTGCTTCCTGATAGAAACTCTGGAAAAAAGCCTCATCTCGCACCATCAGTTTCAAGTCATTTGCCAAACTGTGCCTTTCCTGCTACTCCAGCCAATAAATCCCAGCAGATCAGGGGCACAAAGGACTGCAGGCATAAACCAGTTTTCAGCCACACTCCAGCAGCAATATGGAAAGGACAGGAGGATCACTGTCCAGATGGAAAAGCCGGGCAAGAAACCTGTTCCCCAACACAAGGCAAACAAAAATCTCTCCCTAATTCTCATTCTCTGCAACTCTGAGGATAATTCTTGCCCATCAGATGGATAAGAATCAGAAGACAGCAGAAAGAGCCCAGCTCTGTGAGAACAGGGTCACAGAGGGGCTGTGCTCAGAGCTGCTGCCGTGAGAAAGTTCTTCTGCCAAGGACCACATTCATCCCCTGGCCCTTCCAGGGCCAGCGTGGAGTGTGCCAGGTACTGCTGGAGGGAGGAGTTCAAGGGCTCTCCCTCCCCTCTCTTTCTACAAGACAGCAAAATGAACCCTGACATATTCTGGGCATGAAATCCACGGACTAACAATAAGATTCCCTGAAATACAGACTGCCGAGACAGAGCAGGAATCGCAAAGTCTTTTAAGGCTTATTCAGGGCTGACAGAATGAATCAGAGACTACAGTTCTCTGCATTAAAAGGAGCAAGCTATCTACTTCTCCAGCTTATGGCTCCCCTGGCAATCAGCCTTTTCAGGATCCAAAAGCCAATCTTTTCCCCTCTGCTGCATCAGTTTAACCCCACAATAACGCTACCTCCACTTTTATTCCCTAACATCCCCTCATTTTCCTTCCCTGCCCAAAGAAGGAACAGAAGGAACACGGGGTGTGAAAGACCCTAGGGACTGCAAACAGCTCTGCAGTCACAGATCCAACAGCACCTAGCACTGATGTGCCATCCTCAGAGCTGTCCTCTTTCCTGACACAGGGAATGGCAGAAAAAGCCTGGCAGCAGCACAGTCCCCTCTGCTTCTTTGCTGGTAGAAGCTCCTGGCACTGGAACAGCTGCTGCTGGAAATACAGAGCATCTCACTTGCTGGGGTCCCAGCACAAAGCCAGCCCTTTGGGCCTGCAGGGAGCTGGAGGCACTCATTTCACTCCTATCCACTCCTTTCCCTCTTATCTGTGCTGCCTTCCAGCAGAAAAGGATGAACCAGAACCTAAAAGCAGCACCCAAGGACAAAAGTCCCCTGGATTCCCAGTGGTGAGGAGCAGCTGGAGGAGTCACAGCCATTCCCTCCCTGAGCAGGACAAGAAATTCAGCTGCTCCTGGATGAAAATTCTGTATGAAAATTAACTTAGTGATTGTTCTGCAGGATCAGAATATATTGTGGAGAGAAGTTATCAGTTATGGGAAGGTCAGATTTGCATTCAGCTTATTAAGGACTTTACACAGGTTATGGGAAGGGGATCCATTCTGCAGTTGTACTTTCCCATCTCACTGGGAGAGAGTTTATTGCTAAGTTACTAAAATAATTTCACACAATTTAATAGAGAAGCTGCAAGGAAACAGCAAACTGTCTAAGTGGTGGTATTAAAAGCCTTATCCTTTGATACCTGCTTAAACAGCTACTTATTAAACTAATAAAAATGAGAGTTACAAATATTCTAGAACACAGAGTAGCTTTGAAATCCTTGAGCATCCCAGTCCACGATTGCAACATATGGATCAAAACTGGTAAGAAAAATCCATTTTTAATTATTTTTGAATATCCACTCACATTTTTGCAAACCATCAAATCCTCAGGGTTCCAGCTGGCCCTGAAAACCACATCTCCCTCACAGGCTTGGCTACAGAACCTCTGGAAATGTGGCAGGGCACAGAAACTCCCTCAAGGAAAGAGGGAGTGTGGAGCTCTGCCATCATCATCATCATCATCATCATCATCACCATCACTCCTCTCAGTGAGGCAACTGCTCTCTGTGTACACCCCCAGGTCTAAGCACTCATTAAGGATTGCAGCACAGAATCCAAACCTTAATTACAAGGCAGCCTCTGTTGTGGCAGGATAATTGGGGGACCCTGGAAGCCAACACGTCCATGGTGGGTGATGCAGTGAAACAGCTCTGAGTTAACACTGCTATAATTATCCCATTATATAGGGAATCATTTTGGTACTTAGAGACAAAGCCAAGGGACATTTTAATGAGAGACTCTTTAGTCCTGTCTAGAACATGAAGTAGTTTATAATCCTGTTTTATTACTCCTGATACCCTTCTGCATAGAAACCATTTGTGCAACTACATGTAGAAAATATACATAGAATGTCATCCATACACACAGAATCCCTGATGGTTTGGTTGGAAGGGACCTTAAAGCACCCAGTGCCACCCCTGCCATGGGCAGGGACACCTTCCACTGCCCCAGGCTGCTCCAAGCTCCATCCAGCCTGGCCTGGGACACTGCCAGGGATCCAGGGGCAGCCACAGCTGCTCTGGGCACCCTGTGCCAGGGCCTGCCCACCCTCATAGCTAAGAATTCCTTCCCAATGTCCCACCTAACTCTGCCCTCTGGCAGTGGGAAGCCATTCCCTGTGTCCTGTCCCTCCATCCCCTGTCCCCAGTCCCTCTCCAGCTCTCCTGGAGCCCCTCCAGGCCCTGCAAGGTCTCTGAGCTCTCCCTGGAGCCTTCTCCTCTCCAGGTGAGCACCCCCAGCTCTCCCAGCCTGGCTCCCGAGCAGAGGGGCTCCAGCCCTGCAGCAGCTCTGGGGCTCCTCTGGACTTGCAAGTCCTCCTGTTCCTGGGGGACAGGGAGCTGAACACAGCATTCCACATGTGTGTTTGCTCTGTGGAGACACCCACGAATTTGTATCTTCTCCAGGTCTGAATTTAAAGAGCCACAGCTCATCTCAGGACATCAACTCTCATTTTTGTGCAGTCCCATCAGTTCAAAAGGCCTTTCACTGCTTCCCAGGATCCAGGGAAGTGCTCCTCCCACAAGGGTATGTTAACAGCGGCCACTCACCTGTTTTACATTGTATCCTGCTTTTGCACTAGTTTCAATGAACATTACATTCAACTCTTTGGCTTTCCTTTCTCCTTCCTCAATGGACACTTGTCTGGGGAAGAAAACACAGAGTTAGGGGAAAAAACTCCAAACCTGGAGAAATACCTTAATAATTAAGATTTGTTACACTTGAAAAAAAAAAAACAACCTTAAAGTGCTTTATCTGAAAGCACTTGAAAGTTTTGTTTTCCTGCATGGAATGTACAGCTGCTGACAGATACCACCACTTCACTTCCATGGCACGCCTGGCTCCCAAGGCAGAACTCTGCATTCCAGCAGAACAGCCACATGTTCTGCCCCAAATCCCTGCCCAGGAAGCTGTGCTTTCATGTCTGAACAATCAGCAATCACAGTCCAAAAATAATCATCAAAACCAAACTGTTTTAACAAAAGTCCAACCATCTCATGTGGGAAGAATTTTGTCCCGTTTCTCCCTGGATATGTGTTCCACCCATTAAGCAGAACATTATTAAGAACAAATATTTGTAACCAGTTTATTCATTCACTGGTGTGGGCTGTAGTCAACAACCCCTTCTCTCCTGACATCTGTACAAGTTGGTGATGGTTTCTCAACTCATTCACAGCACTGTGATGGAAATTTAGCTTAGCCAAGAGAAAGAGGGTTTAAAATAGGGATTTCTCTAGCCACAAAAAAAAAAAAAAATTAAATATACTCCTTTAAATAAGAGCAAAGAGCAGCAGAGTAAGCAAAGCATTTGAAAGCTGGATTATTCCTGCATACCTCTTATCTGCTAGGTCTGTTTTATTTCCCACCAGCATGATGATGACATCGCTGCCCCGTTCCGTTCTGACATCGTCGATCCACTTTGTGGTTTGCTGGAAGGAGTTTACATCTATCAGAGAACAGTGGAGAGGGTTAGCACTGCAGCTGTCCCTCACAGCTCACCAGGAAACACAGCTGCACTTGGAAAGAAAAGCTTCACGTTCTGTGGAGCCGGCGGAGAGGGGGATGAAGAATCAGTGAGTGAAACCCTGAATCTGCCCCACCAAAGGACACGGAAGCTCTGGCATTCATTTGAGATGGGCAAGTGCTTCACTACAGGGGGGCTCAAAGCCACGGAGGGAACTGAGCCCAGCCATAATTTGGGTTTGATAGCATCTAAAATGAAAAGCCTTATCACTGTGTTTCAGGTCCTTGTTTTTTAGTTCAACATAAAGTGTTTTCTCTAGGGAGTGGGGATTAATTTTTGCACTCTACACTGCTCATGGCTTGTGCACCTACAGGGGTTCCTACAGTTCCACTGCTTCTCAAAGTCCTCAATCCCAGCCTTGCATTTTGTGCACTTGAACCAATCGCTTTTTATTTTCTCTGGGGAATCCAGGGTTATACAACATAGCAGCAACTCCCGTGGCACTGAACACTTGCCTTCAAAACAATCCCTGAATCTTTGCATAAAAACCAGAAATTTAACCACTTAATGCTACATCCTCAAAAGCTGCAAGGTAAGAATTCCAGACTGCACGGTGCTTGAGCAGTTGCATCCCACAGGGAAAAAGGAGTTGGAGGGAAGCTGCCATAGAGCTCAGCATTTGCCAGTTAGTGACACAAAGAGCATCTGAGCAGCCCAAGTAGTTTCAGTACTTCGAAAGGAGGGGGGGGGCTCTGCAGCAGTTCTTGAAAAGTATTGATTTTTTTAATGGCTTCTACTGCAAAGTAATATATTGCGTGCTAGACAGCCAAGACTTGATCACTTGCCAGTCTTAATTCTCTTTACTGCCTGGCAATATTGAATTTGCTGGGTCAGGAAAAAAATCAGAGTTCACGGCTAACCTGTAATTTTAGCTCAAAGGAAGGTGCCATTTTTAACAATTAGAGCTTTTCTAGGTAAAGCCCTTATTCCTGGCTGTAATCTTCCAGTATTTATAAATCAGAGGACAAGAACTTATGCATTTGTGTAGAATGAGGCCATTGTTCTCAGCCAGTTCTGGTTTAGAACTGAAATTGTCTGAAGGTTTAGATCCCCTAAAATAGAATTTCTGCTCTTTGTCAATGCAGGAACTGGTAAGTAAGGGGTGTGTGGACTGAGGGGAGGGACAGAAGGAGCAGGGCTGAAGAAGCACTAATATTTTAGTTGACAAAAATGTACATACCTTAGTAAGAAATGAAAGAGCAATTGTTAAAGGGTAAGGGCTTAGTGGTAAGTTTTACATTTTGCAGCATGTGAGAGTGGCTGATTCCAAGGAAAATGTGATGTTAATGCGCTCTCCCCGCCAGCCCGTACCCAGATTTCGTTTGGTGAGGGAGGGTGAATGAGGTGGAGCAAGCTACAAAAGTCTCCAGTGTGAGAGTTCAGATACCCATGGACATGAAAACCAAAAGTCACAGGTGATGTTATGACCAAAAGGCAGATGGAAGAGTGCAACGAGAGCAGGCAGGACTGGAGGACTGAAGAAAATGGGGTAGGGCAGGGTTAAAATGGTATCTGTGAGACAATTTATGCATTACACCAGCAGCAACCACGGGGCTTGTGTGAAACAAGCAGAGAAACCACGTTTTTGTCATGCCAGGATGAAGCCCAAGCAGATGACGTGAGAGGACATGCAAAGCTAAGCTAGAGGATGAAAAGGGCAGAGGATTAGAAATGCAGAATTCCCCCCACTCACTTGTGATATCATAAACAACAACTGCAACAGTGGAGTCACGAATGTAGCTAGGAATCAAGCTCCTGAACCGCTCTTGACCTGCTGTGTCCCATAATTGCAACCGTACCTAACAAAATCAGTCAAACAAGCAAGAAAAATAAGAAAGAAGGTCAAACCCAGTGCAAAATACCTACTTGTGATATCGTAAACTACTACAGCAGCAGCAGAGTCACGGATGTAACTGGGAATGAGGCTACGGAAACGTTCCTGACCCGCAGTATCCCACAGCTGCAACCTGATCTGTGGGTGGGAGAAAATTAAAAAAGCCAAACTGCCACTAATAATGAAAGAGTAAAGAAATGTTTCACTGTTTTCCTAAAGAGCTAAGTAAAAAGGACAAACTCATGCAGGAGGTGCCTGGGGACTGGGAGCAGCAGGACACTGTCTCCTTACAGCAATCTCTCCCAAGGGGTAACAGCAGCCAAACTAGGGGAGGGCGCAGCTTCCCAAAAAATGCTTCCCTCCCAAAAGGGGAGCAGTGGAATGGCTCAGCTTCCAAACTGAGGGGACCAACAAGAAAGCTGCGGCTGAAGTGATAGAATCACCACCCCTGGAAGTGTTCAGAAGGGTGTGGAGGTGGCACATGGGGACGTGGGCTAGTGGTGGCCTTGGCAGTGCTGGGGAATGGTTGGACTTGGTCTTGGAGGGCTCTTGCAGCCTGAGTGAGTCTGTGAAATGTTCACCTCCAGTTCTCTCCCTTCAAGCTCTGCTCTCCTCCCTCAGGACTCACACAGGCAACCTCCAGCAGCATGAAGGATGGCTGCTGGTGGAAAAGCTGGGAAAGCTACTCATGCCAGATTTTCGAGGATAAAATGCTCGTTATAGCTCTGAACTGCTAAGTAACAGGCACAGAGAGGCTGAATGGCTCTTACCAACAAGTTTCTGGAAGAAAAGGCAAGACACGCTAAAAGCAACACGTATGGCAAGGTGTGCAAGAGCCAGTTTGGCCATGGAAAGCAAATCTCATCCCTCAGGCACTTCCCATGCAATCCCATTTATTGGGGGTTTATCCAATCCCTTCTATTGGGAGTTTATCCAGTACCACAAGCTTCTGCAGTACTGCAGTTCTGTTTCTGCAAATAGCTCAACTGAGGCTGAATTTCTTAATTAAGAATCTGAGCTCATTTGAAACCAGAGCTTTGCTTGCACAGAGGAGTGATTTCACTTGATGAGCTAAAACTGCACCAAGCAAGGAAACTGGTCTCATTTGTGAACTCATCTGAGGCCACCTTCTTTCTAAACAAGGAGTATTAAGGAGATGGAGCCAGCTATTAACTGGCCACATCTGGCAATTGGTATTTTACCTTTCTGTCTTGTGGCAACAAAAGCTGAAGGGGTTAAGCACTTTCTCCAGATTCCCACCATCACTCACTCCTCAAATTATCTGTGCCATCTCCTTCTGCACAGAGGGTGACACTAAGGCACCTTGTGCCACTCCCAAACTGTGCCTGAGAGCCCTGCACACACACAGCAAATGAGGATTGCCCATCCCCACTGCGCTGTGTCTCCACAGCACTTGTCAGCCTGGAAGCAGCTGGGAGATGAAGGCTCAGCCTGTGCTTCCCAGTGATCTCAGCAGTGTGGGCTGCACAAAACCAGATGCTGGTCCTCATTCCTACTGCTCACAGAGAAAGGCAACAAAATCTTACTCACTGTTCGATCCTCCAAGTACATGGTTTTCGATAAGAAGTCAATGCCAATTGTTGCCTGTGAAGAGATGAGAAAACCAAGAGCTCTTAAAAAATATGTCAGAACACCTGCAGTGGTTTTCAGGGGAGCAGCAGCAGCTGCAGGAAAAACAGGTTGTGTTTCGTATTTTTAAGATATAGCTTGATTCAATAAGCAATTTGTTTAATATATCCACGACCAGAACAACTCCTTAAAGCACAAAAGGTTTTAAGCTTGACTCCAGTTCATGCATCTTGACAGTTTAATCCACACATTTGGGTAGCAGCAGGGATTTTTATGTATGTGACAAACTGGTGTCCCCCAGCTCAATCAGGATATGTGGGCACACTGTCTTCCTCCCAACTGCCAAATATCTCCATGGATCTTCACTTTTCCAGGCAGATTAAGGCAGACACCTACATGATCCCTAACAACCACTAAAGCTAGGCTCATCCTGAACTGCACCCAAACTTCCCGAAACCAGTGGGAGCTTCCAGGAGAACATCTTCATGACAGTGGGAAGCCATTCCCCTTGTCCTGTCCCTCCACACCTTGTCCCTCTCCAGCTCTCCTGGAGCCCCTTTAGGCTCTGGAAGGGGCTCTAAGGTCTCCCTGGAGCCCTCTCCTCTCCCAGCCTGCCTTACCACAACACAGGGAAGCAGCATTATCAAAGTGTGGATTCCAGCATACCCTATATACCAGAATTTTACTAAAATAGATCTTCTATGGTACGTGACACGTGGGGCCACAGCACAAAGGAAATCATTCCCAGCATGTCCATGGAGAGGATTCGCTCCTAGCAAAATAAACACCTCCAATCACACGGTTTTATTCCAGGTGTTTGGGCTTCTGACACAGTACAGGAAGTTCTTACTGATAATGCAGAGGGACACAGCTGAATTCCTCTCATCCAGCAGCGAGCAAAAGGAATCCAATGCACAGCACGGATTTTATTAAATGGCAGCTTTCTATTTTTAACAGCTGAACATAAAAACCCCATGTTCAAATGATAGGTTTCAGAAAAGTGTGCATTCAAAATCTGCCAGAAACGTCCAGAACGAGCAGATTGTCCCTGAACTCACCTCCTGCTCCAGTTATCCATGATCAGGGTGTGATGTGCATTGGCAATAAATACTGGGCTCTCAGGGGTCTCTAGAGAATCCTGGGCATCCAAAAATGTCTGCAACAGGCAGTGTTTTTGGCCAAAATTCCTGGAGCTTTTGTGACTGATTCCTTCTTCCAGCTACAGCACAATAGGAGGTACGGCCCCACCTCAGTCACATCTCCAGGAAAACCAAGGGGTTTGGACAAATGGCTCTGACCCAAGTCCATTAACATCCAAACTGGGCAGGCAGCACTGATGCCTAAATCCAAGCCTTGGGAGCCCTTAGGATTCCTCACTGTTGTAAGTGCCACTCACTGATTTTGCAATCATCTCACATATTACATCAGACCACCTTTCCATGGTGACACCCGTATGATCCTAAAGCACGTAGGCTCAAACCTCCTCAAGGAAGAACTGGGACACAGACTCAATAAGGAAAAGGAGCAGTCCTAAAAGAAAAATACTGGTGTGGCGGGGTGGAATCCCAGCTCAAATAGAAGAACTGCCTTCAATGTCCACGCAGTGACAGTGGGAGGAATCTGTGAGGACATTTGCTGCCTCGGGAGCAGTGACGAGTGCTCCAGCCCTCCCACACTGTGCAAGCCTGGCTCTTCCCACAGCTCAGGGAGAACTCCACATCTCCTTTTTCCCTAGCAGCAACAAGGAGGAATTACTGAAGGAGGCAGGAGGGAAATCTCTGAATTCCATGAGATCCTTGGGTAGACACTGAGGAACAGGAGAACCACGTTTTCCTTTTTTTCGCTTCTTTTTTCTATTCCCTTCTCCTCCCACCCCCCTAAAAAAACCTTCCCAGACACCAGAGAACAGATTTTTCTCAGTTTGCTGTATCCAGAACATCACCAACTGTAACCCAGTCATGAAACATGTTCTGCTTGGAGGAGACACACTTCAGGAAACTGAAGTACTTTTATATCTCACCACATTTCAAGCTCATGCTAAATTCTGGGAGTGGGCAACACTGACTGTTCTCCTGGACCAAACAGTGCTAATTTGTAAAACTGTTTTCCAAACCTCCTAAATTCCTTTTTTTTTTTTTCTACATTTTCTATTTTTTTCTAGCTTGTGTCAACTTGTTGTTTAAAAGAGCTGGGTACCTGTTGTGTTACCCACACAGAGGGATTAGATCTGTGATAGTCTGGTAGAAAATGGAGGGGAAAAAAAAACCTCTGGCAGACTTAACAATTGCTATTCCCTGGCTGTGCCTTGGGTATTCTTTTAGAACCACAGGTAAACTCCTGGAGCAGAATCCAACCCAGAAGTGCCACTCTGGAAGGTGATTAAAATTAGGATTTTACAATTGGGAATCCCATGGTCATTCCAGCTCATCTGGAATGACTTTTCCTGCAATGGAAGACATGCCAGCAGAGGAGTCTTGCACAAGACAAAAACATGGATTAATTTACCTGGTAGGTGTTGTCAAAGCTGTCATACATGAACCTGGTGATCAAGGAAGTCTTCCCCACTAAAAGGAGAACAAAAACATGGATTCAAGAACCAATTTCAGAGCAAGTTTTAAGAAAGAGAGTTAAAATGGTTTATTGTGTGCAACAGATCCATAGTGTGCACTTTAACTTCCTGCAAGACCAAGAGCAGTTATTGACAACTGTAAAGTCGTTTTTCCCCCTGTATCATTCCCAAGCATCACTCTTAAATATTTGTGATCTGAGATGAAAATTAGTTTCATTGCTCTGTTTTCTACCAAGTCATTCAGTAATTTGAGTTGAACTGAATGAATTTAACAGCCCCTTTAACTAATTATTAGCAGCAAAAAGCTCTTCTCACTCATAAAACATGTGAATGATTCACTTGAAAACCCCCCCCATCCACATAACACTTGTTTTCTACTCCTCTAAGACCAACATCACAGCAGAGCTGGCCTCCAGTATCCCAAATAAGCACAATTTTCATCTTCACTTAACTCTGACAAGGGGCTAAACAAACAGGAACCCGGCAGACAGCCTCAGAGAGATGAGATTTTCCCACATCAGAATCTGAATTCCCACGTGAATTTCTAACATATTCTGCTCTGGAGGCAGAATCAGGTTTCCCACGAAGTTAAAAAGCTGCCTTCACAAAGGCATAGCAAATACTCTTTCCACTGAGTAGGTTTTTGGAAGCAGCACATCCCAGATGGGAATGATTCCTGAATCCCTTACTCGGATTTGTCCCATGGATGTGCTGAGCAGCTTGAGCTGGTGCAGGACAAACAGCCACGAGCTGCTGTGAGGAGAGGAGGGATTCACTCCAGACCCAGTGACAATCCTCAGGAGACACAGACAAGCAAACCCAATCCCCTCCCACTGCAGCACAGGCTGAATCCCAGGAATTGATCTGCAGCATCACAAACAAGATGGTTTTCCTCACGTGGCCACTGATGCAAACAGCCCCATTTAATTATTCAATCTCACCCAAGAAATTATTTACTTTGGTAACTCACAATCCCTGAAGGACAATGAAGTGTTCCAGAAAACTTTTCCCTTCTGAGTGACGTGTTTTGGATGGGATCTGTCCACAAATCACACAATATGAAAGTGTTCTGTTTATTCCTGGAGCCTTTCTGCCTTACCTTCACTCATTTCACAAAAAGAGGGGGGAAATAAGGTACTGCTTGGCTTGTTTATATTTAAATATCCACTTCAACTAACATTTGGAGAGAGCATCCTAATGGACTTAGTTCCAAGACATTTCTTCTCTGAACAGACCCAGGTTTATGTTGACAGGCAGCAGATCGAGATGGTATAACACCAACTGCTCACAGTTTTAATTCCATGAATACAGAGGCACTGCCATTCCTCCTTTTAAAACACCCAAACTGACTCCTTTTAGAAATCCTGGCAGGGACGAAAGGCCACAGTTCCCACTGTATCTCTAATTTCTGTTCTGCCTTGCTGGCCGTATGTTTCTCCAATTCCCAGAAAGGCATTAATCTGAGAGTGATTGCAAGCAAGAGAGAGGACAGATTCAGAATTCAAATTCATCTTGGAAAATGCCAAAATGACCTCAAGAGGCAAATGAAGCTCAGCAGGGAGAAGCAGAACAAGGTAATACACAGAGACAAGAACAACCAGCTGCTTAAAATCCAGATGGGAAGCAACTGGGTAAATAATCCGGGGGTTATAGACCAAGGAACTGATAAGACACTTCAGCTTTGTTTCATTAAGATGTTGGTTTGGGTTTGTTTTTTTTTTTTTTTTCCAATCCAGTGAGTTAATTTAATCTCTTGGAAAAATTTCCACATACTAATGATGTCCAGGGCAGCATTAGTCAGCAATGCAATATCCTTTACGCCAAAATATTCCTGGTATGCTGCTGGAATAACTCCAAGAAAAAGGTCAATATCACATCCTTGGAGGGACAGAAGTGGGGGAGGAAATGCTGAGGGTAGGGTTTGCTTTGAGTGGACACACTGACAGCTGTGCTACAGTGAGTGAGGGAAAATCTCAAATGATTCAGGAGCTGAGAAGGAACTTTTTGTCAAAAAACCAGGCAGCTTGCCGAGTTCACAGCAAGCAGCTGAAAGGTGAGGGGCAGAAGTGACTCATTTCTCAGGAAAAGTTGTCTCCAGCCACTTTTCCCTCTGTAGATCAAGATCTAACAGTTAAAAGCTGAGTCTGACCACAATCCGAGCAGGAAGGGCACAGAACTGGGAAATGGAGGCAATTAAACTTCAAAATAACTTATTCAGCTGGGCAGGGGATTCTCCTCCCTTCCTTGGCACGCAGAGTTGTCAGATGTCATTCCACTCTAGGAATTGACATCCAAGGCATCCAAGAATCTTTTGAAGAGGAGGGAAGCCAAGTAAATTAGCGATTAACCAAAGAAACCATTTGTTTCAAACCTGAATGTCAGTTCTGGACATTCTTCTGTCATTAAGAGGCTGAAAAATGGCTTCACCAGATGAATTCTTGGCTCTCTCCAACCTTCCATCCAGCAAGAACTCCACATCAAACAGCTCCTAATCCCACAGTTGTCCCTCAGACACCACCGCTTAGGGGACTGGTGTGATTATAAAATCCTAGAAGGTTTGGCATTGGAAGGGACCTTGAAGACCAGCTCATTCCACCCCCTGCCATGTGCAGGGACACCTTCCACTGTCCCAAGTTGCTCCAAGCCCCAATGTCCAGCCTGGCCTTGGGCACTGCCAGGGATCCAGGGGCAGCCACAGCTGCTCTGGGCACCCTGTGCCAGGGCCTGCCCACCCTCCCAGGGAACAATTCCTTCCCAAAATCCCATCCAGCCCTGCCCTCTGGCAGTGGGAAGCCATTCCCTGTGTCCTGTCCCTCCATCCCCTGTCCCCAGTCCCTCTCCAGCTCTCCTGGAGCCCCTTCAGGCCCTGCAAGGGCTCTGAGCTCTCCCTGGAGCCTTCTCCTCTCCAGGTGAGCACCCCCAGCTCTCCCAGCCTGGCTCCAGAGCAGAGGGGCTCCAGTCCCCAGAGCACCTTGTATCATCTAATTATCCATGTACACTTCTGTAGAGGTCCAGCTCCAGCAGGAATTTTTAAGCTCAGATCTAACTGGTTCAGACGGTTTTCTTCAGCTGGATCAGTTCTGGAAGAATCTGGACCTGGTGTCTCCCATCACAAACTGGCTGCCCACCCCATCCACATGAATTCTGGAATGCTGCAGTGTTTTCAGATGTTCTGGGACAAGAAGAAGTTGACTCTTCTGATATATCAAATTAGGGAACTCCTAAATGGAAAGGTTTGATCACTGGTCCAGCACAGAAACCAGCAGATGCCCAAACACCAACACCCTTCTGAATCAGCAAATGAATCGTGGCAACAACAGCCAAGTGCCCAAACACGACTGAGTTAAAAGAGGGGAAGTTGTGAAGCTCCTATCAGCGGAATTGCCATGAACCAGGAGGGGCTAAATTCCAGGCCTTCAGCTCATGGAGTCACCTGGATCGATGCCCCTTGTCTGGGAGCCTGGAGCCCCTGCCTGGCAGGGATTTCACAGCGAGAATTCAGCTGCAAGATGGGATCAATACGCTGATCTCGTGCCTCCAGGCGCTTTGATCCGACAGCGGCCGCTGGAGAGATTCCAAGGTCGTCCATCTGACTCTTGCAGGCTGCCTTTTCCCTGCTCCTGGGAGCCTCGTGTGTCCAGCAGCAGCCCCAGCCCTGACACTCGCACAGCTCCCGGTGCCCGGCAGGGAGGAGGAGCGCACAGACCCCCTGGATAACACCAACACCTCCCTGCCAGCACAGGATTTGTAACAGGATTTGTTACGGGGCCGTTTGTCGCCTGAGTCTGCAAGGGGCTCAGGCACCAGCCAGGAAAAGTAACTGGGATTGTGCCACTCGGGCTGTGTGATGCACCAGGGGCAGGTCTGACATACCCCTCTCAATTTCTTAGGCATATCACACCAGAGATTCACATCTTGTCCACGGTTCTTCTGCAGAAGTCACATTTAAATCGCTGACTTCATCCTAGGGGTTGTTTAGAACTTTCAAAGCGTCAGCAATCGGGAAAAAAAAAACCCAAGAAATATCCTGAAAGCAAAATAACCTTAAAAGTAATCAACACATCCAGCCTGTCCAACTGGAAAACTGCACTTGGCCTCTCGCAGCTCTCAGAGGCAGCCCTGGCTAGGAGATCCAGCCTGCTGAAAGCCAGAGGTGAAGGGAGGAAGATGAGGAAAGCCTTCTTCTCATGTAAGCAGATAACTCACAGTGTAATCCCAGAATTTCACTTGCCCTTTGCATGATTCCTTTCAGATCTGATTGAAGGATAAACCCCAGTGACACTACAACCTTCTTTCATAGATAAGCTCATCTCAAAATCTTCACTGGAATTATTTTGTTGGAAAAAAACCACCAGGCATCAAAAGGAAAAGCATTGCTAAGAACAATATACTGAATTATGAATGCCTCAAAACCATTTTTAGATTTGTGTTTAAAAGGAAGCCCCAAGAGGAAGATGCACAGAGTTAACTTTAAATGATCTTTATGAGGCAGTAAGAATATTTTTAGGTATGCCATTCCCAGTACTGGAAACAGAAATGCTATAATAAAGTGATTAAAGCAGCTTCTTTAAAATATAATAAAAACATCCCCTATCCTCCTCTGCTCTTCCCTGTCAAACAATGGAAATTTCACCTGGTTCCCTCAAAGCAAGAAACAAACCTCATTCATTATCCCAAGGCACTGACAGAGCCAGCAGACTCCATTCATCCAAGGAGTTCTCAGGCAGGTGAAGTTTGTCTCAGTCACAGTGAGGAATTCGGAGGATGGAATCCAGCCTAGTCCCAGGGAGCAGAGGCAAAAGCCACAGCTGAGGAGGTCTCAGCTCCTCGCTCTAATTAAAGGATTTTTTTACCCTGATTTTTTTTTTACCCTATTGATTCCACTCCTGCTCTATTGTCTAACCCTTTTTTCTGCCATTTCTTTTCTGATGGGAGATGAGATCAGACAAAAACACCACCTGAGCCAATTTCTCATTGTTTTAAGTCCTCAATCTTTTTTTTTTAATCAAGAAAAAATAAAAATAGTAGAAAGCCTGCAAAATATAAACCTCCATGAAATCCATGCATGGACCCCTCAAAGTAGTATAAACAAAATGGTTCAAACAGCCCCTTTTAAGATGATTTATTTCCAGCCTGGTTAAAGATCTAGGTTATAAATTATACTGTGGTCCTGTTATACAGATGTGCTTCATTAAGAAGGAATTTAAGATTCTGTTGAGGAAGTTAATGTAGAATATCCAGAGAGTTAAAGGAAAACAAGAGCCAGAAAAGCATGGAACAATTTAGGTTTGTTTTGTATCATTTTTGGAATTCAAGAGATGCTCCATCCTTTCCTACTTGAAATATATTTCATTCCTCCCAGAGACCAACTCACCTTGATTTTAGCTGATTCTGGGTTTGATACTCACTCCAAGCAGAACAAACAGTGGCCTGGAGCTCGTGGCAGAGATCAAACACGGAGATCAGGCAGCGGAAATTAAAGCAGCGCCAGCGAATCCGCCAGCTCGCAGGGAGCGGAGCACAGGGAGCACCCTCTGAACACAAGGTGCCCTCAACACAATTCCAGCAGTTTCATTCCTTCTGCTTTATTGGCAACTCCTCTGACAAAGGACATTTGCAGCTGCACTGCTTCCCATAGAATCACAGGCCAGCGAGGACCTGCACGCAACGTGCTGATGCCAAATATTGGTATTTAGGTATTTCTTTGGCACTTCGGGACACATTTTGGTCCGCAAGGGTACTTTTTAAATGCAAAAAAATAAATCATAGAACCATTTTGGTTGGGAAAGTCCTCCAAGATCATTGAGTCCAACCATTCCTCCAGCACTGCCAAGAGTATCACTAACCCATGGCCCCAAGTGCTGCATCCACAGGGCTTTAAACCCCGTCAGCAATGGGGATCCAGCAGCTCTCACAGGGTACAAACAACACCCACATGGGCAAACCTCAGCCCCAAAATAAGTCAAAGCCCTCCAAGAACTTACACACAGGCTGCAGAATCTGCTCCAGCCTGCTCTGAACCTCCTCCAGTGAAAAACAGCCACATGATTGTAGGGGAAAGGAGGACAAAGAGCAGAGCAACCACCTCCAAAAGGGGTTTTTGGTAGTTTATTTGTGGAGGTTTTATGGCATCCTACCTCGAAAAGGAACTCTAGAAAGGCAGGCACAATCAATAACAATGTCAAACAACTGCAGCTGGCCTTTTTAGACTGAATCCCTGCCAATCCTTCATTTCTTTTCAGGTCACCACCACAACAAAGCTTTTATTTTGCCTTTTAATTAAAAGCACTATTGAAAACTGTTTGATATAGTCCTGGATCAATGACTTTGGCTTCAGGGATTGCTGGCAGCCTGGAGCTCTCAGTTTGAGAACTGCTGGCCTGTACCCACAGAGCAGAGGAGAAAACACACAGAAATTCAGTGGAGGATTCCTGTAGTCCAATTCCCAGTGCAGCCTGTTCGACCTTGGTGAGCTACAGGGAAAGGTGGGCTTGGCCTTTTCCCATTTTCCATCTCCATTTCTTAGCCAGCAGCTGACAAAGCCATAAGAAGTAACTCCTCACAGCCATCACCACAGTTATTCAAAGACTATTTATAGAAGAAACAACTGAAATTAAAAACTCTACAGAAACCAACCAGAGAACATGAGAGACTTTTGGCAGCTCAAGGTAATCCTGAAGCACACGGATATCCTGGCAGTGTGCAAGGCCAGGCTGGACAGGGCTTGGGGAACCTGGGATAGTGGAAGGTGTCCCTGCTCATGGCAGGGGATGGGACTGGATGAGCTTTAAGGTCCTTCCAACCCAAACCATGATTCTGTGATTCATGCCAGAGTGCTGAGCCTCTTAAAATTAATTTCTTTTAAACCCCAGGTTTTAACCCCTCTCCAGATTATCAGTAATAGCACTGTCCCAGTGCTCCACACGAAATGAGGATGAATTTAATGAGATGCAACATGTGACCAATGAACCAGTGGAATAATCAAACTGGCCTCTTTCCCCTGCCCTCTATACACAGCCCTGAGCATTTTAAAGTACTGAGAGATCCTGAACAAAAAGTTGATTATTTGCTCATTGTAAATTCAGTTCCCTTAGTCCCTACAAAGATTCTGTCTGGACTGGACTTTTCAAGGCAAGATGAGACAGTTTTAGTAGGGCTGAAGGTGGAGAGATGAGTTTTACTCATTTAATGAAGTAAGAAACAGCACGGCCAGAATTTTACTGCTGCTGAGGAAATTTCCATTTTCCTTTTACCCTGTGACAATCAGGTGCCTTGAACTTCGGTCGGCTCTTTGTGACGGGAGAATTTCTGAGCAAAACCTTTCAAAGCCTTCACATCCCAGCAATTCCAAGCAACTTCCTGAAGCAGAAAGTGTGACATCAGCCTTCAGCTCCCCAGCCAGCCCTCAGCACTGGTAAAAAAAGCTGCACTTAGCAAAGTGGAACAGACCCCAAGCCAGGGATAGGAGCCTAAGTGGATGGTGGGAAGTGTACATGAATATTTATGAGTGTCTGGTGCAGAGCAGCAGGAAGGGAAGCATGGAGTGGAGTGAACTGGAGTGATGTAACAGGGAATAACAAGGAATGACACCTACCCAGCAGATGAACACACAGAAAGCTGTTCTGGGAGTGGCTGGGATCGTTTGCAGCTCGTTCCCACGTGCTGCAAGAACAGGGATACAAAGGAGGCAGGCCCTTTGCACCAGAGCACCATTTTAAACTAAGGATGTGAAAAAAGCTGCCCTGGTCCTGCATTTCTTCCGAGACAGAGGGAATAACTTGATTTTCCTAGGAGCTACACCAAATAAATCTGCTCTGTTTGTTACAGCCCCAGGAAAACAGGGCAGGGCAGCTCCTCGAGGCTCAGGGAAATGTCCCCAAACAGCAGCAGAGCTGTTTGTCACTCAGCAGGCTGAGACTCAGCCCTTCTCCCTGGCCACCACCAAAGGCTCATTTGTAATTGCTTCTAAAAGAAATTCATAATACTCATTTCAAGCCATGCCAAAAATTAAGTTTCACACACATTTGGCATCGTGTTTAAAGACCTGCCCTTGCTGCTGAAAAGCAAATAGGAAACAGAATTTTGTTGCAACCCAGTTGTCATCAGAGCAAAGGGGTTTTAGTTCCAGTCAATCTCTCTGGGCAATAATCCATGGAAACAAGAGTTTTCATGCCTGCCCCTTCCTGTCAGGCATTTCCATCATTTACAAAAAGGGACCAATTACTCCCTTATCTACAACAACCAGTAATCAAATGATTAACACTTCAGTAACTGCCTTATAAAAAAGATGATTATGAAAATATGTGTTAGCCTGAAAAGCTCATTAATTCTCATTCATTCTTCTCTTTGGGCACCTCAGAGCATGTTCACAGTGTTGTTTTCCACAATAATTCATCCAAGACAGAAGGAAATGGAGGCTGATGCACTTTTCTGACCTAGAAAGTGTTTTTTCCCAGGGTGTTGCTGACAGCAGTGGCCAGCAAAGGCTGTAGCTCCACTCTTCAACTTTTTCTTCAAATTCAATAGAATGCAGAAATCAAGGATTTCTTTTCTTTCTCCAAGAGATGCTCTTCAAAATCTACCCATTCAAGGCTGGCTCATGTCTTAAATTTGAAGTTCCCAGCCATGCTTTAGATTAGATATACAGAGACAAACACTTGGGATTAAATCTAGCTGAACATAAGTCGCTGTAACTAGAAATGCAGAGCTAGTTAAAGTTATTAAAAACCTGCTCTCTCTTTCCTTAAATGAGAAAATTCTCATTTTATTCCTAACCTTGCAGTTTACATTTTGCTGGTCTAATTCCTGCTGCACACCACCACAGTTTGCTTCAACTGCTTGGCAAAAGAGTTACCATGGAATGAGCTGGGTTGGAAAGGACCTTTGAAGATCATCCTGTCCAAGCTCCCTGCTGTGGTTTTCATTCTAAACAGCTCAGGTGAAACCTTCCTTCCTCAAGGGAACCCCAACTCCATTTCTGCCACTGCAAAAGATGTGAGTGGCAAGTGGCAAAATCCCTTGTTCCTCGTGGTCACATCTCAGCTTGAAGATTCCTCCTCCCACTCAGAAGCTGAGCTGGCTCACTGGTATTTACTGGGCCATCTCCAGTGGACAAGATAACAGGCTGAGCAGCAATTCTCCCAAAGGATCCTTCCTTTTACACAACCATTCCCAGGCACACTGCATAAAAACCCAGGAGGATTTTATGGCTTACAGCTACACATTGACGGACAACCAGAAAAAAGCCTGCTCTGCCACTGATCCAATATTCAGTGCCATATGGATGTATTTTATGCAGTCCCTGGGCATTTTAAAACCAGCAAGAGAAGCAAAGAATTGTCACTTGTATTTAAAGCTCAGCAGTAGCTAAAGGGAAAAGGAAGAGGCAGAAGAGAGTATTTTCTATTATCCATCTTTTTCTAAGGCAACATCAGCCTGTTAGCTGTCTACAGGCAATTTAGAATCCTGTTTTATTTAGCACTACACTTTTTTCACTGAGGGAGATGCCAGTTAGTTTTACCTGGTATCTCTTTTTCTCAGAAATAAACTAAGGCACAAGTTAAGACTGATCATGCCTGGCCCCAAGGTAGAAAGCACAGCCTGGACACATAAAGCTCCCCTTCACATTTTGGGATGTGAAAGGATCACACAGATCAATAAAAATGTGTGGAGACTCATTACAAGTTTAATGGCAAACTCAGAACTCCTTCCCGCTAAGCAAATCCTAATCAGCACTGGCAGAGTTGATAAAAGTAGAACAATATCTCCGATTATTAATGCACAGGCGAGATTTCCTTTGGGATCCGCACCAAGCCTTGTGACAGGGACAAAAATACCCAGTGATAAATAGCTTCATTAACTCTTGTGGGTTTTGTCAGTAATTAGCTTGACTCTTCCTCCCAAAATGGGAAATAAATGAAAGAGCACAATGCAAACAAATCTTGTTCTGTTTGCTCAGTCACAGCCACAAAGAAATGAAACAGTAAAAACGGGTCAGCCTCTGGTTCTGTCTCAAAAATCACACTTTGGAGATTTTTAAACGACGAAGATGCACACTGGAAAGTTTTCACATAAAAACTGGGGGGGGTTTTACCATCCCACTGTAGAAAAGAATAAAGAGTCAATCCCTAACTTCTGAACAGGAAGGAGCAGATCTATTAAATATAATAATTCAATTACTCTGCCAGTATAGGAGAATAAAAAACCATGGAAATGTTACCTCCTAAGCACAGCTATAAAAATTGATTTTAAAATCTACACCTTATGTTCTAGAGATGAAAACTCTTGTCTGGTTTTCTGCAGAGGAAGTCCAGCCAAGCCTGTAACATAACCAGTGCTATTTTCACAGTTTGAAAGGTTTCTATAAGCAACAGAGCCAAAATAAGTGTCACAAGTGGAAGACCTCCAGGCAATCCCAGCTCTCCTCCCCCAGGATAACACCAAGCCCCTGGGAAGTGACACAGTGCCACGTGAGGAGCCAGACTCTCAGTTTTCTGCTGGAAGAACAACATCTCCCATGTTCAAAGTGCTGAGTCTCCCATCATTTCATGTGGAAGAGGCAAATATTCTGATTAAATATGGGTGAAGGTAACTGAGGTCTGCAGAAGTAAAGTCCTGCCCATTTCTGAATGCTCAGTGGGTTTTTAAAACTTAATTTAGGTTAAACTGGTGTGGAAGCCAGAAACTGTCTTCAGCAGGAGTTTTGACTTGGAGGAAGAGCCTTGGAATCCTGTGAAGAGCTGAAACCAAAATGCTGTGATGGGGTGAATGAAACAACACCTAGAACAACTGAACACCTGGAACAACAGCTGGAGCAGGAGGGGAATCTCTCGTGCCTACTGCTGCAGTGTGGTAAAGGTGGTTTCATTCAAAGAGGAAGAACAAACCCAAGATAAGGTAACCAGAAGATCAAGATTGGGAGTAACTGCAGATACGGAAAACAAAAGAACAGGCAGACACAAGAATTTTGCCCAAGCCTTTAGGGATGAGATAAAGCACCTAAAGGAAAGGTCCCCAGCAGTTTTGACTCCTCAGAGGTGCAGGACAAGTGTCACAAAAGCATGGAAAGCCCAGAGGACACATGAACATCCAGTTGTCCCATGCTGTGTCACACATGGGGGCAGGAATCTTGGCCCTTTGGAGCACAGGGATCAGAGTGGATAGTTAAAGTCTACACTACAGTGGCTGTGAGGGAAATCCAGATTAGGATGCCCTTCACTTCCATGTGGATGAGTTTAACACCAAGCAGAGAGCAGGAATTGTGGAGGATACGCTCATGTTTTCATGGATATCAAGCTTGGTTAATTAACTAAAGGTACTCACAGGTCACCTTTACATTTCAAAGACTTCTGTGCAGTCTCTCATTATTTGCCAGGAATGAAAAAAACCTCCAAAATTTACAGACTCGCGAGGATATTTTTTCACCACAGCCTGAAGACTTTGCTTTCCTTCGTATCTTACTCAGTTAAGGTTTTTAAAATAGTTTCCAATGAGTTTTCAAATATTCTCCAAAGGACTTTATCTTTACTGCTCACAAAATGCCTCAGAACCCTCAGCCATAAACATTGGTAGGACAAAGCAGCCCTTGGAAATATTGTAAAGCACATCCCAGGGATCTTCTGACCAGCTGTGGATGATCGTGGAGCTACGGAAGAAGGAAGATTTAATAGTCCAGAAATCCATGTGACCACAGTCTCTACCCAAAACTTCTTCACAGCAAGGCATAGTGAATGGAGGAAGGAGCTTGGAGCTGTGGGAATCCCAGGTGGACCAGAGCAACAACTCAGCTGGCATGTGCAGCACAAACTGGAAAGAGGAAGACATTCCATGCAGGAAAGGTGATGAACAGCAGCAGTTCTTCCAAAGCCACCTCTTTTGGACTCCTCACTCTGGTTTTAAACACCAAGTTTCACCCTGGCAAGACATTTTCCACAACTGGACTGGATCCTATCCCAAATATTTAGCTAGGTGGTATTTCTAAGTAAATTTCTGTGAGAAAAAAAACCCCACATTTAAGAGCATATTTGTGAGGCAGAACAGTTGAAGGATGGCTGGGGAAAGGAAGGAGGAACAGCATTAGATCCTGGCTAGTGACATCCTCTTCATTCCAGCCTCAGTTTAGTTGGGAATGGCTGCCTACCCCTGAGCCAGAGTACGAGGATTCACAAGACTCAGTTTAAAAATCAAAGAATGAACAAATCTTATGCACCGTCATTGGTATAAACAGGCACTGAGGGAAGCACGTGCAAAACAGTTCTGAGAAGTCCCACTGGAAAAAGATTAAATGTATTTCATACTCCCAGCAAGTCGGTGACTAAAAGTTAACTCAGGCTCTGAAACGACAGCCGGATGTCGAGGCAAAGCAGGGCAGAGTCAGGCACTGCACAGCTGCTGCCTGCAATTCCAGTGCCCTCCAAGTGGGAAGGGCTGAGCCACAACCAACAGTTCAAGGGGTCATTTACTATTTCCTCCTTCCCAAAACAGCCCACTCATTATTGCTCCAATAATCCCAACAGCACCACTCCGCATAAACATCGTCTCAGTAACTCAATTTTTGGACAAAGTAGCAATTTTGGATATGAAATTTAGAGCAACTCAACTTTACCCCAGGTTATTACAGCTTTGCTGTGAGCACAATGAGACAAATTAAGTGGTTTTAGAGACACCTCCAAAAATTCAATTCAAATTCCATTCCATTCCGTTCCATTCCACACAGAAAATTGACCTATCAAGTTTCAGAGCCCAATCCTGAAGTTTTATTATTGTCATGCAAGGGTGGCTCAATATTCACTATATATGATGGCAGTTAAAGCCCATGGGGATGAAATCACTTTTTGAAGCATCTACTGCTTCCAGGTTCTATCATTCCAACTTTCCATTAAAAACCAGTGCAGGACTGAGCAAAAACCCACCAGGAGACCTTCAGTAATTAATCATTCATCAGATCTAATTTTTACTTCCCAGTATTTTATTTTTAAACACCCAATTATCTGCTTGTAAAAGGCTTGAAAGAAATAAAACGCTACATATGGAGATCAAAAGTAATTAAGCCACTCTGGACAGACATGAAGCTGGAAGGGTGGATCTGCTCAGCCAGGAGTGGTTCTGGAAAGTGCAAATTCCACACGGGCAAAAGGGGAAGGAGCCAAGAGCTCCTCCATCACCTGAAGCACAAGAGATCCCTTCAACTAATTTCCAGATTTACAGCCACTTAAATTCCTCAATTTAAGTCAGAAACTAAAGGCTACCAAACCTTTTGGCAAAGAAGAAGCAGACCTTGAAAACATAATAAGGAATTTCTGGTTTAAATACCTTTAACACAGTATTTGTTCCCATAACAAACCACATTCGTGGGCAGTTCAGACAGAAATCTGCCTAAAAATCCTCTAACAGAACAATGTTTCCCAAAAGTAACTGCTGTTTAATAAACTGCAAATGATAAACTGATGCATTATCTAATATGGAAACCCTCTCATGGATTCCTCAGGGCTATATTCCTAAGGCAGGAGAGACAGAGGCAGCAGAGAGCTGCCACCTGAGGATGCATTTCCGAAGGGAAGCATTCCCTGCTTCCAGCACTGAGCATTATCCCAATGCAAGCTAAACCAGCAGCTGCCAGCATCCAGCTGAGGGAATCCAGGCATCACTTCCCCGGATCATGTGCCAAATGGAGCCCTTGGAACAAGCTCCTGCTCTCTTCCCAAAGATGCTTTGCCCTTGAAAGCACAACAAGCACTGCTAAGTCAGCCATTTCCAGCTTTCAGGAGACCCATTAAAATGCAAGGGACTACCATCCCTTTCCCTTCCCTCCATCCTTAAACTCAGTTAATTTTTGCCTAATATTTCCCCAGCACCATTATCCCACTGGCAAAACAAGCAAATACTTCCTCCTGCTCCCTCCTCTCCTGACTCCCTACACTGCCACAAAGAAATTTCTACTCTCTCAGATTGTGGTGACAATTTTCCTGCTGAGGGAAGGAGAAAAGGAAAAAAAAGGAAAGGAAAAGAAAATAAGGAGGAGAAGAAGAAGGAAAGAGGAGGGGGAAAAAAAAGAAAAGGAAGAGAGAGGAAAGGACGAGAGCTCCATATAGCATTCTTCTCAGTGATTCCATCTTATTCCCACAATCTGTCATCTCCTGGGCAGCACTGGAAGGATTAAGACCTGTCCTCTGCTCTTTCCACACAGGAGGGGCAGAACAGCTTCCACAGGAGCTCCCTCAAACTCATTCTCCAGGCAGACACACAGGCGAGTGTTTCTTCAGAAGCGAGTTTGGACAAGATCCTAAAATAATCCTGATTTAAGGTCGATGCAGGCCGGCTTATGAAGAGGCAACTTGTAAGGAACAAACCGCCCAGAGCACACTCATTAAGCACAGCTCTCCTGCAGGCATCTGCTGATCCGAGCTGACAGGGATGGCTGTGGAGAACACCTGGGACTGCTGCGAGAATCACCGGAGCCGCACCGCCACTCACGGCTTTGTGCACACCATGCAAACACCGGCCTGGCAGAGGGAAAACAGCTGCTGTGAAACACAGCACATGCACACCAGGGCGTGTGCAAGGGCAGAATCCCGGGGGCTGGGACCAAAAAAACCCCAGCCACAACTGGGGTTTTAGCAAGAGAAACCCAAACCGTGCAGAAACTGAGATGAGCACAGCTGCAGGAGCTGCGGGCTCTGGGCTCCTCCGACACCTGTAAGGGTCCAGGCAGCACATGGACACAAATCCCTGACATCAAGGATTCAAGGAAGCATATCCTGACACCACACTGTCCTTTCCTCCTTCACACCTCCTGCTCCTAAGCTCCTCTCCTAGGAACTGGGGCACGACAGAGGCCATCAGACACTCGATGCTCCTGCTGCCTGCACTGCCTGGGCTGCAAATTAGGAACTCTGGCATGTTAAACCTTAAAGGATGTTAAACCATTACATCAATTCCCAACTTCTCAATGGGAAACTTTTCCTCCAAAATCTTCCTCTTTCCCTCTAACTTCTTCCTACCTGAGACACTGACCTCTCCACATGCAGTTTCAGCCAGCTGACAATGCACTTGTTCCTTCCCAGCTGTGCTTCACAAATGCCTTGGGAAGAGGCCACGGAGCCCGAAGGGTCTGCAAACCAAAGCTCTGATATTCATCTTTATGAATGTCAAAAATATAAATAGCCAGCCTTTAAATGGTAGAAATGTGGTTCCAAATAGTAAATGGAACAAGTTCTGTTGATGTTTTATTCTGATCTTTTCTAGATAAATGGATATGCCAGAAGGAATTGTGGGATTCAACTAGAGAAAAAAAAACAAAGTGTTTATATGAGAAACTGGATTTGGAGCAGAAATTTCTTTAGACAAGAATAATCTACACTCCAACTGGGATACAGTATCTTGAAATAAATACTCTCCTCCAGCAATATTTTCTAGAACAATTCTTTCATATTAAGGACATATATTAGTTAAGTTCCTATTTAATTGTAATATTTGTTCTCTAAGACTTGTTTCTAACAAGCAATTTCTTTTATAAACATGTACAGAAAATATTTGGGGGTCTTCAGGCTGCCCTACCTAAAACTAGCTTTAAGTGCACCATGGGCTTGGCTCTGGACTCAGGTCTTTAGGCAAGCAGCTGAGACGCATCAAATCCAGGGAAAAGCACAGAGCCGTTCTGAGACATCTTAAAAAAACCTAGGACATTTCTTCCCCTCCTCCAGCTTCCAAAAGGTAAAGCTAAAAAGCCTTTGCTCTTCCTGGGATCTGGAACCAGGCAGGCAAAGCCAGATCTCAAATCTCTGCCTCGCTCTCAGCCATGCAAGGCTTGCACAGACCAAACAACCATTTAAAGCATCAGCCATGATATCCCCCAGGGAAATTTTTCTCTAGATGGCAGGATTTACTGAAGGCAATGTGTAGTAATTCACACAAGGTTCCTTTTGAGTGTCCTAAAATCCCTCTTGCATTTTTAAGCACAAATGTAAAATTCCTAAGGCCAAGGAATTTATTTTTAACTGTAAATTACTCACTGTGACAGTACAGAGTCCACCAAGCCTAGAAACAGAGGCAACCTATGAGCCCTCTGCATTTCACCAGAGAGTGGGGAAATATTTTAACACCAAACCAGATGATGAGTCAAGATTGGAAAAGCTCTTTTCACTTTTTTCAAGTCTGCTGTTGCACTACAGCATCCAAATAAAGAGGTCAATTTTATGGGACACAAATGTTTGATCTGCCTACTGTTTATGCAGTGTCAGGGAAAAAAAACCCATCCTTTTCTCCAAGTTGTGATTTAAGAGCAACTAAAAATAAAAAAAAAAGTGGAAGGGAATTACAGTCAGGACTGTACAGTGGTGGATGAAAATCACTCTGATGACTGCCCAGTGAAAAAAGACCAAAGATAGCTCAGCTAGGGAAAAAAATGGGAAGCTGGAAGAAGAGAAAGAATAGGAACATAATTGTGATCTGAATACATAAATATTTAATATTAAGAGGCAGCTGGAAAAGCTGAGAAGAAATTACAAGAACTGGTGAGTGAGTCTAGCAGTGAGAGTCTGGAATAGACCAACCCTGTGAAAATCTCTTTGTAAAGAATTCCAAGGTCAGGAAAAAGAAGGGGAAAAAAAAAAAAAAGGTTGGGATTTCCTCGTGCTGATAGTCCAACTGTCCTCAGCCACTGGCCCCTCCTCCAGCTGTGTCCAGCTGCTCTGTGAAGGATTCACCTCCAGCTTTATCCGATTGAGCAGCAGCAGCTCAGCTTGAGGAAAGCCATTCTTGGGTTTTATGTGGACACAAGTGACTTTCCAGCCATTCTGAGTGAGCCAAGGACAAAATGCCCAAAAGCTGCCCGAGAAGCAAGAAAGGGGAAGGGGGAAGAAAAATAATGAGGAAATATAGACAAGACAAAGAAGGCAGCAAACTTCTGGCATGAAGATCTGCTTACTGCTGCCGAGGAAAGTCAGAAAGGAGTCAGAACTTCCTTTGAAAGAGAATGTGCTCCATCTCCCCCACCACTCAGACACATCCACTGGATGATTCCATCAGCCAGCCAGTTCAGATTTCTCTACTAAGCCCTCCTTCCATCAGGCCATTCAAAAAAATCCTCCTGTCACTGACACCAAGGGTTCTCACCGCCAATTCTGTACCAGCAGAGGAGGACAGGAATGAGTGATTATTTTCTACTCCCAGAAATGGCAACATCTCTATTAAAAAAAAAGGAAGCTGCAGAGAAACACTCCTGCACTCACATTAATCCAGTGCTGTCTGCCCACTCCTGTGCAGCTCCAGAGCCTCTGCAGGACTGAAGTCCCAACCTGCTAACAGGAATTCTCTTTTCCCAGCTCCAACAGCAGCTACCTACAACCCTTGGCAAAGCCCAGACTGACAGGGATCTTGCCAATGCTGCATCAGCCACTGCTTGGAGCTTTGTCACGGATGCTGCACCCTCCAAGGGCCCCTCTCCTTTTACCTACACATCTATTCCAGCTTTAATCCCCCTTCTCTTTGCGCTGCACATATCAAGAACATTATGAAAATTAACTTGCTCTAACTCAAACCTAGACAGGGGCATAGACAGGAAGCACAGCAGGAAGCATTTAGTGGAATGGAATAAACTGGCCCCTGCATTAATTACAGAAATGCTGGAGTGGGTTGGTTTCTTCTGCAGCAATTGCTGATTGCTCTGAACAAGTGAACCATTAAAGGAAAGTCACTTAGCGGGATAAATGGCACTCGTCTATATGGTGCAAATGTTAATAGTACAGAGCTTTAAAGGGTCACAATTCAAGACAGAGAAAAGAGCAGCTGAAAGGTAAGACATTTTCTCATTATGCAGCTTTAGCTGCCCCTTCCTGGTTCTGGCCATGTCTGAAGTCAAAGCACTGCTCACCAGTATTGCTCCAGTATTTCTTCCCAACTCTTTCAGTTCTGGGAAAATATGCTTTGCAGTTGAGGCAAAGCCTTAACTCCGTGTGTTGGTAACACCTACACACGTCTGGATGAGAGAACACTACGAGCCTGTGAATCTCGGAATAGCTGGGTGGCATCTCCAGGGGATACTGGCAGCTCCTCGAGGCACAGAGGCTCCTCCAAGGAGCCCCCAAAACTCCAAGTGAGCCCCAAAATTCCTGCTCATTGCAATGGCAGCAGCTGCCATGGGCGACAGCAGCACATGCTCATCCCACTTTACAGGGGTCTCGCAGAAAGGACACCAGGGACAAAAACAAGCAAGCTGCACCCTCGCCCTAAGAAGTCAAATTAATTAAATTCACTATTGTGCTGGACAGCTGAATAAGGACTTCCTTCCCCAAAGCTACTTTTTGCCAGAAGCAAGCAAGGGGCTTGACAACTCAGAGCTCACACCAAATTTACTTCCATTTACTTTCACACAGTATTTGCTCCTTGGATTATCTTTTTTGTGTGTGTGTGATGCACTAGGCTTCATTTGGATAACAGTTAAATAGTACTGAAACACACACAAAAAGGCCATTTTTTTCCAGTTAATATCACTCAAATATTCCAGAACATGGTTTGAACATAAAAGGAAAATATCTGACATAAAATAATTGATGGAATTGTTCGCTGTCCCTGGGCCTTTCATTATATTAGAGCCGGAAGAGTTGGGTTTATGCTGAAGGGAAAACAAAGAATTCATTTAGCTTTTCCATTTGGTGTGAGCTCAGTAAATAAATCAAGCAGAGAGACCTGAAAAATTTGACTTTCACTGCAAGTCCACATCTTGGCTGCTGTTTGTTTGCCAAGACACACATTTTTCATTTAAACTAGTTCCATAAATAATTTATATTAAAGTGTCAAACCCATCAACATTTTGATGGTATCCGTTAATTTTCAAAATAGTGCTTTTACAGAAGCTCAGGAGCATCTAGGCTGGAAAAGACCTCCAAGGATTGGACCTGATGATCTCGGAGGTCTTTTCCCCCCTCCATACTGGGAGAGATGCATCAGAATTTTCATACCTGTTCAGAAACATTCATGTATCACAAGGCTACTGTTCTTACAGGTTACAGGCCTCACAGAAAAATCTTGGAGGTTGCCTTGAAAAATCTCATGGTGTTCATGTTGAGACAGCAACGTGTGGGTTTTTCAAAGCACTGAAGGGTTTAGCTGGCTTGTTTTGGCTGGCTGGTTGGTTTGGGGTTTTATAATCATTAGTGTACGCAACAGGTACTTGTATACGCATGAACACAACAAAATGCCTTTAAACATCTGGACTAAATTAGCAGGTAACTAAAAGGCAGCTATTTCCTCACAGCCTGATTACAGGAGACAGATCTTTAACCATCACTGAAGCTGAGAAAAATGGCTGTTGGCTCTGGAAATTCCCAAATGCCACATCATCTGCTAAGGTGGGCTCAGATGAGCTTCCCTGCCTTTGTTTCTCCATTAGTCCCACGTACAGCTTCAGCAAAAGCTTTCAGACATCTGCTTTGCAGAGCCTGGATCCAGTGCCAGGTACCACCACCAGCCCAAGAGCTGCAGATAGAAAATCCATTATGCCACATCAAGGAAAAAGATGATCATTTCCTTCCAAATCGCAGATTATTTCTGAGACGCAGAGAAAAAGCACAGCAGAGTTCAGAGAGGCACAGCTATTCCTCCTTTCAAGAATAGACACAGCTCCTTCAGAGGCTTCCACAAATAGACAGGGATCAAAAGGCACTGTGAGAACAGGCACCACAAAACACTGATGTCTTTTTCTCTGTGCTCCTTCCCCACGTTGCTGTAGGAAGGGATTTTTCAGCGATGGAGAAGAGAAAGAAGAGAAATGGTGGAGTTCAAGATCTTAAGGCCAGCAAGGAAGGATCAGACACCAAGCATGTTGTGCTATGAAAGAATTCCAGAATAGTTTGGGTGGGAGGGGACCTGTCACCAGTGAAGATGTTCAGCAGTGCTGATCCCACGACTGACCCCTGACGAACACAGGTGAAGACTGAGGCAAAGGAAGTCACTGAGGACCTCAGCCTCCTCCATATCCCGGGTAACCAGGTCTCCCACTTCCTCCAGAGAGACCCCACACTTCTCCTGGTCTTCCTTTATTGCTACAAAAGCTTTTCTTGTCACCCCTGATGACTGGCCAGATTAATTCTATCAGGGCTTTGGGTTTCCTAACCTGATCTCTGGCTGCTCAGACAATTTCTGTGCATTCCTCCCAGACTACCTGTCCCCACTTCCACCCTTCTAGGCTTCCAGTTTAGGTTTGAGGTTGTCCAGGAGTTCCTTGACCATCCCCGCAGGCCTCCTGGTGTCCCTGCATGACTTCCCCTTTGTTGGGATGCACTGCTGATATTCCACTTGCAGATGTGAAGCCCAAGTTTAGAAACTCGTGGGAAATTCAGTCCAAATTCAGAACCCCAAATATCTGAAGGCCCAGCCACAGGAAAACCACAGCCTTAGGAAATTAAGGAAGGGAGGGGACAAGCTTTTAAACCAACAGTGCAACAAGGTAACAGCTCTCCGGAGTTTGTGAAGCTGAGAATTCCTTCGAAACAAGGGAGTTTCAGGCAGCATAGGGAGGAGTGGGTGCCTACTGTGAGCAGTGCTACAGCAGGCTCATGTCACACACCAAGCACCTGCAGCTCCCCGGTTATCTAATGAGACACATCACACTGCTCAGCAGTGCCTGTACCAACATCGTTATGCAACAGAACAGCTCATTAGTGCTTCCCAAACAGTTATATTTCCAAAGTTATTGCACTGCACTTATCAGTGGGCTTTCAATATTAAAAACCTCAGTTCCTGATTAAAAAAAAAAAATGCAACTGGTTCTAATTTCCTTCAAGATCTTATGCAGAAATGCTGGCACAGAGAGACAACAGGGAGTTCTTTTGCTTTCTGTACATGTTGGTGCCCTTCAGACCTGCTCGCCAATGAAAGCTGCAGTGGAAACTCACGTGATGAACAAATATTTCTGTTGCAGTGTCTCAGCATTCAGTTCTGCCTACTCAATCAAAAAAAATCCATTTATTAAGAAGTAGAGGTGTTCCTATGCAAAGCAGAACTAAAGAGGTCATTAATATTTGAATATGTGTCATATTCACTGCAAGTCACCCCAAATGTAGGTGATGTGTCCACTCCCTGATGTGACCCAGAAATCACAATTCCTTAAATTTGAGGTATTAGGGCTGATGAAAATCACCTGATAAAACCAGATCAAAGGCAGTAAGAAACCTACTTCCCCACACACAATAGCTCTATCTAATCCCTCAGCACAGAGCTCTCCCTGCCTTTTTAGCAAAGATTAGCATATTTAAAACTGCTAAACTCTGTATAATCTTCAATCATTGAGAAAAGTAATTCAATTAAGGAGAGTGCTGGTGAAGTTGCCTTCTTGCTAGCCAGCCAATGCTGTACCCCTGTACAAGTTTAAAAAAATAGAGATGAAAACAGAGGAGAAGATTCTTCTGGCTGGGCAAGGATGATGTTGCAGGCTCATGATGCTCCCACAGCACATGCAGCAAGTCCCCAGGCTGGGCCTGGGAGGGGCGTGGGGGACACAGGCCCCAGAGACAAGGGGATTTTGGGGACTGAGGAGCGAGGAAAATCAGCATCTTAGCATGGGAAAGAGCATCTGCAGCTAGAGATGAAGAGGACGAGGCAGAGCCCCTGCAGTCCATGCGAACGCTGAGGGATACGGCACTGAACTCCCACAATATGGCTGAGGAGAGCGCAGAAAACCACACACTGCAGCCACTGTGCAATCCCGCTCTCAAATGGAAACACAACGCCCAGGGATGCTTCTAGATCTCCCCTGGAAGGGCTGCAAAGCCTGCCCAGTAAGGAACCGCAGTGTGGATCTCCTCAGCCATAAGACACACATTTATTGGCGAGGCTGTGTACAGCCAGCACAGGTCTGCCATCAGCCAGCTCGGGATGCTGAGGCAGCTGATGGCCAGCGCAGCCCTTTGTACCGTGTCATTTGTCATCCTGAAGTCCCTGGATGCAAGTGAACCCAGAGCACTCAGCCTCCCCACCAGCAGCAAGAGGATATCTTTAATTATGGCCTTCCAACAGGGCAGAGAACCTTTCATCTGAACAGGAAGCAAATGCAGCAATCCGGCGCAACAGTTGTACAAAGATCTCCCGGGTTATGAAAGCTGCTATCCTAAAAACTTTTATTTCTGCATCTCCCTTAACCTTCCAGACAAAGAACAACAAGGTGTGAGCAGAGCCCACTCCAGCAACACCAGATTCTTCCGCAGTTTTCTCCAAAGATTACGAGGACATTTATTCCTCCAGGAGCCACTCGGAACGAGAGCTCCGCATCCTTTGGGCAGCAAAAAAAAAAAAAAAAAAAAGACAGGGAATGACATCATGACAGAGACATCTGAAGAGCTTCAATCCAGGAAGGGCCGTGTCTCCATCAGAGGCAGGCTGGCGGCGCGTGGCCGTGTCAGAGCATGCCCACGCTGCAGCACCCGTGGGATGCGCGGACATGGGGCTGGCACGGAGTCATCGCCCGGCAGCCCAGACAAAGGCAGGGCTGGAGCCCACCCTGGATCCCAATCAGCTCCCACCCGTCCCTAAGCCCCAGCCCAGGCAGCAGCTGCAGGGCTGGGAATATTCAGTCAGGAGGATTTCGCTGTGCTGCACCCACAGAATCCGTCCTCTCCTCCCTAGGTTTGATGCTATGGCTGGGAATGATTGAAAACCTTCCTGCAGAAAAACAGATGATTAGCTGAGAGGGGGGAAAAAAAATTCCTAGAGGAAGCAGATATCTGACGTTATGTCTGCCAGAGGAGACAAGAAATCCACGTGTAAACGAAGATCTGCACCAGGTGCCACAGCCTTCCTGGAGGTATTTGAAAAGCTTCATGATATTGAAGCTCAGAAAGACAGGTAATCAAGCCAGGGATTTTGCAAATCACTAATACTTCAGATTCCTGTTATCAAATACCTGGGAAAAAAACAACCAAGCAAAAAACCAAAAAAAAAAAAACCAAAACCCAGCTTTTTCTACACATGACCCTCATCCAAAATCCTCATAAAATGGCTGGCCAAATAGCACCTTACCAAGCAGATCAGGTGACTTACCCAAAAAATAATAAATAATCAAGTTGCACTCATGCTCCCCGAATCCATGATATGGGAAGAGCTGTTTCAACCCCAAAAACACCAAATAAAAAGAGAATGATTCAAGGAACAGACTACAAGAAATTGCCAATGTACAGGTAAATAATTTCAACAGCAGCCTTATCAGCAAGCTTATCCACATATGAGTGAGGAAACACCAAGATAGAATAAAATTAGCCAAAAAAAACCCCAACCAGCATTTCATCATCTCCTACCACAGGGACCAAAGGACCAAAGGTGGCTGAGGGAGCAAATACCCCGCCCTGAGACAGAAAATGTTTTGCACCTATTCATTATGTCATAGATCGCTCAGTATCTACCCAGGATTACACAAAGCATCTCATAAAGGAGCTTTTTTTTTTTTTTTTTTCTTTCAGAAAACTCTTCTGAGGGAAAGATTTGGAATGCAGTATTGGAGATAGGGGCCTTCCGCTAAGGAAGGAGGAGACATTGTTTAGGTTAGAGGGTTTTTTTTTTCATTCCAAAGACAGTGAAGAAAACCTCACTGACTGAATTAAATATTCAGAGCGTCGCTCTGCCGAGACATAACTCCATTACGGAGAAACGCTGTATTTACATAGTAAACACTGCGGATTCAAGCTCCTGCCCCCCAAAAAACCAGAGGAGCTGGGATCGAATGAATCAGCAACTGTTTCTGGAGACGGGCTTTGGTGGGTGGGGGGTAAAGCAGAGCTGAAACCCCCAGACCCCCACGAGGGTGGGTGGGTGTCAGGGACTCTCATGAGAGAGGCTGGGGGTCGGGAAGGGAGAGGAGGGGGATCCCATCAGATCCCCATGGGAGTGAGTGGGTGTCGGGGAGAATGAGGAGAGGGATCCCATCAGATCTCCATGGGGGCGGGTGGGTGTCAGGAAGAATGAGGAGGGGGATCCCATCAGATCTCCATGGGGGCGGGTGGGTGTCAGGAAGAATGAGGAGGGGGATCCCATCGGATCTCCATGGGGGCGGGTGGGTGTCAGGAAGAATGAGGAGGGGGATCCCATCAGATCTCCATGGGGGTGGGTGGGTGTCAGGGAGAATGAGGAGGGGGATCCCATCAGATCCCCATGGGACTGAGTGGGTGTCGGGGATAATGAGGAGAGGGATCCCATCAGATCCCCATGGGGGCGGGTGGGTGTCGGGGAGAATGAGGAGAGGGATCCCATCAGATCCCCATGGGACTGAGTGGGTGTCGGGGATAATGAGGAGAGGGATCCCATCAGATCCCCATGGGGGCGGGTGGGTGTCGGGGAGAATGAGGAGAGGGATCCCATCAGATCTCCATGGGACTGAGTGGGTGTCAGGGAGAATGAGGAGGGGGATCCCATCAGATCTCCATGGGGGCGGGTGGGTGTCAGAGCCGCTCCTGAGGATGTCGAGGAGGATGAGGAGGGGGTCCCTCGGTGCCCCCACGAGGGCGGGCGGGTGTCGGGGTGGTGGTCCCGGCCCGAGCCGGGCGGTGACTCACCGCTCTGCTCGCCCAGGAACACCAGCTTGAATTTCCGCAGCGGGTTCCCGAAGTCCCCGCCCGACGACATGATGGAGGAGCCGCCGCCGCCGCCCCGCGCTCGCTCCGCTCCCCGCGGCGGCACCCGCGACCGCGACCGCTTCTCTCCGCCTCCGCCTCCTCCTGCTTCTCCTGGTCCTCCTCCTCCTCCCCGGCGAAGGCTGCGAGCCCCGGTGAGGTGCCGGTGTCGGTGCCGGTGTCGGTGCCGCCGCTCGCCCCCCCGCGCTCCCGGAGCCGGCGCTGCGCCCGCCCCGCGCAGGCGCCGTGGGCGCTTCCCTGTGCTACGGGCCGGGAATGGTTCGGGTTGGGAGGGACGAGGAGAATCATCAGTTCCACCCCTGCCATCGGCAGGGACACCTTCCCCCGGGACGGGCCTCTCCAAGCCCCATCCGGCCCGGCCTTGGACACTGCCACAGAGCCAGGGGCAGCCAGAGCTTCTCTGGGCACCCTGTGCCAGGGCCTGCCCACCCTCACATCCTCAGCATCAGGGTAAGGGCTGCAAGATGTACCCAGCCCTCACGGGCGTGAGGGGACAACCAGCAAAGTCCTTAAAACCAAAGGCTTAATCCTCAACTGGTGCAGATACTCTTTCAGAGGATCATCTCTAGGGAGTAGATCCCTCACAGCAGGGTGATGTTTCCCAGGAAGGTCAGTGGTCCCCCGTCATCCTTTGACAGTGGCTGAGGGCCCTCCATCTTTTGCTGGAGGGGCCAGCTTTCCCTTACACTGCTTTTTGCCCATTTCCCCCCACTCTGCCCTCAAAGTTCAGCGGTTTAGGAGGTTCCCAGGTGTATCCTGGCCCCTCTTGTTTAAACCTGGACTGGGAGATTGTTCCAGAGCATCTATGCTCAGATAGTCAGGGAAATGGCATCTGCTGCATGTTTAGTATTGAAAGCCTTTCTATTTTTGATCGTTTCATTTATACTCCGTCAGTGTGATTAACTGCTTCACCAAGGGTTGGGTTTTTTTCACCAAGGCCTTGAAGTACCAGAGAACTAAAAGAGGAAAAAATGTCTTTAATCAGGTGATTAAATTTAAACAAGTTTTAATAGATATGAGCAGAATCTCCCATACATCTCCACACCTGGCATCTGGGAGTGCTTCCACACGGGTTGTGTGGCTGCTCTCCTTCCCCACAGAGAAGGGGGATACAGACTGGCAGAGAACTGGCCTGACATGATTTCAAATATTAAATACAGATATTGTCCTTGTTTTTGTGTTAGGGTGCATTCCAGAATCTTGCCCTCAAGTCCCAGGGAAAACAACAGCTGAGTAGGAGACACATGAAGTAGAGTTTTTCTTCTAAGGCCTATTTGAACACTTCTTGATTGTTTTCATCATTGGATGAGTCTGAAAAGAAGTTGAGGCAATTCATGGGAAAAGCTTTCTGGAGCTCTTTTAGTGTGGTACAGTAAAAGGAAGTCGTTGAGTCACCTCAGCTTCTCCACGTAAATGTCACAAAAAGTTTGGAAGTTGTGCTCCTACAACAGGGATTGAGCTCCCTGGCTGTGAAATGATGCAAAAGGCAAAGAAAGGCACATTCCAGTTGGAAATAAGGACAGTGTCCTAACAGAGAGGGTGCTCAGCCACCAGAACAAGCTGCCAAGAGCAGCACTATCTGTGTATCCAGGGAAAATCGAGAGGAGCCTTTGTGAGAAGGATGCTTTCACAGAGAGAGGAATGATCTGCTTCCATAAAGCCATAAGTCACAGGAAACCTATCGACTGCAACATGCAGGAGACTGAATTCTGTGATTTAGCAGTCCCTTTTGGCCTTGAAATGTATCCATCTATGATAGATGTCAGAGACATTCCTCAGTGGAGAGGTGGACTCCTTTCTCATGGAGACCCAAAGGACAAACAACTCATTGGGAGGGGGGATCCCTGCAATCTGTGACTGCCCCACCCCAAGCCAATGCTCCCTCCTCAGCCACCTTCTGTGGGAGGAAGAAAGGCAAGTCGCCAGGAGGGGCACAGGGAATTAAGGGGTGCAGTCCCACTCCATGGGCACACAGTGTTGGAGGACAGGGAATTAGGAGTCATCCTCGACCTGCTCTTAATCGTGGTGCTCATCCCAGCTTCCCCTGCAAATACAGGACCAGCCAGTCCCCTCCAGTCACAGCAGCCCCTCCTGAATTTCCTTGGGTTTCCAGGTTTCCTGGAGTGGGAGTGCTGGCCTTAACCCAGCTCAGACTCCCACAGTGCTCCTTAGTCAGGCGTCATTCCCAGGCTCGGGCTTGCCAGATGGGATCAAAGGGCAGGATAAACATCCACGTGGGCAGTTCTGGGAGCACCAGGAAAACCCAGCCTGGAGCTGGGAACACGTGTCCCTGCACTGTGGAGCAGAGAGCAAAGGTGCTGTGGATCCCCTCTGCTCTCTCCATGTGCTGGGCAGGTGGGGACACAAACCTTGTCCTTTCCCATTCCTTCTGTCCCCTCCGTGCACCAGCGCAGAGGGGATGGACACCAAGGGTGTCACACGTGTGTCCCGAGCTCCAGGCACTCAAAATGCAGGACAGGGCTGGATCACAGAGCAGGGAATGAACGTGCCACATGGACGAACGGGAGGGAGAAAGTCCATCAGGAGCTCTGACAGCTCCAGCAGTTGGAGCAGCCATCAGTCAGCAGGGTGGGAAATTGTGACCCAAAATCCAACTCCCAGGCAGGGAACAGCTCTGAGAAGGGGGCTCAGGGATGTGGGCTCCACAGTGAACATCTGCTATGGAAGAAGGGGGAAACTGGAGCCAGACTGGAGAGAGGGGAGCCAGAAGGAGGGAAACGAGCCTGTGGGAAATTAAGGTTTGTGTGGAAGAGGCAGTTGGGCACGGGATGGGTTTTCCTGGGCCAACCCCAGACTGTCAGGCCCGGCAGGCAGAGGACCACAGGCCCATCTCTTCCCAGGCAGATGCCCTGCCCACCTGCTGTCCCACCGGGAAATCAGACAGGAGGTCCCCGCCAGCGCAGCCTTCCTACGCTTAGGATTTCGTGATTGTAAATATTTTGGGTTTAATAGTGATACTAAAGGCCTAAGTAAATGGCCGCCACGACGCCACACTCAAGGTGGCCGCTGCACCAACCCGGGGCGGGACCGGGCACCGCCCGCAACGCTGCCACGTGGCCATGCCACACTCAACATGGCCGCCACGCGCTGATGGACGTGTCTGGAGACCAATCAGTGTGCGAGGACGGGCGGGGGGCGGGACGCGCTGTGATAGGCGCAGGGCAGGGTGCGCTGTGCAGCCGCAGCCGCGTGGCGGCGCTGCCCGCCGTGGGTGGGCAGGCGGAACGAACGAGGTGTCCGCCATTACCGCCCGCACCCCCGCTCCCTCCCCGCTGCCTCCTTCAGGATACCACGGCCCCGCAAGTACCGCGGGTTGTCCAGAAGTGGTTGTCTACGGGAGTTCTCGGTGGGCAGAGCGGGGAGCGGTCCGAAAATTAGAATTCCCGGGAGGCATCGGTGAGCGGAACGCGAGGAGAGAGCCGCGAGACGGCGGGAGCCGAGTGGGGGTGTACCGAGGCACGGAAGGGGAACGCTTTGAGCGTCGGACCGCAGCGCCGGATGATGGCGGCGGTGCCGAAGGTAGCGGGCATGGCCACCGGGAAGGGGAATGGGAACGGGGAAGGACGAGGGGACAGAGGGAAGGGGAGGAACGGGAACGGAGCCTTGGCCCTTGGGACAGCTGGGGCAGCCCTAGCCCTGCTGCTAGAGGCCTTGATCCGACCCTGCTTTGGTTTCGGAAGGAAGTGTGGAGGTGATCCTGAGGGGATCCAGACCTTGAGATCTGTCTTGATTCTCCTGGGCCAGGGGCTGAGACACCGCTGCTCCCCATCCTCACGCACCTAGGGGTCACCTCAACTGCATTACAACCCTCGTCTCCGTGGGGCCTGTCAGATCCCTGCCCCTCTACATTGGCACGTTTGGGACATCGGTGTTTAATCCCCCATCCTGGTTTGGCGACAGCAAAGCTCTCTGCCGGATGGATGAGCTGTTTCCCTCCATCCGTGTGGAGGTGGCACAAGCACGAGGGTTGTTCATGGACCATCCAATCACTGGGAGCGGTGTCCAAACTCTCCTGGAGTGTTGGTGAAAATTCCCTGCGGATCTGCCACCCCGTTGTGTTTTAACCTCTGCAGGTGCTGTGCTCGGAGAAGGGAGTGTTGCTCAGGCAGCTGTTTGCCCTCAGCAGGTGAGAAAACATAGATAGTGGGGGTAAGACTTTGAGTGGGAGCTGAAAGGGCTGTGGGGTGGGAAAACTGGGAGTCTTTGTGCTGATGGAATCAGGCTGTGCCTTTGCAAGAGAACGTGGATTTTTCCATAATTCTATAAGTGATGAAAATCAGAGTTGTTAATTATTGTCTTGTTTCCTACAGATTTTTTAAGTCATTATCTTTGTTTCCTGCAGGGCAGCAACAGCCAGAGAAAACCGTCTGTGTGCTGCAGGTAAGGTCTGTTGTCAATCTAGTTTTGAGGCAAAAATTCACTTCCCTCAAATAAATATGAAACATTTGAGCGTTTGTGTTTCGTTTTGGGGTTTTTTTTAGCCAATTTTGGACTGGGTAAATAAACAGAGCAGGTGCTTTGCCACTTCCCCATGGGTTTTTTTCACATTTTCCTCTTTTTTGCCCTGTTCTTGGCTAAGCAAGTGGCACCAGCCGTGGTGTTATGTGACCGTCATTTGGGGCTCTCAGAGCAGCTGCAGGTGTTTGTTTGCAGCTGGAAACATGTCTGCTCTGCTTTCATTTTCAGGTGATGCACTCCTGGGCTGCCACAGATCCTACAGGTCCCGACCTACGCATGGAATTGGGAAGTTCAAATACCTGCTCCCAAAGGAGGTAGGCAGAAGGACTTCCCTCTGTGCTTCCTTCCCAAGATTATCCTGATGCATATGGATGCCCCATCTCAGAAGGACAGGTTGGATGGGGTGTGGAGAAACCTGGAACAGTGGAAGGTGTGCCTGTCCATGGCAGGGGGTTAGAATGGGATGAGATTTAAGGTTCCTTCCAATCCAAACTCTTCCATGATTCCATGAAGTACCCACTCACCGCCCTGCAGAAATGCTTCCTTTTGTCCACTACATTCCTGTGGAAGTGAATGAGTAGCTTTGGAAGGGAGGAACCTCTTCCTGATGCTAAATTTAACACCTCAACTATTCCAGAATATTGTGAGCAGGTCTTACTTGCATGTAACCTTTTCACGCTCCCTGAGATTTGGAAAGACATTAATTCGTGTGGAAGGAGGAAACAACAAGAAGCCAGCTGCCTTTTAGGCAGGAACTGAAATAAACAGCAGGTTTATTTCTACTGGTTTCACTCCTTTCTTTCTTCCTGTGGAAGAAAGTAATCACAGCATGAGTGTGTTTTCTCTGTGACGCCATCCAAGAGCTGAACCTTTATTCCCAGCATTGTTCAAACCGGATTCCTTCTGTTTTGTTTCGTTGTGCTTTCTTTTGGAAAACAGGTTCCAAAGAAGAGGAAGGAGAAGGTGCAGATGAAAGAGATTGATGCTGGTACTGAGTACCAGTATGGAGATGTCAACATCCAGATGACTTCCCATGACCTGTGCCTGGTGGAGCAGTTTGCTCAGTATGTCCACAGACTCTGCAACCGTCTCTCCATCCGGGTCAATGAGAGGTAGGAGGAAACCTGTCCCTCTGGATTATGACCCCCTGCACATCAGGGCACACTCCAGTCTTCCAGAAAGATTCCCATTTGGATGTGAATCCAAACCTCTCACCTGCCCTGTGTTCTCCTTCTGTGTATCTGTACAATTTTGGATGCTTTTTTTACATCAGGAAGGCCAAAATTGAGTTTTTCAGGCACTGATTTGAGCAGATTCCAAGGAAAACAATAGCTTTGTCTGAGGAAAAGGCTTTAGGCCTGTGGGTGCAGAGCCTGGGAATTGCTGACATTTGCTGCTGCTTTTCCTTCATGGTCTGTGATCCAGGCTCTGCACGCCACCCTGGTTATCCAAACTGGAATGAGCTTGGGAAAGCCCTGAAGCTGCTAGGTGAGCTTCCAAGTTCTTCAAAACAACTCCACTGGTTTGAATGCTTGAGCAATGTCAGGCAGCACCTTGGTGCCTGAAGTGCTCCCAGGGAGCTGCAGGCCCTGGGAAGAGCACTGAGCTGCCACCTGGGAATAAAACCAGTGGCGACTCTCTAAAATGGGTGGTTTCCACTTGTACCCTCTGAGGCTGGATGTGGTTCAGTGTGTAGAGAAAGGAAGGATTTGCCCTTGAGACTGAAAATTGAGGAGGAAAGGGATGGAGCTGGGATGGAGCTGTGGGAATGGGGATGAGGAGGCTGTGGTCTCTGGGTATTGAGCAGAGTCTGATCCACTCCCAGTCACATTCCCATTAAATCTGAGGTGTCCACAATGTATTTTGAGTGGTGCATTGCAGCAGCAGCTTTTAGCTCTGACCTAAAAGACAAAATAAGGCAAAACTGTTGCTTTTCTTGAACTATGAAGAAGGTAAAAGTTCTTAGGCTGGTGTTTGGAGCTAGTCCAGGTTTTTGCTGGCAACAGTGCTGCAGAGCTTTCTCCTTATCTCTTTCCAGCAAAACACCCGGCCTCTGCCAGCGCCTGATTTGCAGGATACATCCTTTGCATAATTTATTTCCCATGAAAAGTTAATCTCCTTGCCCATTCTCTGCTGTGGAGGTTGATTCATCCCTGTAAAGTAGTGCCTGTCCTAAGCTCTGCCCTCTGGCCCCTGCAGCTACGCCATGCCCACCAAAACCAATGAGGTGCTGTTCATGGAAGAGAGGGGAACCAAAATGCAGCTGGATGCAGTCCTCAGCACCCACCAGAGGGTTGTCCAGGTAGGAGCTGGGATGTGCTGACAGTGCTGCAGCACTTCCCTTCACAGGCTCCCCAAACCCCCAAACATCTGACAGATGAAAGACATCCTTTGGGCACAAGTGGAAGCAAAAAGGCTGATTATGTTTTCTGCTCAGCGTTGCTCCTAAACTAGAGGCCCAGGAGGATCTCCTGGCTCTGTGTTTCAGGCAGAAGACTTATTATCTGTCTTCTGCAGAATAATTGATAGGAGGGGTAGAAAAGTCACGTTTGGGGATGGGTGATTAGTGAAACTCACAGGGATGGATGGGATATTGGGAAGGAATTGTTCCCTGTGAAGGAGGAGAGGCCCTGGCACAGGATGCCTTGGGAAGCTGTGGCTGCCCCTGGATCCCTGGGGGTATTCATGGCCAGGATCGAGGGCTTGGAGCAGCCTGGGACAGTGGGAGGTGTCCCTGCCATGGCAGGGGTGGCACTGGATGGGCTTTGAGGTCCCTCCCAACCCAGAGTACCCTGGGATTGTTCTCCTGCAGCGCTGCCATTTGTGCTTTCAGATCCGCGGTCTGAGTTCGACGTTCGCTCCCATACTGCTGGAAGTCATTCAGAGTAACCAGCCTGAGGGGGTCCATCTGCTGATGAAACAGGTATGGTGACATTTCCCAGTGCTTCCCCTTTGGGAAGCAGGGAAGGAGTTCACCTCATCCTGATTTGTGGTGGTTCTCCCTCCCTCCACAGCACACAGAGGCCGATTTCAAGAGCCGGCTGAAGTCTCGACCGGAGCTGGAAGAGCTGCTGGCAGAGATGTCCTGAGGTGAGGAACAAGGTGCCATCCATGGGCTGTTCCAGCCTCCAGAGGGTCCTTGCATGAGCTCTGTACTGCTAACTGGGTGAATTGGAAGGAATTCCCACTGATGGCAGCCAGCTTGTCTCAATGAAAATAAAGAACGTGTCTGTATCTGACTGGTTTGTACTGGGAGTAAAGGGGCCACAATGGAACGTGGGTTTGCTTTCCTTCAGTTTTGTTTTTATTGGTTTTTTTTTAATTTCTGCCTATTTTGCTTTTGACAGGTGGGAATTTCGGCAGAAGTGTCTGTGTGTGAATAATGCTGTGCTGCAACAATCCCAGGAATTGTTATAACCAAATTTGATGGATGCCAAGAGAAACTGTTCCACAAACTGGTTTGTTTGGAGGCTTTTTCTCCCCCTTTCTAAGAACCAGCTTGTGGAAAAAAAGGGGGGAAAGCTCATTGATTTACACTCTCCCCCAAACTGGGGCTGTCCAGGTGTTGCTTGTGCTTCCATGCCCAGCCCCTCAGAATTCCCAGCACTCACATCCCTTGGAAATAGCCTGGAGCCTTCCTTCTGGCAAAAGCCATGCAAAAAGCAATTTTATTTTCTTTCTCATGGCTTACTTGCCAGCAAGTGGTAGTCAGATGAGAATCCCTTTTTCCCCCACTCCCATTTTTTCTGTGGCTTCCCAGGGGATAAATTCCCTCCCTAGAAATCCCATCCTGAGGGACATGAGGTTCTCACTGCTGGGACAAGCCTTAAGATAGCACAGAGAACACAGAGTAAAAATCCATAGCTGGGCTGTTCTGGAGCCCAGACCTAGCCTGAATGCTGTGAGAGTTCCTGCACTGGGACATTTGGGGTTGGAAATCCACAGCCACAGATTCATTTTAGTTGGGAAAGACCTCTGGAATCACGGAGTCCAAGCTGTGCCCAATGCCCACCTTGTCCCCAGCCTCAAGCACTGAGCGCCATGTCCCGTCGTTCTTGGACACCTGCAGGGTTAGGGAGTCCGGGCCTCCCTGAGCAGTCCCTCCCAATGTTTGAAACCCCTTGCCATGAAGGAATTCCTCCTGATGTGCACCCTGCAACCCCCCGGCACAGCTTGCTGCTGTACACTCCAAACCAGCCACCCCTTCCAGCCCGCAGTCATCCCACCGGCACAGATGGAACCGAGGCATGACAAGTTCCAGATTTAATTTCCCAACAGTTCCACGTGGGTTCCCAAGCGGTTGGATAAAAATCAAACCAAAAAGGCTTTGTCAGTGTCAGTGTCAGTGTCGGGCGGTGTCAGTCCGTGGGCCGGGCCGGGCCGGGCCCGCGCTCCCGCTGCTGCCGCCGGGCCATGCAGGCGCCGAAGGCGCGGAGCTGCTCCTGGCAGTGCCGCCAGTCCTGCCGCTCCGCCATGCACTCCTGCAGCTGCCGGTGCTGCTCCAGGCAGCCGGTCCGCGCGATCCTGGCATCCAGGGGATCCTCCTCCTCCTCGGCCTCGCCCTGCGCCGCCGCCGCGCGGCTCCAGGCGTGCCCGGCCTTCGCCATGGAGACCTGGGGACGAGCGAGGTGGCGGCGGCCTCGGGGACACCGGAGCCGTCTTCTCCCGCCCCGGGCACCTCACCCCCGCCGTGGGTGCCCAGCACCCTCCTCAGCTCCCACCCTTCACCTCCCAAGGGTCCCCATGGCCCCCGGCATGTCCAGCACCCTCCAAGACCCCCTCCCCACCCATGGGTGCCCCCTCCCCACCCATGGGTGCCCCCTCCCCAGCAGGCAGCCCCCGTACCAGCGCAGCACGGCCCCTTTAAGGCGGCAGCTTGGCACGGCACTTCCGGGACGGGGCACGGCCGCGGCGGCGCTCGTTGATTCGCGGGTTCCTCCACTTCCGCTCGCGCGGAGGCCGACGGGAAGTAAGGAGGCGGAAGTGGGTGCAGTTACCGCGGTAACGATGGCGGCGACGCTGCGGATCCAGAGCGACTGGAGCCGGGCGTTGAGGTGGGAGCTCTCTCTTTCTTTGTCTCTGTCCTTGTCCCGGTCCCTGCCCCGCTCACGGCCGCTTCTTCTCTCTGCAGCAAGGACGAGGGCGAGGCCTGGCTGAGCTGCCGCAGCCCCGGTGAGTGGCCTGAGAAGGCCTCGAGGGAGCCGTGGGGAAGAGAAGGGATCGGGGAGGATCGAGAGGGTTCTGGGGGTGGAGGGTGTGTAAGGAGCCTGTGGAACAGAAACGGGTGGCTGGGGGACCTAGTGGGACAGGGGCTGGCGGGGAGGATGTCCCGTGTGTTTGCAGGGAACGGGGCCGCTGGGGTGCCCTGTGGTTCAAACAGGGGTGCGGGCGGTTGGGAGTCCATTGGTTTAAAAGGGATTGGCGTGGCTTGGGGATCCCTCTGGTGTTCAAGGGGATGGGCTCATCTGGGGGCCCTGTGGGGGTCAGGAGGGCATGGGGCTGTTTGAGTTCCTTGTGGGTGAGGAGGCGGTGAGGGTGGCTGGGGTCCCTCTGAGTTGGGGAGGGTGGGGACCTTTGGGGTCCCGGTGGGTGTTGGGGCTCTGGGCTGTGAGGGTGCTGGAGCTGACGGCTGCTGTCCCCCAGGAAAGCCCACCCTGTATGGCAGCGTCACCCGGCGCGGGCTCAGCTCCAACGGTGTCCCAGACATCGCGGCCTCCGAGGGATTCGTGGTCGGGGAAGTCACCAAGGTGCCAGGGCTGGCAGGGAGGGGTTGGTGACCTTCCCCCGTGCACAAAGGGGCTGCTCTGGCAGCCTAAGCTGTCCCCCGGTCCCTGCAGCCCTGTCCCACTGTGCAGAGCCCTGCAGCTGGTCCCTGCCATCCCACAGGGCCGTGGCTGGCCAGGCTGGAGCAGCCGTCTCTTCCCACCTGCATCCTGAGGACATGAGCCCCACACTGACCCTCCCATCAATTTTCAGGCTCTGGGATCCCACAGCTGGGTCCAGGCCACAGTTCTACCTCTGTTTCAGAACTAACAGCACTTGTAATTCTTTTTTTCCTTGTTTCTTCCCCTAGAAAAGCATCCTCATTTCTTGTCCTCATGAAAATGTCTCCACAAAGTTCCTGGCTCCATACACAAGTTTTTGTAGGATTCATCAGCAAAGTGTGAGTAGCCTTGTGAGGTGGGAAGCTCTGGGTGTGATTGGCAACCCTCACAGCCCTGTCTGTGCTGCCCTGGCAGTGAGGATTTGTGTGTGAGGGGCTGCAGTGGAGATGGAACTGTGATCTTGTGGTTTAGGAATGGTGTTCCCACTGGAATACCCTAGACCAGGGACTCACTCCATCCCCACTCCCCCTGCAGTGGGATGCAAGGGGGGATTGGAGGCACAAAAGACAAAGATCAGGGTTGAGATGAGAACAATTTACTGAGAACAGCAGTGGAATAAGAAAAGAAACAGTAACAATATTAATTAACAAAATGTATAGGACAGGGAAAACATCTGCTCACCACAAGGAACCCAAATGTCCCTGCCCCTATAAAAGTTAACCCTGTCCTGGCCAGAACCAGGACATTCCCCACCCATCATTCTATTCCTTCCACTCATGCCCAGATCCCACACCACCCAACTATGTCTATACATGCAAAAGCACAGGAATCATTCCCTTAATCAAAGGCTGTCCCTCTTATATGTCTCGAGATATGTATTTATTTCCATTATACTGCTTTTCATTGCCATCAGAGGACTTCCAGTCCCTCTCATTGGTATCCAGGGGCTTTTAGCTGTGTTCTTTTGGACTCCTAAATTCTTCTGATTTTTTTTTCTCCTGCTGCCATTTTTTCACTTGTACTTCTGAGCATTATGAAATCAATCCAGTCGTTTCTTTAAGACCTTGGTCTCTTCAACACTTTTCTCTTTAAAACACAGATCTTTTCCAACGCTTGGCTCTGTAGAGTTTTGAGTTGTTCCACGCAGGACGCGCAGGGACATCTGCAGGTAGCACGGCGTGGTCACGGCAGATGGGGCAGGTGCTCCTGCAGCCACGTCCTGTGCACTCTCTGTGGAACTCATGCCCACACTCCAGCTCACACGAGCTGCTGCCAAGCTCCTCGTGGCAGATTTCCCCATCCCAGCCTGAAAATTGAATTTAAAAAATGCAATGCAAATGCAGCTCACAGAATCACAGAATTCCTAATGTCGGAAAAGACCTCTCAGACCATCAAGTCCACACCTTGTGCCTGATCCCCACCTTGTCAGCAGCCCAGAGTGCTGAGTGTCACCTTCCTCGGACACCTCCAGGGATGGGGAATCCAAACCTCCCTGGGCAGCCCCTTCCACTGTTTAAAACCCCTTTCCAAGGGGAAATTCCTCCTGATGTCCAGTCTGGCTCAGCCTGAGGCCGTTCCCTCTCCTGTCCCTGTTCCCTGGGAGCAGAGCCCGACCCCCCCGGCTGTCCCCTCCTGTCAGGAGCTGTGCAGAGCCACAAGGTTCCCCCTGAGCCTCCTTTTCTCCAGGCTGAGCCCCCTGCCCAGCTCCTCAGTCTCTCCTGGGGCTCCAGACCCTTCCCCAGCTCCATTCCCTTTCCTGGACACGCTTCAGCCCCTCCGTGTCCTTCTTGCAGTGAGGTGCCCCAAGTTAATATAAATAACTAGTTTAGATTCAGTGTTCCAGCAAATTTAGGCTGTGAATTTGGCTTCATAAATATCTCAAACTGTGTCTTGTGGGCTTGTGAGTCAGGCCAGTTACTGTGAGTTGTTTTCTTATTTCTCATCTGTTTACAGGACCTAATGGAAAAATCCAGATTTCTCTTCCACCTGGGATAAACCTGGAATACAACTGCTGCTTGTGCAGGCTTCTGTCTCAGCATTCCTTTTTCTCCGTGCCTTGCAGAGTCACAGGCAGAGAATGTATTTAGCAGATCTCCCCCTGTACAGAATTGGGCTCTTGAGCAGAAATATTTATATGCAGAATTATATAAAGCTAATTCTTGGTGCTTTTGCCTTCCTGCAGATTACCTGCCTTGATATTTCCAGTGGTGGAGGACTTGGTGTGTCTACGAGCACAGATAGGACCATGAAAATATGGCAGGCTGCAAATGGAGAAATAAGAGTAAGAGCATCTGGCTTGGATGTTTTGTGTTGTCTGTGACATTCCTGAAGGGTGTGACTTTGGTCAGGCTCTCCACACTCTGTGAACAATCTGGCTTTTTAATGAAAAGCTAATTGAAATGGGCATCTTGGAGGCTTTAAGTCAAATCTGTTGGAAAAGATGGTTTCTCCCACGGGGGATGTTGCTCAGAGAGGTACCCAGGAATAACAGGTCACTGACAGCCCCTATCCTGCATGGTAAAAAGCACTGAGTTTCTTCTGAAAGAGAGAAGAGGAGGAGAAAAAAGATTTTGGTGCTGGATTAGCCAGATTAGATCCTGGCTTGTGGCCTACCCAGTAAAGGGGGAAAGCTCCTTCTTGTGGAGCTTGACCTGTCCTTGTTTGGCAGAGGATAAAGACTTTTAACCTGTAATTAGAAGCAAATGTAGTATCTTTTGCTGTGTAATTAGCTGCTCAGATGGTAGAGGAAGGCCCAAAGTCACCTCTTTGCCCACCCCAAATTCAGACCAGTCCATTCCAGCAGTGCAGACCCAGAGGATTTAAGTTTAATCCTTTGCCCATGGGAGAATGCCAAGTTTTCCAGTGTCATAACTCAACAACTGCTCGGCACGAGGATGATGACAATGGAACTAGCACGTAGTTCTTTGTTTTTCCAGAGACTTCTGGAAGGCCATGTGTATGATGTGAATTGTTGCAGGTTTTTCCCATCGGGCCTCGTGGTTCTGAGTGGGGGAATGGATGCCCAGCTAAAGATCTGGTCAGCAGAAGATGCCAGCTGTGTAGTAACATTTAAAGGTCACAAAGGAGGTACAGAGCCCTTAAAATGCTTCATTTGTTGTGTGTGTACTTGCCTTGCACTCCAGGGCTGATGTCCAGTCGCCAGCCTGCTGCACTCTGTGTTTGATGTCTGGAATGTGGCATCGGAAGCCCCAAATGCTACCCCAAATTATCTCTTCCCTGAGCTACCAATTGCTGTGTCCAGGCTCTGGTTTTCCCTGTGCCATGAGGTGCTGGGCTTGACTGAGAGGTCAGTAAACCCCATGGCTGCCTGCCCTAAACTTGATTGACTAAAAACCCACCTGGTGCTGAACCTGCCATTGTTCTTACACGATTTGGGGGTTGTAACTTGATCTTCCTTCCCACCCAAGCCATTCTATCATCTATTTGTGTGCATTGAAAATGCTTTTGCAGCAATGTCCCCTAAGCAAACCAGGTGGTGTGGCAGAACCTTGGTCAGAGTGATGCTGCCAGTCACTCTGGAGGTCACTTCAGTCACTGCTTATTGCTCCAGCCCAAAGTGCTGCAGTCTGTTTGCTTGGCTTATCCTGTCCTTTGAGCTTTGTAGGGAAAGTGCCAATTAAATCTTCTGACCACCTGACTGTTCCCTGCTCAGGAAACCACTGTCATTTTTCAGATCCAAATTTGACAGCCCACAGTAAAATAAAGTAGCTGAGGGATCTTGGTGCCAGCAGACACTGCTCTGTGGATGTTGCTGTAGCTGGATAACAGGGATGCTGCTTTGGGGATTATCCAGGGGTGGACATGGGAATGTTTAAAAGTGCCAGGCTCTTTTCTGCCCAAATTAGAGGCTAATTTTGTGCAGCAGCAGCTCAGGCTGAGGTGAGGTGTTGCTGACCGTTTGATAATATCTTCCTTTTGTGCCAGATGTGATTCCACTCTGTGAGGTTTTCTGGGAGCTGCTGCCTTCCCCAGGCACCTTTTTCTGGAAGCACAGCTGGTCTGTGTGTGACTGCTGTCACTGGGGACAGTGGCCTGGAGCCAGTATGGAGTTCAGCTTGGGAGATGAGGTGCTTTTTGTGTCTGTACGAACACAGTCTTTGGTTCCATGCAGGTATTTTGGACACTGCCATTGTGGACCGGGGCAGAAACGTCCTGTCCTGCTCCAGGGACGGCACTGCCCGTCTCTGGGACTGCGGGAAGTCTGCGTGCCTGGGCGTCATCGCTGACTGCGGCTCTCCCGTCAACGGCATCGCCGCGGCCGCTGCCGACAGCTCCCTGAACCTGGGCACGCCCGAGGAGCCTCCCAGTAAGGGGCTTGCCCTTGATCCCCCTTCACCTCCCCGGCCCAAGCTGCTCGGGTTTGTCACCAGTAACCCCGAGTGTCTGGAATGCTGCCCCGTGCCCTTGCGCCACCTTGGGAAGGGAACAGAGCGTGCGGGTCCCGGGTGGAATCCAGCCCTGTCAGGCAGTCTGAGTGATGAAGGCTGAGCTCTGCCCTCCTGGTGTCTTGGGATTTGTAGCAACCTTGCCACAATTCAGCTGGGATGATCCTGTGGGGTTCTGTTCCCACCAAGATTGGTTGTGTAGCTGCTGCTGGAATTACCTGTTGTCCTTTTGCCAGGTGAACGTGAGGTCGGGACAGAAGGGAAAATCCTGCTGCTGGCTCGAGAGGACAAGAAGCTTCAAGGAGTGGGACTGCAGAGCAGGCAGCCAGTAAGGATCTGAGACTGTCAGGGCACTGGGATGGGCAATTGAGGCAGGTGAAGCCTAAACTGGAGCAGAGGCCAAAGCCTGGTGCAGTAAAGGGATGCTCTCTCTCCTTCCTCTTGGACAGATTTTTATGTGAGGAGTAAGAATTGCTCATGATTTAACTTGGGAATGGAGAAGACAGTATTTAAAATTAAACAGTGGCAGCTGTACTGTCTTCTAGATAAATTACTGCTTCACTCTCGTGGGTGTCCCACGTGTCTGACACTTGGTTTGTTCCCAAATCCTCAGGTGTTCCTCTTTGTCGGATCTGATGCCTTCAACTGCTGCACATTCCTGTCAAGCACCTACATTCTGGCAGGGACCCAGGATGGGAACATCTACCAGCTGGATGTGAGAAACACAAAGTGAGTGAGTGCCTGGGGCAAACAACCAGTGTTTTGGTTGGAAAAGAGAGTCAGGCAGAGGGTGCTGCCAGGCACTCCCACTTCCAAAGGGTGCATCCCATGCACCAGGAGCTCCTGAGCCTCTTGCCTCTTATGTTGATGTGCTGTGTGTATTGTTATACAAACATTTGTATAATTTTATGTCTATAATCTGTGTGCACATTCGTGTAGATAAACTCGGCAGAAAATTTCTTGACATCGATACCCCCCCTCCCACAGAGCCCATTTCTTTCCTTCCCCTGAGTGTCTTTGTAGGATCCTGACATTTACCCTGATCCTCATTCCAGCATGGGACTGGGACTGAGCTGGAAAGAATCTTGGAATGCTTTGGGTTGGAAGGGGCCTTACAGCTCATCCAGTTCCACCCCTTCCCACAGGCAGGGACACCTTCCACTATCCCAGGTTGCTCCAAGCCTGGCCTTGGACACTCCCAGGGGTCATGGGGCAGCCACAGGTTCTCTGAAAAACAATCCTCATCCCTTGTTTCTGCTCCTTTTCCTAGTGCTCCAATCCAGGTGATCCATAGATCAGGAGCACCAGTGCTTTCCCTGCACCCGTACCGAGATGGATTTATTGCCAGCCAAGGTAATTCCAGGGTTGTTTTGTGCCCACAGAAATCCTGTAATCAAGTCAAGGAGCCTTGTGCTCTTTGGGCATTGCCCTCTTGCCCCTTTGCTTTGGGATTCCCACCCTCCACATCCCTCATATCCCTCCAAAACGGGCTCTCCAAGGCACGTCTCACCCACTGGGGCCTTTTCCCCCCGGAATTTCTGTTTGTAGTTAAGAGCATGGCTTGTGTCAGTGACTGGCTGCTGTGCCTTCCTTGCAGGGGATGGCACCTGCTTCATTGTTCAGCAGGACCTGGATTATGTCCTGGATCTCACCGGGGCCGACTGCGACCCAGTGTACAAGGTGAGGAACGTGGGGTATCCTGAGGAGAAGGTGCCAGGGAAAGCTGGTGCCAGGCAGGAGGCAGCTGCCTTTACCTCAGGTTTTCCACCTCAGCAGGTTCCTTCACACAGTTGACTTTTGAGCTTATCTTTGTTTTTTCTACCTGAATAATCCTGCTGTTTTGCATAAACCAATCCTCTGCGGAATTCGCTGGCTTTATCTCGGTTGTGCAGGAGCTGAGTGGAATGGTGGAGCTGGAGCAGCTCTGGCAGAGCTGTGTTCTTGTGAAAAGTGTGGATAAAGGGTGCTGGGAGAATCCTGGGAGTAAAGCAGTGGTGCTGCCTGACCTGTCTCGTTCCCTGGGGCTTTGGGGCCAGGAGTGGGGTCCTGCTGTGTGTTCCAGACATCCCACTGTGCTTGCCCAGATCAGGGAGTGCAGCCTGGAAATGGGCCCTTGTTTTTAACCTGTCCTAGCTCCACCGTGCACTTCTCCCCTTCCCACCCAACACAGCCCCCCAGATAAACAGGGGCATTGAGATTTAACCTGTACTAAAAGCAGGAAAAACACTTTTCCACACCTAATTTTCCCTTTGGATCAGATAGAAGAACCCTTGTGTGAGGACACATCTGCTCCCTAAACTCTGGTGAAACCTGGAACTGCCTTTTAAAACCTGCTAGTGCTGTTCCAGGAGGGATTCCTCTACTTTTCCCTTTCCCAGAAGGAGAGCTCATCTCTGAGGATTTCACTGGGAACCATCACTTGGAAAACACTTTGTATAAATACTGCTTTTTTTTCCTTCTTCAGGTGGCTTCTTGGGAGAAGGAAATCTACACGTGCTGCAGGGATGGGACAGTGAGGAGATATCAGCTTTCTGACCTTTAGTGTTTGAAGGGGCCAAATGAAGGGTTGGAAAGGCTCGTCCAAGCTGATTTTCCTGGGATGTGTGTGTAAAAGTTTGAGGCTGTTGTGATAACCAGGTTCCATACACAGTGTTTTTGTAACAGGTTGTATTTTTTTCCTACTACACAACTGGGATCAATTTTTAATTTAGGGAGGATCTTGTGTTGCAATGATGTTGTGGTTGTATTTCCAGTGCTGAAAAAAACCCGTTGTTTGTAGTGGGGGCAAATAAATAAAGGGGGAGAGGGGGTGCAGTGAAAGTGACTGTCACAGGATGGAGTGAAATAAACCGCTTCTTTGATAACACCCGTTTTCGTCCATGTGTTTCCATGAAAACCTGGGGATTTTTAAGAGAAAAGAGATGGGGGTGAGGGTTGAGCGGTCCCGGCAGAGTGCGGAAGGGAGCGGGAGAACTACGTTTCCCGTGGTGCCCCGCGCGGCGCGGACCGGAAGTCCCGTCGCTATAGCAACGGACGCCATGGGGCTGGACTACTACGCTGTGCTGGAGCTGGACCGCGGGGCCACCGCCGACGACATCAAGAAGGCGTGAGGGACTCCCGGCAGCAGAGAGACCCCCTGGGCCGGGGGGGAGCCGGGGGGTGGTGTGGGAGTGGGGCTGTCCTTGGCCTTGCCCCACAGCGGGGACTGGGAGGGGGAAAAGGGTCTGGGGCTGTGCGGGACAGCCCGGCCTCGATGTGGGGATGGGTGTCTCCTGTCCCCTCCAGTGGGTCTGAGGGGGCCACGGAGGTACTCTGAGGGCTGCAGCCCCCCAGGGAGCCAGGCTGGGAGAGCTGGGGGTGCTCACCCGGAGAGGAGAAGGCTCCAGGGAGAGCTCAGAGCCCCTTCCAGGGAGCTGAAGTTGCTCCAAGCCCCATCCAGCCTGGGATAGTGGAAAGCGTCCCTGCCCATGGCAGGGGGTGGGAATGAGATGGGCTCTAAAGTCCCCCCAAACCCAAAGCATCCTGTGATCCGTAGTTATCGGAAGTTGGCCCTGAAGTACCACCCATTAAAATGCAAGGAGCCCTGGGGGCCGAAGAGGTTCCACCAGCTGGCTGAGGCCTACGACGTGCTCAGCGACCGTAAGTGGGGAGTGTCCCCTGCCACTGACGGCAGGGGCAGGAAGGGGCTGGGAATTCCTGGCAGGAGCAGCTCGGTGACCCACAGCCCAGCTGGGAGCTGGCACACACTGCCATGTCTATCCCCCCCATTCCTGGGAACCCTCTTCTCCAGCCTCCACCCAAACCAAACCTGGATCTCAGCCTGGCGCCCTCCCTCAATTCCCAACACTTCCTTGTTCCCTAAGCTATGAAGAAAGGCATCTACGACAAATTTGGGGAAGAGGGGCTGAAAGGTGGCATCCCCTTGGAGTTTGCGAGCGACAACCCTTGGAGCGTGGGATACGTGTTCCACAACAACCCTGAGAAAGTCTTCAGGGAGTTCTTTGGAGGGGACAACCCCTTTGCAGGTAGCCTGGGGGACTCGGGGGTGGCTGGGGTCTCTCTGTGACTGCCGTGATTCCATGGCAGGAAGGCATTCCAGCTGCTCTCAGATCCCTCTGCTGCTGGGAGGAGAGATCCTGAGCAGGGGAGAGCTGCACGTCCAGGCTGTCAGCTTTCCCCAGCTGCCGCTGTGACCCTCTCCGGGATGCCCATCACAAAGAGGGATCAGGGAGGCGAGGCTGCTCCTGGAAACAGAACACTTGGGGCGGTTCCGGGTGGAAAGAAGATGGGAGGGAACACTTCCCAGGGCCGCCCAGCTCTGACCCGGCGAGGGGCTGTCCCTGTGCCCCCTCTCTCAGAGTTCTTCGCCGCGGATGGCTCGGAGGTGCTGCTGCCCTTCGGGGGGCCCCGGGGCCGGGGGGCTCTGCGGCAGGACCCCCCCATCGTGCGGGACCTCTACGTGTCCCTCGAGGACCTGTTCCACGGCTGCACCAAGAAGATTAAGATCTCCCGCAGGGTAGGGGCTCCGGGGCGGGTTTTGGGGTGAGCTCTGCCCTCGGTGTGGGACATCGGGGGTTTGGGGATGCCCTGCTCCAGGAGCTTGTCCCCGGGAGGGGTCAGCACCCAGCCCAGAAGGACCCGAACCAGTGTTGTCCCCCCCAGCTTGGCAAAGGGAATTCAGCACGGGAAGCAACGTGGGAGCTGGCAGGGAGCGAGGGCTGGTCTCAGAGGTGGGCGGAGAAGGAGCTCAGTGTGTTCTGGCTCCCATAACTCCATTTCCTCACTGAGTTGTGTCTCCTTTGCGTGCCCTGGGTGACCTCTGTCCCCCTCCTTGTTGTCCCAGTCTCCTGGAGCCAGCCCTGAGTCTCTCCTGCTCTAGGACATGAGGAAACAGCCTCAAGCTGTGCCAGGGGAGGTTCAGGTTGGATATTAGGGAAAATTTCTGCACTGACAGGATGCTCAGGCATTGGAACAGGCTGCCCATGGCAGCAGTGGAGTCCCCATTCCCGGAGGGATTGAAAGCTTTCCTCTGGTGAGCAGAGCACTCCTGATCCTCCCTGTGTGCCCAGGTGATGAACGAGGATGGCCAGACGAGCACCATCAGGGACAAGATCCTGACCATCGACGTGCAGCCGGGCTGGAAGCGTGGCACCAGGGTCACCTTTGAGAAGGAGGGAGACCAGGTGAGCACAGACTCACACAGGAGTCAGGTGTGGAAGGCACCTCTGCAGATCATCAACGCCCCTGCCCAGGCAGGGTCACTGTGGCAGGACCTCCTCCAGGTGGGTCTGGGATATCTCCAGGGAGGGAGAGTCCATGCCCACCCTGGGCAGCTGTTCCAGTGCTGTGCCCACTCCATGGGAAAAGTTCTTCCTTGAGGAAGTTCTGGTTTCCCATTGCTGAGGGCACTTGGCAGTGTGACCAACAGAGAGAGTCAGCATTACTGTGCTCAGATGCACTCTGAGGAGCCATCCCTGCCTGGAGTTTCCATAGAACAAGTTAAAGAAAAAATAATTGAAAGGGGTGGTTTTCTTCCTGGCAGAAAAACAGTTTTGGGTTTTGCCCTTGGCTGAGCAGGCATCTTGGATAAAAGACTCCTTTTTCTCTTAAGGAAAGAAAATACCCTTCCCTTCTCACTAGCCCATTGAAAACAGCAACAAAAGAGCAGGAATTTGTGTCAGTTTTCCCTGTATAAAATAATTTTCAAGATTCCAAGGACAAGCTGGATGTGGCTTGGGGGAACCTGGTCTAGAGGAAGGTGTCCCTGCCCATGGCAGGGGCTGGAACTGGGTGAATTTTAACATCCCTTCCAACCCAAACCATCCTGGCATTCCATGATTCTGTGATCTTTTTTCCCCTCGATTAGGGCCCGAACATCATTCCAGCCGACATCACCTTTGTTGTCCAAGAGAAGCTTCACCCGAGGTTCAAAAGAATCGACAGCAACCTCCTTTATGTTGCCACCATCCCCCTGGCAAAGGTAAAGGGCCCAGAGAGGGGTCAGGGGTTCCCCTTTGGGCCCTGGGGCTGCAGCAGCAGCTCCTGGTGCCACTCAATGCCCGGCAGGCGCTGACTGGATGCACCCTGGATGTGTGGACTCTGGATGGGAGGCTGCTGAACATCCCCATCAACGACATTGTGGAGTAAGTGCCAGGGGAAAACGGGGCTCAGAGGTGAGCAGGCAACCTCCCTGACACTGGGGTGTTCCAAAGCCTTTCCCAGCAGGTTTGGGGCTGCAGGAGGGAGGAGGAGGGTGCCCACAATGGGGGACTCTTCTGATCTGGGCCCATGTTGCTGGGAGCAGAGGCAAGGAGAGGGGTGGGTGTGGGTATGGACAAGGGTGGATGCTGGAGCCTGGAAGAGATGGACAGGCCCTGGTTGAAGCTGGAGGAGCAAATCAGCTGAGAAACCCACATGGGGCTCTGCAGGTGGGGCTAGGGATGGTGGCTCCTGCACTGAGATCATCCCACAGCTCCTCTCAGCCCTTCCTTTGCTTGGCAGCCCCAAGTACTACAAAATGGTGCCAGGGGAGGGAATGCCGCTGGCCGAGGACCCCCAGCGCAAGGGGGACCTCTACATCTACTTTGACATCCTCTTCCCCAAGAGGCTCAGCCCTGAGGTGAAAGCAGTCTTGAGAAGCGTCCTCCAGCCCTAGGGACAGTGACCTTCCCCCTCTCCCCCGTCCCTTGTCCCCCCCCGTCCCTTGTCCCCCCCAATAAAGCTTTGGAGCCAGCACTGGGACTGGGCAGAAGTTCTTCCAAAGCTGGGACCCCTAAGACACACTAAGGTCACCCAAAACCACAGCCCTGCAGCCTGGCCCGGGTCTGGCTGGCTTTGTGGTCTCTGCTCTCCAGCTCCCACCCTGCAGCAGCAGCTCTGCAGCCCTGAGGGAGGACTGGGGGGATGGAGGGAGGCACCCACCAGCCTCAGTGCTTTATTTTCCTAATCCCAGAATCTATCCCTGCTACAGCTGAGCCCTGACAGCACAAGGAGAGGTCAGAAAACACTTGTGTTGCCTTTTCCAATGGCACTCCAGGCCTGGGAGAGTGCCCTAAGAAGGGGAGGAGATCCTGACCCCGCTGCAGTCGGACCCCATAGGGGTGGTTTATTGCAAGTGCCAAAGGAATAACGGGAAGCTGTGCCAGGAAAAGCAGTGCTGAGGGAAACGTGCTGGGGATATCCCTACCCCAAAGCCAATATTTGGGATATTTGGGGTTTAGTCAGCATAGTGAGGTTGTGGGTGCTCAGTGGAGCATCCCCCTCTCACAGTGAGTTCTGGGGAATTCCCTCAAGTGTCCCACAGGGACATTGGTGGGGCTGCGAGGCTGAGGGTTATAAATAGACAATTCTATGGGGTATAAACCTGTCACTGTCCTGATCCCGGCTGAGACCTCAGACCCCCAAACACCACAGCTCCATCATCCCAAAGGAGCTCTGGCATTCACCTCTTCACCTCTGCCCCTTTCCAGCAGCCACAGGGAGGCCCGGGCTGTTAGCAGCGCCATTTCCCGGGCACTTAACCCCAGCCGAGAGGCCAGAGGAGCCCCGTGTCCCTGTCCCCGAGCCCGCAGCGCGCTGTCCGTGCGGCCGGGGAGCTTTGGGGCGCCTTCCCGGGGTCCCGCCCGCCGCCGGGGCTGCAGTACCGGCAGCGGCCACGGGAGGGCAGCACGGCGCGCGTCGTGGGTGACGCCGGCATGTCCTGGCAGCAGCGTGCCGTGGCTGTACACGGTGGAGCCCCCAGTGCGTGTGAACATCCCTGTGCTGGGACTGGAGCCATTCTCTTTCAGGGCAACCTGTGGTGTGTGTGGCTGTGCAAGGCCTCAATTCCTGAGACAAATGTGGTTCATAATCCATATGAGAGCTGAAATTGTATTTCTCGCCTATTTTTTGTTTGTGGCTGTGTTATTGCTGTGAGCTCTTTGTCTCTCAGGTGGATCTTGAGCTGACCAGGGGTGTTTTTAGTGTCTGAGTTCCTGCTTAACAGAGGAATGTTGGCTGATAAAGACAGGAGGAGATGGGGAGGAAGGATGGCCCTGCCTTTCATGAGGTGGGAAGGTTTGTGTGGAGGAGCTGTGGGTGCTGAGCCTGCAGAGCCTCTGGCAAATGGGCTTTGACAGGAGCGAGTGACAAAAGCAAGAGCTGGTGCCTGAATGTGAAGGACTCTCCTTTCCCCCCCTTGCTCTCAGGAGGGCTCTTCTCAGACAGCTGTTGGATGCAAACCAGGCTGTGGGGATGTGAGGGAGAGGAAGGAGGATCCAGCCACCCTCTGGCTGCCTGTCCTTTTTTCCTGTTTTACCCCCAAACAGTTCTCATTGCAGCCATTTACAGGATCAGCAGCAGTAACTTCAAGTGGAGGTGTATTTCAGAGGTAGCAATAAAACAAAGTAGACGTTTAATTTTGTAACTCTCATTGTTTAGTAACAAAGAAATCCAGAACAAAGCAAAGAACATAGGAAAAAAGAAACCCCGCCCAAAAGAACAGAGAAAGAGAAAATATACCAATATTATTTTAATTTAAAACCACTTTCCCCCTTAGAAAACCAGGCTAATGTTTTTCTGATTAATTGTGGTGCTGATGTGTTAGGTTAATGAATTGATAGAGTTTAAAACACAAAGAAATAGACACGGATTTTGAAAAATAAGTACAAAAGTATAAAAATAGAAATATATAGAATAGAAATATAAATATGAAAAATAATATCATGAATATACATAAACACAATATATAATATTACTCATTACTTATATTATTACAATATTCTATATATTATATGCATAGATATGAATAGAAAAGATAAATGATAACGATAAATATAAAAATAATAAATATAAAGAAATCATGGAACATAGCTTAAAACAGAGGGGTTTTTGGTTTGAGTTTGCTTGGTGGCAGGGGTCTTTTAGTTGTGGTTGGGCATTTATTTCAGGGGGTTTCTGTACCCGTTCTCTTCGGGGGTCCCTTTCTGCGTGTCCCCGACGCGCGGGGAGCCCCGGGCCGGGCCCCAGTGCTGCCGCCCTGTGGACACAGCGCGGCGCTGCAGCTCTGCCCGGGGCCGGCCCTGACGCTGCGACAGCCGCCCCTGGGCTTCAGTGCCGAGGACAGCGGCCCCGTCCTGCTGCGCACTGAGTGCCAGCGCCGCCAGCCCCGCGCCGCCAGCCCCGCGCCGCCAGCCCCGCGCCGCCAGCCCCGCGCCGCCAGCCCCGCGCCGCCAGCCCCGCGCCGCCAGCCCCGCGCCGCCGCGGTCGCTGCCGCCGTGCCTCCTGCCCTGCCTCCCGCCGCAGCTGCGGCCGCCAGCATCGCCGCGGACCCGGGGCGGAAGGGCTCCGAGCTCCCCGGAGAGTGCGGATGGTGAGGGCCGGGCCTGGCTGGACACAGTCCCGGCGGAGTCGGGGGTTCCCGGCGCTGGGGACAAGCCCGGCAAAGGGCCCGGAGCGCTCGTGTGGCCCGAGAGCCCCTGGAGCGCTTATCTGGGGTGGGCTGTCCAAGCCGCGTATGGCCTAAGGGAGAGGGATTTCTCACAAGGACATGTAGTGATGGGCAAGAGAGGCGGCTTTAGATTAAATGTCAGGAATAAATTGTTCCCTGCGAGGGTGGTGAGGTCCTGGCACAGGTTCCCCAGAGAAGCTGTGGCTGCCCCTGTGTCCCTGAAAGTGCCCAAGGCCAGGTTGGACGCGGCTTGGAACACCCTGGGGTAGTGGAAGCTGTCCCTGCCCAGCGCCGGGGATGGAATGGGGTGAGCTGTAAGGTCCCTTCCACAATTCAGCGATTCTGATGGTCTTGCTGAGGTCAGCCAGCCTGAGGAGCTGATGCAAATTCAGGCTAAAAGATGAGTGCTCATCATTTATACTGTGTACAGCGTGAATGAAAGGTTAAAAAAATTCTAATGCCTGATTATATTTTTATTTTTTTTTAAGAAAAGGGATGGGGAGAGGTGCTTCCTTTTATTTTCTTCTGAATAAATGTTATTCCTTGCTTGCAGCATGGTAGAAACCCTATTCTGCTCTGGCTGCTCCAGGACCCTTGGCAGCAGATACAGGCACGCCTCAAGGCATCTCGACTACCGGAGAGATTTGTTCTGTGTCCCTACTGACTCTGTTGAAAGGTAAGTGCAGAATGTTTATGGGTCAGCCTGCCAGCTCCACTGCACTCACCAGGCATGGCACTGAGGGTGCTCCTGTTACATCTCTGGCAAGGCTGCAGGGAGCTTCTGCTGCTGCTCTGTCCCACCAGAGTCCTTTTGTGCAGGCATTGTCCTAATAGACAGTGGTTGTTCATCTGGACTGGTTTTAATGTCTCTGGTTTTTTCTGAAGTTCCCATTTATTTTGCTGTATTGCTGTGGATATTCACCCTCGTACTCTGGACAGGGTTTGGGGATTTTTTTTCTTCATTCCACCGCTATAATACTTTTTTTATTGCATGGCAGTAAAATTCTCTAAACCTGGCTGCAGAATGGCATTTTCTGGCAAAGGGATGCTGCTTCTGCCAGCCAGCACTGCACTGTTCTTGGTGTCTTGGTGCAATTTTTCACTGTATCCCGTATCCCCAGAATCCATGGCTGTCTCAGGGTTCTAAAGGAGTGCTGTGTTTTGATTTTTGGCTTCAGAGTGGGAAGTGCATGATGTAACCTGTGGCATCTCATCTCCTGGTTCATTCCCAGGAACCCTGGAAAAGCAAGCTCTCATTCACGAGGAGCCGCTTCCTCTTGAAAGTCCAGCTGTCTTGCAAGAGGTGCCGCACAGGGTGAGATTGAACCTTACATCATTCTTTGTTGAAATCGCCTCTGAGAAACCTTAATATGCTTCAATAGTTTCTGCAGAGCAGCTTATTCCACCCAGAGCAATTCAGTGCGTTGTAACATGTACTGGACTGCTTCCTGTAATTGCTGTCTTGTGCTCTGCAAGACTTTTAGCAACTTTTCCTTCAGTTTTCATGGTAGTTAGCATTTTCTGTTTATCAAGCACAGCATTAGGTTCCTATTTCTGTCTCAGAAATTTCATAAGTTGTTTCTAGTTAGTTCTGATTCACTTCTCCAGATCTCCATTTAACTTTTAGCCATGTTTCTTCTGCCTCCTGTGGAAATGGACTTAATGCTTTTGCTGTAACTTTATCTTGAAATATTAATCATAAATGAATCGTGGTAAATCAGGTTGATGTTTTGCTCTACTAAAATCTTGTGACTGCAGGTAGGAAGAGTTGGGAGCGAACAGTCTGAGGAAATGGACTGTGGAAGCTGAAGGTTGTCCAGCCAAAGCTGAGTGTGTGGCTCTGACACTGACCAAGGCTGGGAAGAGTTACTGTGTGGACAGTGAATGTCAGAGCTGGGTGAGCTTTCACAGGATAAAAGGAGCAAGGAGAGAATTGAATGGAAAGAATTGCTGAGATCAGGTTTGAGCCCTTTCTTTGGGTTTGGGATTTATTTGGGGTTTTTTTGTTACCTAACACTACTTAGCACTTACTTACTTGCTGTGAGATTTGAAGTTTTCTCCAAGAACTCAGAATGAATTTCCCCACTCTGCCCCACTGGTAGGCACCGCATCTCTTAGAAAAGCTCCTACCCTCCATCTTCACTGCCCCAGTTTGAAGTAGTGCTCCAGTTTAGCCCATGGTGAAAGGTCTTACATCCTTCTCTGTTCAGGTAACTACAACATTTTGTTATTGACATACCTGCCAGAGGAGCCTACATTACTCCAGTGTAATTTGTGAGGCAGTTTCTGCTCTAACAAGTTTTTGAATGCTGCTCAACTGCAAGAGAGCTCCTTCTGGATGTTTGAAGGTGAGAGAAGAGATGGTCGCATCCCAGGAGCCTGATTTTGGAATGTTTCATGGAATTGGCCCAGTAGCTTTTACTTGTGGGCTCCGCAAGTCTGCCCACAGCAGGTCCAGCCTGTGCTTCAACTTAGAGCCCTCAGTGGGCAGGGAAATGGACCTTGGGGAGATTGTTACAGCTCTGCTTAATGCTTTCTGAATTGGGATGATTTTCTGGAAGTAGGCTGTCCATTCTGACCCATTTTCTTCTCTCTCCTTGCAGACTGTGCCTGCTGAAAGGCTGAGGGGTGACCAGGATCTGCAAAATCTCTGACTCTCCGTGTCTTCCCGAGGCTGAAGCCGTGTTTGCTGTCAATGACAACCCAGTGGAAGATGGTAAAGACTGAAAACTTTGGGTTTTTTCCCCTGAATCCCACGACTCTCTCTGCAGCTGTGCCCTGCATATAAAAGAGTTTCCGCGTTTAGAAGGGTTTTACCTTCTGCAATATTATCTATAAGTCAATGAAAAAGAATCTTACTGTATCGATGTGATGTTACTTTGCTTGAGTTGTTTAATTAAAGCATATCATTGATAAGGGGTTTGAGCATCCCTTGGATGGCCCTTGGGGCTGGCAGCTCTGATTTAATTTCTCTTCATTCCTTTAATGTCTTTCAATTATTTCTTAAGCAATTACTGCAATTTGGACATCCAGTAAGGACAGCAGCATTCCCACTCTGTTGGATTGGGAAATCCAAGCCCAATTCCTTGGAGAGACTGAGGGGATGAGGAGCTGAGCCTCAGGCTGGGTTTTGACAGTGGGAATTTGGTGAGGAAGAAAGAAGAGAGATTTCCCCAGAAGGGGTTTAGGCCAGTTGTGCTGGCTTTGGGTGCTTGTACCCCCCAAAAATCCTCCTGGTTAAACAGGACTTGAAGAAGCAGCGGGATGTGCCAGGGGCCTGTGCTGGGACCCCCAAACCCTGGTCAGGGAGGGTGGGAAGTGTCAGCTCCAGGGGAACACTAGAGAGGGGCTACGCTGGGACGCCTCAAATCCCAGCCAGAGCTGCTGGGCACTGCTGCACCTTTGGGACACTGCAGAGAGGCTCCACTGCCTGATGCAGAGAGCTCTCCCATTCTCTTTGTTGTGCTTAGAACCGGGCAGGTCATTCCAGCTGCACGGGTTGAAAAGCCCGTGGGAGCAGCTGGAGTCGCAGACGATCGCACAGAAGCCAGGCTGGGAGAGGAAATGAGCTGTGCCACAGATTTATTTTTGCCCAGTGCCCCAGCACAGCCCGGGCTGCGGGCGGAGCAGGAGCGGCTCGGCCCCAGTGCCCGGCCCGGAGCGGCTCCTGCCGCCCGCCGCCATCCCGGTCCCGGTCCGGGCCCCAACGCCGCCCCGGGGCTCCGGCACCGAGCCGCACAGCCCGCCCGCCGGGGGAGAGGCGGCTGCTCTCGGGACCCGCAGCCGGCACCGAGAGGAGCCGAACGAGAAACCCCCGGTCCCACTCCCGGCCCCGCCTCAGCGCGCGGGCTCCGCGCAGCGCCGGGAGCAGCCCGGGCTGGGCTCCGCTGTGAGGGGGGGCCGGCCCGGGGAGAGGGCGGGGCCGGCCCGGGGTGAGGGCGGGGCTCTCATTCCCTGCTGTCCCTCCTGCGGGGCTCGGGGTGCCGGAGAATAAAGCCCAGAGGGCCGGAGCCCGGCGCCCCCCGCCCGCGCTGGAGCCCCCGCACGGGGCCGGGCCCCCTTGGCCGGTGTCCCCGTGCGGTTCGCCTGAGGGTGAACACGGGTGACACCGCCGGGGCTCCGGCTGTCCCCACATCCCACGGGAGCCCCCTCCGGAGCAGGGGTCCGGGGAGGGGGGCGGGGCCGGGAGGGGAGGGGGGCGTGTGGGGTGGGGGGGAAGCAGAGGGGGTCCCGTCACTCTGAACACACCGAACGAAGGGCCCCTCTCCCCCCGCCCGGGTCTGGGTCCCGGGGAGGGGGTCCCGGGGAGGGGGCTGGGTTGGACCCCGTCCGGGGGAGGGCATCGGGGGCGGGGACGGAAGGGGGGGGTGGATCCCCCCTCCGGAGGGGAACCCTCCTGACCCCCCCAGGGACCCCCTCCTCCGGAGGGAGCCTTTCCTAACCCCCCCCCCACCTCGGGACCCTGCGCTCTGGGGCCCAGCCCCGCACAGGCGCACTGGCGGCCGAGCCAGGCCCCGCGCATGCGCAGTGGAGCCCCGGGCGCTACTGCGGACCCGAGCACGGGGAGCTACTGCGCATGCACGGACCCCCGCCGGTACTGCGCATGCGCGGGCCCCCGGCACTGGGTACCGACAGCGGCCACGGGAGGGCAGCACCGCGGGGACAGCCGCGCTCGGCCCCGGCCCCGCGGGTCCCGCACGCGGTCCCGAGTCTGGCCCCGATCCTCTCCCGGCTTCTGACACAGCTGAGCTCAGCCTGCCGAAAACCAGCCCCTGCTGCACACTGCACCGGCCCTCGGCCATCTCCGCTTCCCGGGAAAACCTGAGCCTGCAGCGGCTCAGCCGGGCTGCTGCACTGGGCATGAGATCCAGCTAGTACTGGAATTCCGGAAATAGCCTCCAATGTGTTGTAGGATAATACTTCAAACGTTTCCAAAGGGCGGCAGCTCCTGCATCCCTGAGCACCGCAATCCCATGATCCCAAGGGATCGCACGTCCCGAGGTCCCGGCCCTGCGCACCTGCAGCGCCCCCGCGGCCGCACCGAGCCAGCCCCGGGCCGGGATCGGCATTCCCGGGAAAGGGGAATGGGAGCGTCCCGCTGTCACAGTCCCGCACTGGCTGCTCACTGCGGGGCTTTATCCGGGTGACACCAGCTGAAACAGAAAAGTGCCCTTCTCCATCATTTTCATCCCTTGCCACTAAAAGCATGCTCTTTTTTCTTACTGCATCCTTTGCCTATTTTTATCGGAACCATTTTCATCCCAGATCCCACTTGTCAGTTATTCAATCCTTTACCACTGGACTTTGGGCAAAATAAGGGACACCAGGGACGCCAGACCACAGGAAATCTCGAGGAGAAACCCATTGAAAGCAGACAGAGAGAGGTTTCAAGGCATTCCACAACCCAGAAATCTGCTCATGCCTTGTCAGGCCACCCCCAACCACATCCACCTGAGCTGTGCAGGTTCCCCTTCCTCCTCATCTAGCACAAAGCCACATGGCCAAAATCAGACACTGCCAATATCAGACATTGCTAATATGACATTTCTCTGCCCACCAAGGACACCCCAGCCAGGAGGGACATTTCTCCCACTCTCCAACAAAGACCTCAAGGAGATTTTCCAGCCTGGCTGGTGCTCCACTGGGCAACTGTTCAGGCCAAGTAGCTCCTCTGGATTTGTGCAAACGATCAGAGCTAAGAAAGGAAAGTTATCCGAGTATTCCAGGCTGACTGGAATTAAAAGATGCTGGCCAGAATATTCTGGCTGGGAATTTCATGCGAGAACCTGAGGAAGATGAGACACTCACCGGGATGGGTTGTACACGGGTAATCCAGCCAGGAGAGGGCAGTGAGATCCAGCTCGTAGTGAAAAACATTCATTTGGAGAAAGAACACTTTTGCCTTTTGCTCTGCCGGTCTGTTCAGTGAGAAGTTGCTTCAAAATTCCCACGACCTCTCTCTGCTGCGGGGCAAATCAATTCAAGGGTTTGCTCCTGCTCGTGCTGGGAGCAGAAATGAATCCCAAAGCAAGAAGCTTTTACAGCTGATGGGAAAGGTTAAAAACAAGCAGACACCACTGCCCTGTGTGCTGCTTGTCATTGCAGTTGTGTCATCTCTTCCAAAACATCAGAGAGCACCCCAAAACCATAAGCAGGCAAACCCCAAGGGCTCCCCATTCAGTCCCAGCTCAAATAACTTTCCTTGACATACATTTCATGACCAAGAGGCCCCATAATTAACTATCTTATCCCCAAAACGTTTATTCTCTCCCCTCCATAAGATTACATAAGATCATCCCTCCAAAGTATTCATTTTAGGTTTATAGAGCTACTCAAGTTTTACCCTCAATTTTTCCCAATTTCTCCACTACTGATCACCTCAGTTGACCTCAAAATATTCTTTCTCTACCATGGAGTTTACCTCATATTTTGCCCTGATAATTTTCACTACCTGTTGACTTCTAATTACCTCATTTTTACCTCAAAATCTTCATTGTCTCCCCTACAGATTAACTCAGATTTTATGCCCAAACTGTTCATTTGGTCCCCTATAGATTACCTCAGATTTTTCCTCAAAAACGTTCCTTGTCTCTTACACTTCACAAAAAATATATATTCCATAATTAAAAAGAGAAAGTTGCTGAAAAGCAGTCAAAATTCTCAGTGAAAAAAATAACAGGATGGAAATAGCAAAAGGAGCTAAGTGTTCAAGATTTTTTTTTTCCTCAATGTCTTTATGATCTACAAGAAGTGCTAATTTTACACTGGGAATGAACACTTGGTTTCTCTTCAAGGGAGGACGGAGTTGCAATGCATTGTCAGTGTCATGAATTATCTTACCACTCGAAAAGCCTCCCAGCTCTCTCAGTGTGGCAAACAGAAGGTTCAGATGAGAAGTGAAACCCCAGCAACGCATTTTGCTTTCCTGCCGCACTGTTCAGCTGTGCCAGGGTGCGAAAATGCCATCACGTTCCCGAGCAGCATCACCTGGCTCTGCTCTGCCGCGCCACCTGAGCCATCCCAAACGAATTCTCTGTGCGGTCCGTGTGGCACCTGTGTCCCTGCAGCCCTTCGCGGGGAGGCCGGCAGAGGGCGCATCTCCACAAGGGGTTGATTCTCTGCTGCTCAGCAGGGCCAGCGAGGCTTTTCCAGCTCACTCGGGATCCTGGGGTTTCACCACGTGGTGCTGCGGTTTCCTTGCTTTTCCTTCTCCCCCTCTTTGCTCCTCGGGATGAATTCCCAGGTCGGCTGGTGGCTGCCGCGGCTCTGCTTTGTCACTTGGGAGCAGGAGGTTTGTGCAATAAAATCTGTTTGGACTCAGAGCTGTTCAGATGGAGCCACGAAGGAGCCTGCAGGGCTCTCATTTGTTCCATCCCCGAGGTTCCTGGGGAATGATGTGTTGTTATTACTGGGATGCTCTCTATGAAAAACCCAAAACCCTACAAAAAGACAGATTTTTCTGATCTTGGGAGTGCATGGGAAGGCACATCTGTCTCTGGTTTCTGACACATGTTACAGAAGTAATAAAATGTAGCAAGCATTCATTTAAGCCATACTGAGAAGCAAATTTTCATGATTTGACAGAAACTCAAACCGTTTCGCTTACCTTTACAGAGTGAAACATGAAAACCTGCCTATTTCAGGCTTTTATAAATAGACCCTAATTGAGTTGTCAGTGGCACTGATCCTCTAGAAACGGAGCCCACAGCCTAAACCTTGAATGGCAAACTGCACACCCTTCAGCAGCAGCTAATTAACACTGCTGGTGGATCTCAGACAGCCCCGGAGAGAACCAAAACATCTTCCCACCGAGGAGCTATTTAAAAGCACCCGGCACAGGGTGACTTCACGCGGCGATTCCTGCTTGAGTAACAGCGGGCTCGGCATTGTTCACGTCTCAATTGTTTTCTCTTCCGAATCACCCATTTCCCGAGCTGGGAGCAGCACATCCACAGGGGAGTGCTGGATTTGGGGTGAGCCCCCGAAAGCCCCGCTGGGTTTTGCTGGCTGCTCTTTAAACCCTGCCTAAGCAGAGCTGTGCTTTCCAGCAGAGCAGCGGGGCTGCTGAGAAAGGAGGGCTCAGCTTACAAAGCTCCGTATTTGAGCAGGGATTAACAGGGCTTCGAGGCAATTTGCAAACACACAAACTCTTCCTGGCCGCTGCTTTCAGAAGCCTTTTCCTAGAGCATCTCCCTGCCAGCCCCAGGGACGCAGAGGGCTTGGCTTAGCCGTGCCAGCCCCCCCTTGACAGGCTGCTGTGAAATTCCAGGCTGTCCATGCCTTAACCCCCTTGCTAGGGTATAAATCCAGCCCCTGGGCTCAGGGACACCACTGGCAAACCTTTTTGCTGCTCTGCAGTTTTGACCGCGGTGCCTGTGAGCCCCAGAGGTTTTATTTTTAGAAATAACCCACCAAAAGGTGTTGGGACCGCATTCCCTTCAGGGCACTTTTCCTTGACACAACTCTGGCCAGTCAGGCTGGTTCTGACAACAAAAGGTTCCATCAGTCTGAGAGGAAAAACCTTTGGGTCGGCAAGGAAGGGCCCCACAAGGCCCCAGATAATTCAAGGCTGTCATTCAGATAAAGCAGATCTATTTCAACACTGGCAGGAGGAAATACAATTCCAAAAGTTTAGTAAACAACATGGTATATGTAAATTTGGTCAGGAAACGCTGAAATGCATCACCCTGCCAGGACACAGAGCAGAACTGCCCTAAGCAGAGAGAGCAGCAATGAAAAGTCTGAGATAGGGTTGTTATCTAATCCAAAGAGCTCAGAAAACAGAAACCCCAAATAGTTCAAATACCAGGAAAATCACACTGTTTTCCTGATTTAGTTTTTACATCTTGGAAAGCCAGCTAAGGAAGTGGCTGCCATCACACAGGGCAGAGATACTGAATCTGCTGGTGAGGTTTTATTCAAATCCAAAATGCTAATTTAAAAGTCACCTCCTCATTTCTGCTTCCTCTTTTGTTTCTTGAGTGTACTCCAGGATATTTGCTTCAGGAGCTATAGTGCCTCTGAAATTGCTGCCTTTTCCTCTGAAGAGAATTATCTGTCTGTCCTGGTGACGCAGGACAGTTTTTTTGAGGGGTGATCACATCCTTCTCCTTGAAGACTGCTCTGTTTTGTCTTCCTGCTCTGCTTGGGAGAAATGGATGTTATCTTTGAGAACAGACAATGCCATGGAAGGGCTGTCAGTGAACAGCCTCACTTCATCTAGGAGCACACAGCTGGCTGCTGTATATGCAGGGAGGAGAACTGAAATTGTTGGAAATGCACCCCTGAGCCTGACCAGGACATCCTGAGGCTGCTTTACCAGAGGTCACATTGATGCTGATCAAAACACACAGAAGAACAGGAGACAGAGTCCCAAAACTTTCAAATATCCTGTGAGAAACTTGATTAAAACTTACCTAATTTTCATCAGCATTTTCTTAACTAAAATTTACCTAATTTTCATCAGTTCAATAACAGCGCAGTGCCTTCAGTTACTTCTCTCTGCTTTGCTGTGTCTTTTGCTCAGTAAAACCAGGGGTAAGTCTGCCTTTCCATAGGCTTGTCCCTGTTTTCTCAGGGTAACTTAGGTCACAGCTTTTTGAGGTGTCAGCTCTGAAGCTCTGCTCCTGCTGTCACCAGATTTGGTGGGGATATTCCCGGCAGTGGCAGAGGAGCCAAGATCAAACACTGTGAGCCTTCTGCTGAGGTGAACTTTGGAACTGCTCCCTGATTCAATCATCTCGTGCACTCTGGTTTCCAGCATGGCCCAAACTCCCTTCCTTCCTTCCTGGGCAAAAAGAAATGAGGCCACTCTGAGAATAAGATGCATTACAGATAAACTGGCATCACACAGCCGAGTAATTGCTTGTGCCCCTGTGCTTGGTGTGCTGAGAAGCCCTGGAAGCTCCCAGAAGCCCGAGGAGATGAGCAGAGCTCTGTGCCACGTGTCAGTCAGCAGGGAGAGCAGCACGAGCCCTCTTTCCTCTGGGATCTTTTGTGGATCACAGCCATCATGTCTCATCAGGAGCTGGAGCTGCTCCAAGTGCAGGGAAGATGTCCTCCTTGGGCTGTTTTCTTAGCAGAACCAGCGTGTTCCAAGCGTACATCTTCCAGCTGGGTGCTCCCCAAGGTTAACTCCCCTTAGCAGCAGGGAACAAGGAGGCAATTTCCTTCCAGACTTTTGTCTGCAGCCGCCCCAGGGCCTCCCTCTGGAAGTGTAGGGGTGGTTGTTTCACAGGAGAGCGGTGGCCCTGCCTTGTCACACGGCTCTGGGTCTCCTGCAGGCTGTGCCTGTCCTGCAGTGGGATTTATTTGGCTTTACTCTTGGAGATGGGCTCTCCTGTCTGCCTCTGGATTTGTTTCTCCCTGCAGGAACTTTTGATGGGAATTTCAGCCAGGTTTCAGGAGTCTCCGAGGTAACTGAAGGCTTTGTGAAACTCAGCAGTGCAGCTAAGAAATTATGTAGTGTCCCACTGAAGGAAAAGTGGGCAGAATTGAATTATTATACATTCTGGACCTACAGGGCCACAGAGGAGCTGCAGCACATGACAGATTTCATCTGCTGCGGGTGTGATGTGAGATATGGAGCAGCTGGAGCTGCTGCAGCATCAGCACAGGGAGTGGGGATCAGGAGCTGTGCCCCATGAGAAATCCTGCAGTTTTTGTACTGTTTGGGTTTGTGGCCCATCTTCTCTTCTGTTCAAGCCCCAAGCCTTTTGTTTAGTGCATCACATCACATTGATGTGGCAAAGGTAATTAAAGATTTGAATAAGTCACACTGATTCAGTGGCCTTATTCTCTGATGCCATCTCAGTTTCCATACTAAAGGAAATTAATAATTTCACATTAAAAAAATAAAAAAAGAAACAGCCACCCAAGTTCTAGGGGTTTTCCTCAAGCAGAATTTGCTTTCATTTCCTCTCCAGGCTCACGGTCCTGGAGCTGCAGAGCCTGGTGTAACACAAGCCTGGTCACACAGAACAGTTATTCCCTCTGGAGAGGGGGGCACAGGGAACCACAGCCAGCTCTCATGTCTCCTGTCTGTCTCTCTGGAAAATGTGAGGTTGCTGTCAGTGGCAGCAGCTGGTTTAATCAATAAGCTAAATAAACACCCTTCATCTGGAAAGAGTTAGCAGCTCCATGGAGCAGAGGTGAGCGGAGTGTTCAGTGCTGCTGTGTGAGCTGAAGGGTTTGGAGCGACTTGAGGAGAGCTTCCCTGAGCCCTCTGGCCTGCCTCCATGGAATGGGGGCTCCTGTTGTTCATTCCTACTCCCAGGGACTCCAGCTGCCCCAAAAGGAAGTTGCTCCCTCTCTCTGATCCAGCCTGTGGACGTGTGTGCGCAGCCACAATTTCAGGCACGGCCACACACTTCCAGACGTGCTCACAGACACCTCCAGTGCTTGCCCAGGCACAGAAACTTGCTGTGAGCTCTGGGTTAAAAACGCATGGAAATGTTTCTTTGACAAAAGGCTGGTGGTGCCTGACTGATGATGAATTTCACAGAACAAATGTCTCATTGCCACCCTGACCCTCGGCATGCTTGGCTGAGCCAGCAGGGCTGCTGGCTCCGTGTGTCCTCTCTCCTAAAACACCTCTCTGTCCTTTTTACCTGTCCTTGAGCTCAAAATCAGGAGAGGAATGTCCCTCCAGGGAGGGAGGAAAGTGCCTGGCTCTGCACACCCTGCTGAAGGGATTTCTGTCCCAGCCCCAGGCCAAGGGGCTGAGAGCAGGGGTGAAGCAGTGAGGCAGGGCAGAGTGGCACCTCTGAGAGCAGCCTTTTGTTCAGCAAATCCCCTCCAAAACCATCCCAGCCCGGGTTCCATTGCTAGAGTATGAGAAAGTACAAAAGGAGAACCTTTCTTTGCCAGACAAAAGCTGACAGCCCTGAGAGGTATCAAAGAGGGACCCAGTCCTGTTTCATCCTCAAACCAACCTGCACAGGTGAATCCTGGTAACAGAAGGATTTGGCTACTCCGTTTCAAAGCTGATGCACCTCACCTGACGTTGATGGGGTTTTGCTTCTGCCCACAGGCTTGGTTACATCAAAGGAAACAAAGCAAACTCCTTTCAAAGTCCTGCTGATGTGTCCCATGACTGCTTCTCCCAGTGATACACACAAGGCTGATATTTTCAGTATAATTTATAATTTAGAACTTTTTTAAAATCAAATTAAGGAATGAAATCTAGTTAACCCAATTTCTGCCCCAAAGGAGAAAACAACCTTCAGTTTATTATACAAGTATCAGTATTGTACCAGTACCATTTCCCATATCTGAAATAAAACCTGAAGGGATTGTCACATAGCCTTTGCTGAGAATTATAGACTCCATCTAATGAAAAGCAAAATAGTCACTCAATAGTCGTTCTTGAGCTGGGTTTGGTTGGGGTTTTTTGGTACAATTTCAGTCCCCAAAAATGCACCATATGAGAATGGATGTAAATATGAGCTGTCATCATCAGCTTCTGCTATAAGTGGAGGGTTCTGGAAGCATCCAGGTGCAATGCAAAGTCCTTGGGAAATAATAATTCAAACAAACCAGCAAGTTAAAAAAAATCATAACAGATACTTGGATTACATATCTGGGGATATTTTCATTAAACTTGCCACATACTTATATTAGCAGGTTTTTTTTTAATCCAGGTGGAGCAAATAAATTTATAGGAAAATAGTAAACGTTTTGCAGACAAGTTCACCAGAAGGTGATGGGTGAGGGCCCTTTGCAATCTTAGCTCAAAGTGACTCAGAAAAACATTATGAGCAGAAGGGTCACTGAAAGTCTGTACATTTGCTAGGCCTCTCTGCAGCAGGATTATTTTGTTTTCCGTTCGTGCTCAGGGGCCTAAAATCAAACACAAATGTCAAAGGTTCACCTGGTTCTTCAGTCTGCTGTTTTGTTTTGTTTTGTTTCTTATATGCTTACCAAAAAAAAAGACAAAAAGATAGAGGGAATGGCTGTCAGAAAGTGTCTGTGAGCACACACAACCCTTTTCAGTCAGGTATTTTTCCTTCAGACGGCTGAGGCTTTTCTTCCTGGTCGGATGTCATTAGCATATAATTAAGGTGCCAGATCGGTGCCATTTCCCTGTATGCTTAATGGGGTGAGTTCCTGAGCTTTCTTGGGAGGTTTCTTCCTCCCAAACTGAGGTCAAACAGTTAACCAGTCATTCCTTCCCTCCTTCTATTTATAAGCCATAAGAAGCAGGATGTAGCAACATTCTCCTGTGGCTCACCATAAGGAAAATATTCCATTTCTCCTTGGAGACAATCCTCAACAGCCCCCGTGGCAGAATTTCTTTTATGGAGTGAAGATGGGGGAAACCTCGGGGTGTGTGTCCTGCCTGCCAGCCCCGGGAACACCTGGGGAGAGCCGTGCTCCCTTTCTGCCCTCCCTACCATACCTCTCCCTCCTCCTGTCCCTCTGTCTCATGGTTCACTTGAACATTACAGCTCTTCCTCAAATCAAACGCTGTGTTTCCTCCCCAGAATCCATGCCCCGTCCCTAAGGATTGCAGTGCTGGGCCAGCTCTGTCCAGAAATTTTAGCCAAGTGTTCGAGCATCCACAGAAGTGTCCAAAGGGGAATGACAGCAGCCCTGCAAGGGCACCTGGAATTCCTCCTGAGTTTCTGGCAGAGCCCTGCCAGGGCCGTGTGGATGCCCTGGCCCTTCTCTGGGTGACTCTGTGCAGATAAAGGCCCCACGAAGGGCTCCATGGAGTCTCCTGGTTCGCAGGGTGCCTGGGAGGAGCAGGGGATGCTGCCGGGCAATGCAGCTGGAAAAGCAATTACTGCCTTCCCCGGCAAAGGAGCTCCGGGCTGAGCCCGGCCCCTCTCCAGCTGCACACAAAGGAGAGACAAGAGGCTCTCCGAGTCCCAAATAAATACCTTTTCAATGGTGAGGAGGAAGCGTCCCACGGGGTTTGTTTTCCCCTTCAGGATGCCAGCATCCCGTCCTTTTGAAATCTTTGTGTTGGTGCGAGCGGCCCCCACCGCCACTCGGCACCGCTTCTCTTTGGGAAGAGCTGGAGGAGGAAACATCACTGGCTTTCAAAGAGACAACTTCCCCCGAGAGCAGCCGGGGTGCTCCCCGCGATCGCAGACTTCAGACTGCCCAGCACTTGAAGCTCTCCTGATTTTTTCCTTTCCAAGACGCTCCTTCATGTCTGTGTCCATCCCTCTCCCTTCATTTAAAGCCTGGGGCGTTGCAAACCACAGCAGCGCACAGACGAGCTGGCTGTGTCCAAAGAAGGAGCAATTTGCCTTAATCTGGCATTTCAATGTCTGTGGCATTAAATTTGGAACCTAACAATGAAAACGCAAATATTGGCACTTTTCACCCTTTAGCTGCTTCTGGTTTTAGTGGGAGCGTCCAATGTATGGGCTCATTCCAGAGACACCCTTGTGTTTTCAGAGTAAAAATAAATCTCAACCTTTCTCTCCCTACTAGGCTAAACATTCAACTCCTCGTGGCTGTTTTCCATGCAACATCCAGCAGCGTCTGGAATACAAACCATGAGGGGGGAACGTTCAATTAATACAATTAAATAAGACACAGAACCATGTTTCATGCTAATCATTTCTGTAATCCAACAAAAGCCTGCCCCACTTTTTAATTTTTTTTTCTTTTTTTTTTTTTAATCTGGAGCTGCCACCGAGTTTCCAGTCTGCTGCACCAGCGCCATCCCAAATGTAGGTCAGGCTTGCCAAGTGCACTTCTGCATGAACCCAGGCGTGTTCTCCCCACGGGGGAAGGATCCTCTCCTCCTCTCCCCTGCCTGTGACAGTTCCTGAGGCCGGTGGCTGCCTGGCACAGGGTGCCCAGAGCAGCTGTGGCTGCCCCTGGATCCCTGGCAGTGCCCAAGGCCAGGTTGGACACTGGGGCTTGGAGCGTGGGACAGTGGAAGGTGTCCCTGCCATGGCAGGGGTTGGAATGAGATGAACTTTAAGGTCCATTCCAACCCAAACCATTCTGGGATGCTGTGATTTAACTGTAAGGAATTATTGGAAATCCCTCTCTTGTGGCTGGGAAACTTCACAAACCAGCCTGAATTTCCTTAAGTGCATTTGTGGGGAGTGGACAAGCCCACAGGGACACCAGCCCCAGGGAGATGCTGGGGGTGTGACCCAGGTCCTTGCCCATGCCCTGTGCACTGGAGTGGATAAGAAGCTCACTGAAGCTGCTTGTTTCACACAAAATGTTCCTTATCCAGCGAGTCAGCAACATCAGGCTGCTTCCATGTGGAGCTGGAAAGCTCATTTGCACAGGCTGGAGAGGCCAAAGTGACAGACAACTCTGGAGATGGTGCAGAAAGGAAAAAGAATAAAAATGAAGAGGAATGGGAGTTCAGGGAAAGTCCCGAACTGAGCGAGCAACCAATCTGACAAATCCCTGCAGCAGCTCCTCTTGTCCTGTGTACTCTGATGTGACACTGGGAGAAAAAGTGAGATTTTTTTTCTGCCTGCACTGCTCTGCTCGATTCATCGCCCTCAGCTCTGGGGCAGGAGTGCTCAGGCTTGTGGAAAGAGGAGCTGTCCTGACGCTGTCCCCTGGCTGCCCCTCGGGAGCAGGAGCTGCAGGGGGAGCAGCATTCCCCAGGCACCTGCCCAGGGGCCTCTGCTGGAAATTAATGAACGTCTCTGGGGGCAGCCTGCAGGGACGAGCTGCTGTTAATTAGGGATGCAATTGTCACGTGGTGCTCAGAGATCATGGAGAAGCTTCAGAAAGTCCAAGACCGGGTCCAGAAATGGTCATTGGTGTGTTGGTAACCACTAACTGGTTATTAGGCAAGATTTGATTGTGTATCTTTAAACTCATTGCAACTTCTCTCAAAGTGTTCTGGAAAAGACATAATCCCATCTGTTGGATTATCCAGACCAGGTGAATGAAGGAAAGATGAGCCTCCACAGCCTTCTTTGCTCTGTTTCTAAGTGTGGCAGCACTGGCTGCCAAGTTCTGCATCGCTGGGTTGGGCTGGCTGAGGTAACAAGCACATCCCGAGGAGCTGCTGTCCATGGAATCGCATGCCTTGGAGCAGACAGCCATTTATAGAGCTCCAGAAAAGACCAAAACTGCTGTGGGTTATTCCTGTCCCCAGATACCCTCTGTTCACAGCACATGGGAGTCATCTTTGCCGTGGCAGAGCAGTCTCAGTGTGCCTGGAACCCCAAAAACAAAGCACACACTGCTTTGTGGGAGCTGGCAAAAAGCTTCCAGGGCCCTGTGCACATCCCAGGATCCCATCCATGCACACATCCATGTCTCCATCCCTGTGCCTGCCTCAGTGTGTGCCTTCAGTGCTGCAATCCTGAGCCTAACAAATCCCCGTGGCCCCATAAAACCCAATTACTAATGTGTTTAAAATAAAAGATGAATGTGTATTTATAACCATGTTTAATATTTTATATAACACTCTACAACAGATGTCCAGGGAGCAGGAAAATTTTAATTAAGGTTTTCTCATTGCTTTTCCTAAGGAGTCCAATCAAAGTCCCACTGAAAGACAGGAGTGAGACATTAAAAGAAAACCCACACAGTGACAAATGTTTACATGTATTTTATAACTTATCCTGTGAAGGACATCTGTGGCTCATCTAGTGCAAAAAAAAAGAAGAAAAAAGGCAAGACTATCTGGTATGAGGCTTTGTTCTACTCATGCTTCTGTAATGCAGTGATCGTGCCGTGAGTAGTGTGCAAAAACCTGCAGTGTCCTGGATTTGTTTTTGTGTTTGTCACACGATTTGTCAGCACTTTATAAAGAGGCAGGAATATGTTTGATCTCTGGGTTGATGCATTTTTAAGGGGGTCCCTCAGCAGCTCCAGCTCTGCTGGCTGAGGGCCTTGCAAGTTCCACTGAACTCAAAGCACCTTTGGGCACAGATAAACCTTTATGCCTGGTTTGCAAAGAGGGGCCTGAAGGAAAAAGCATTTGGGGAGTTGCCCACTGTCCCTGGGGGTGTCCCTGAGTGGACACCACAGTGGCCTCCTTGCTCCTGGGAGCTCCCTGAGTCAGGTCACAGATGGGGGACAGTGGTCCCCTCCTTCTCATGGAAAAAGAGATTTTCCCCAGTTCCAAGGAATTCCCGAGCTGGGTCCCAGAGGCTGGAGCAATGCTGCTGGAGGGCATGCTCGGGCTCCTTTCTGCCTAACAGGTGATCTCCAGGCCCTTGACCCCTTCTCCCTGTCTCCACACTCATTCTGGGAGCTCTTCTGTGGCTACGGAGCCCTGAAGGCCTGGGCTGCACACAGGACAAAGTGACAGAGGGACAACCCGGCTGTTTCCACATGAAATTTCCTTGCATGCTGCAGCAGATCCAGACTGCCTGTGAGCCAGGCTGCCCAGGAGAGCCATCAGCATGCTCCAAGTGGAGTGGGAGAGCACAGGAATCATTTGTTTGCTGCCCTAGTGCAGTGCCTGCTCCATTATATTTAGGTATTATTAACTATGATTAAGTGCACGATCAGGAGACAGAGCTGCTTTCATGAATTGCAGTTAATATTCAGAGAAGGCTGCTGTGATGGTGCTGGAACATCACGGTGTGAGTGATGGGATGGAAATCAATTAACAGGTGGAAAAATAGGCTGGTACATGCAAAACTCTCTGAAAAGGGCACCCACTTCTTCCTCGGGATCTTACTCATGAGACAACAAAAGGGAACCCACACAGATGAAGGCTGAACCATTCATTTGGAAGTTTTTAATTTCTTTCCTAAGGGAAGCTAAAGAATATTTTTAAAGTGTCTACAGTGTTAAAACACTCCTCTTTTGGTCTCAGGCAATTAGGATTTTTAGTACATCTTAAATGCTAGATGCTGGTTTCCCAGGATGGCTGCACCTCAGAGCCTGGTGGGGCTCAGGGAAGGCACCTGTGCTGGACCCCTTCCAGTGAGAGGGACAATCTTTTCTGCAAACTGCTGTTTTTAAGGGGGACCTAAAGTCTCTCTTCATTGTTTTTTCTTTTAGGCTCCTGTGTTTGAACTTGTTCTATGAATTGGGCTGCTCTATGGAGAAAGCCCTTCCCGACCTGTCCATGACTGGCTTTCTTTCCAAAGTCCTCCTGCTGCTTATTCTCCACGCTGACCTGGCAAGTTAAGTTCCTGAGGCTCTTTCCTAACTCCAAACAAGGTGACAAACCCCTCCTGAGATGCTCTGGGTGTTGCCCTCGCAGACCACTTCCCTCTTTTCATCATATTTTATTGCTGCTTCTTTCCTTGAGCGCACGTCCTGCTCTGGGAGCTGCAGTCACTCCTGGCTGGGGGAGTTTGGGAATCACCTGGAAAGGGTCCTGTGGCACCTTTGCAGGCACTCTGCAGCTCCCCAGCAGGACACTGTGCACTCATTCCTGCCTCCTCCCCTCTCCCGGGGCCAGGGATGGCTCTCAGACACAGAGCCCACACTCCACAACTTCCCAAGTGCACGACACTTAACAAGGCAGGAGGAAAAACACTGAAAAAGGAATGGGTGGCAGATGGCCTGACAGGACAAAGCTGGGTCTGAGGATTAACCAGACCACGGTAAAAGCTGTCATTACAGGTTGTCATCGTTGGTGAGTTATTTATTAGCTCTAAACAGTGTTCTTCCCCTCAGACACCAAATGTCAAATGCTTTAATATGAAGGACCCAAATCTCCCCCTTCCAGCTGCTCCCATTTCGTCCTGCCAGCTGCACCGTCTCATCTTCCAAGACCTGCCAAAGAGCCCGATATTAACATACCTTATTATGCACATTATTTTGCCAGTAGAGGCCAGATGAGGCCAAATCATTCTGATAATAAGCCCTGCTGTCATTAAATGCTATTATGCATGCTACTGTTGATCCCTAAACCTCCACAGAATATTAATAAGGGCACGCTCGGCATTTGCTGCAAGGATTCTGGGGTGGATGAGTTTGGCATTTATGGGATCTGTCCACAGTCTGAAGGGATCCGTGGCTACACCAGTCACTTCTGTAACTCAGGAGGAAAATACGAGGGGCCTGCTGTGCAAAATAATCCCAGTTCTCTGAAGATTTCTTTCTCCTTTTAAAAGGAATCATGGTTTGGGAGTTTGATTTGGATGAAGGAAGGAAAAAGGAGGAAATTGCCCGAAGATGATCCAAATATTTCATTCTCATTTTTCCAAAACCTGTTTTAAGGTCAATTTGAAATGAAAATGTCATTGTGAAATGAAGAGCTGAAAATGCCAGGGTGAAAATAGAAGCTGAAACATTTCAAATTCTCTGAATGCCTTTTTTTTTTTTCCTTTTCCCCCACTGAAGCAATGTATGATATTTTGACCTGAAGCTGTGACTAACTTTGGTTAACCTAGAAATACATTTTTCTGTGATTTTATTGCTTGAGAAAAAATAGTCACCTGCTTTAAGTGTTCTGGCTTTTGAGGAGGAGGTATTTATGTTATAAAGTTCTTTTGACTAAAAGTTTCAGCTGTTACTGGAATCTTCTGATTTCTTCTCTTAAGGTATTTATACTTCTAAAATGTAATTGTTTTTCGTTTTCCTGTCCATTCTCTGCCAGTATTTTGACACTTTTTATGCAGCATGATTTCAACAGGGCAGTAGCACATAAAAAATGGCGTGGGGAAGTGCCACAAGCTCTCCACTGTAACGTGACCATAAATTCAAGCCTTATTTCAGTTATGGGTGGCCACTTGTGATAGCTAAAGGTTAAAGCCTCCCTGGCAGTGATTAACTAGTCAGGATCTCCGCCAGATTTCAGTACTTGAGCAGTCACTACTGTGGAAAAGCACTTGAAATCTTTCCCTTGACCCTTTTGTCAAGCTGTCACTGCCAGTGATTGATTTCAGTTCGTGCAGAGCCCGGGGCTGTCTCAGAGCTGTAATTGTGACCTAATGTGCAGCACTGGACAAGTCAAGGTGTATCTCTGCATTCCATGATCTCCTTTCCACCCCAGGGCACAGGGAATTGGACAGAACTCACAGGGATGTAGGACTGAGCTGTACAGGGACTTCTGAGAGACTCAGCGAGTTAGAGAATTCCTCTCACCTTAATTCAAAATCAGCCAGAAGGATCAGAGCAGAGCAGCCCTGGGAGGTGGCAGCACTGCACACTCACAGACATCAGTCTGGTGGAAAGCAGAGCTCCTTTTGTTAATGCAGGCCTTCTGCTCAAAGAGAAAATTTGGGTGTTAACACCTTTGGGACCTCCTAGCAGAAGCTGAGCTGATGGTATCAGGCTTGTGTCACACGCTGGAAAAAGGCAGGTTAAGAATTTTTACTTCAGCTACCCTGCAGCCTGAAACAATCCCACCAGAAAGCAGGCACCTGCATTTTTTCAGCAGACAAATGGTTATAGATTAGAACATACCTTTAAAAAACCCAGCAACCCCTTAGTTAACCTTTTCTGTCACCAAACAGAAAGAAAGGCAGAGCACAGGCCTAAAATGGGAGTCAGAAGAAAGGACCAAAGTATTTTTAGATTGTCTGGGTTCCCAGCCTAAGTGAGGGAATGACTTTAATCAAATTTAGTCGAGCCCCAGCCATTCTCTCTGTGGTTGGTTTCAGCTGCACATGTCCCATCTTGGAGCAGCCCTTCCCAGCTGCACACAGGCAGCTTTGTTTACAGCCTGGGGAAGATCAAATGGTCCCCACTGGAGGGAAGGGAGAGTGAAGGAAGGCGTTTCCCTCTGAGTGATCCCTGCCTGAAGAGGAAGCTTTATAACTTCACAAGCCAGGGTACAATATGTTCAACACATGTCAGTCTTTCCTCCCAGCGAGAGAGATGAATCACCTGCTTTCTGCAGGAGGGAGATGTTTAAATCCTCTGTTCATGAGGAAGAGGGAGCAGTTTTCTCATTGTGATGCATATTAGTAGCAACCCCAGCAAGGAGTGTAGCCTGTGCAGTTGATGTTTCTCCACTGCTGCTGGCAGAAGGGATCTTGAGGAAAGGCCTGTTTTCCATGAATAATGCAAATTGTTTGCAGTTCCAGTAATTCAAGGCCAAGGGTAGGAACCTTGCTCCCTTCTGCATGGGGTCACACTTCCTCCCCACGGGCACTGATGGTGTGGCCAGGAGCCCACTGCAGGCTCCAGAGGAACTGTGTCACCTGGGGGAAACAATCTGGCTCATAAACACACGGAATTTGGGTCTGGAGAGGGGTAAGACAGGCAACACATCTCCCAGGGAAAAGGGCTTTAGAAAACACCTACAGCAAAACATGCACGTGTGGGCTTCAGTGCACCCCTGCTCAAGGAGAGCATTTCAATCCAGTGTAACAGCAACAACTCTGGGGGCTTAAGTGCTTGCTAAAGCCAAGTTTCTGTCAGAAACTCCCCAGAATAAGTGTGGTTTGCACATCAGTCTGCAGAGCTAAGGGAAACATTGCTGTGTAACCTCAAGAAGAGCTATGGAGGCTCCGCTGTAAATCTGATCCTTGCAATTATTTCCATGATGACAACACCCACCAGCCTGAACTGGAACCCATTTGTGCTGGGAATGCTGCAAATGGGGTAAAGAAAGAGCTTCTCCCTTCGGAGAATTAGTGAGATAAGTATGTGACAAGGCAGTGAAGGGCAGAGGGGGCCCAAGGAAAACTGAAATGATTTGTCAGGTGGAGGGTTTCATTCTTTAGGCCACTTGTTGATTCTTACAAATTGCAGCTCTTTCAGCTGGCTGCACACAGCTTTCTGAGATGGAGTCAGGAAGGCCCCCCAGCTCATTTTACTGTTTGCTTTGAACCAGCTTCTTTTAAAATTGTCATATAAAGGGGAACATAATTCTTCCCCTGCTTGGCAGGAGCAGGGAGAAATATTACTTTGAAAAGGCCAAATAGTTTAAACTGCTTTTGCAACCAGCTTTTCTTAGTGTATGAATTGGTCACTCACATGAGGGCAAATGTCCTGCTTGCACTAAGGTGAACACACAGCCCCAGGCAGGTTCCCCCAGGCTCCCTCAGAGAGCAGGTTTGTCCTTCATTTTCGGGTGAACAGGAATAAAAACCATCCAAAAGCGCACCCTTGGTGCTCAATATCACTGTTTGCTTCTGGGCATGGGGCAGGGCAAGAACTGGGAGTGGAGTGCAAAAGAGGAGTTGTTGCTCTAAACTCAGATTGAACTGAGATAGTTGAACAAGTGAAAATTATTGAAGTCATTATCCTGGGAATAAAAATATTGAAGGATTTATTGGAGAAGCAAATAGTTAGAGCAGACTTCAAAGAAAATCCATGCTTTGTGATTTAAATTGTGTCCTGTGCTCCCTAACCCTCTGGTCCCTGGAAGCAGGGGTGCTTTCTGGGGAAGGAGCACATTTTCCCACCCTGCTGTGTGCATGCCTTGCCCACAGCCCTGTGGGCAGGCAAGGAGAGCTCATGGAGAGCCTCCACGTGTGGATGGATGTACAGCTGCCCTGCTGCCTCATCCCAGAGACATCCCCGTGCTGGGACAGTTCTTCCCTCCACGCTGCTTGCAAATACTCAAAGCTCTTCCTCCTGCCCTCATGGTTTCGTTCATTTAATGATTGGTTAGTCACGGCCTAGGTGTTGATTAGACTGGCAGCTCTCCTCAGCTCTCAAAGTATTGCATGTGCTTAGAGCAAAGGGAGGAAAGAGCCTACTGGTCAGTCAGAACCAAGCTCCTGCTGATGCCTTTTAGCCATCTGCAGCACATCCTGCTCATGTCAGCAACTTCCAACATCTACCACTCATTTTAATCCTTTGTAAAACATGCAGGGGAGTATGGTGTACACAGTGCATGACCTAGATTGTTCACGTGTTGGGAACTCTGTTCCAATAGCTCTGAGATCTTAGCAAATCCATTTGCTACAGGCAGAAGAAAATAAATCTTTCCCCTGACTAATTCCATCGTGTCCCTCTGCTTGTCACTGGGATGTTCCCCACGCTGCCTTGGCCCCAGTGCTGGAGGTGGCAAACTTCTCACAGCACTCTGGATCCTGTTTTGCAAAGTCCAGAAGTATTCCAGAAATATGCCAAGTAAATATGCTAGCTTGTGTCAGGATCATTTGGAGGGCTATTCTTGTTTTTAAAAATATTTCCTCCTTGAAGTTGAAAAGTTTAATTGCAGCCCCCAGCACAAGAGCTGTGGCAAGCCCTGAGGCCGAGACTGTTCTGCCTTTGGATGTCAAACAGCTTGGTTTAGACACACCATGTTTTCCTTTCACCACCTTAATGGAGAGTTAAGGTTATGCAAGTCTGCTCTGGAATGAAATAAAACATTTTGCTTTTGCGGCCTGAAAGTTTACAAGCATTCAGGTAAATGCACAGGCAGCACTTCAGATTAATGCCTTTATTATCAGCTGGGATATTTAACCTGCCCATGGCCCCACTGCTGCCCCGAGCCCATGGTGGGGAAGGAGGGGATTTAGGTTCCTCAGAAATCTTTTTCAAGATTCATTTTAGTCCATCTGTGTAGCACAGTCAACATGATCTCTATCTTTTATTACCAGAGGAATCCCAGATACATTAATTTAAAGCTGGGCTGTTTGTTTAAAAAGCCACAGTTTGGCTTTTTAGACTTCTTCAGCCGTATTTCCTCCTCATGTAAAATTCATGGCAGGATATCCTAAAACTCTGCCTTGTACCCAGGTGTGTGATTCTCATGAATTTCAATGTATAGAGGGTATTTTCCTGTATGGAAAATCATTTGAGCTCCTTGCAGAAAAGTTCCAGGTTTAGCACCTACCCTTGCTGTCTGTGGAGGTAACACAGTGGGAATGGAATGTCCTGGGATGCATTACAGGGATGTGGTGATGTGGTCTTAAGTCATTACTGGGACAGAACTGGTGCTGGTTGCAGAGTCAGGCTCTTGGCAGGCAAAGGGTGTAACACAGAAACCACAGGCTCAGAAATTCTCCAGGAATTATCTGGATTTACTACACTGCATTTGCTCAAGCTGATAAAGGGCTCCATTTGCAAACCCGACTTTCAGTGTCAAAATCTTCTGTGTCTCCTAATTCACTTCATGTGTACACACCAACATTTTACAGAGTTGTAGCTTCTCCTGCTTGCTATAAATCTCTTTAGAAGAGATCAAGTCATACACGCTGGGAATTCACAAAGCATGTTGAAATGTTGGCCCTGCTCAAATGACTGGGAGTCTTGCCTTTGGCTTCTGTAAGCCCAAGACTTTACCCACAGAGTATAAAGAACAAGAGGATTTCTTTAGGCTTTAAAGTGTTTTTCTTCTCCTTTACTGGCATTTAGAGTTATACAGCACTTTTTGATTATTCTTTTTTTAAAACCTGATTTTGCCTTGCTTCAAGAGCAAGCAAAGGCAGCGCTCTGAAGTGTGTTCTTTGAAGAGAACTGAGTGCCTAATCTACTAATGAACTGTAATTATCCTTTTCTTCAATAGAAATTGCACTTAGCCCTGAGCCTTGTGGGTTGCTGACTCAGAGAAGAAACAGGCTCAGGGTAAGTTTTGTACATTAGTACGTGCACAGCAATTCCTGTGCATGCACACAGACCAGCAAAAATGGCTTTCTTGTGCCTATCAACTCATTTATCTGACTTGTAGAACAGCCGAACAAAAATAAAATAGAACTCATAGTAACTTGGCTTTACCACAGATTCCTGTCATTCTGCTCATTGGGTATTTTTGTCCATTTTTCTCTGTTTTCCATGGCTTGAATATTCTTTGTGTCAGCCCTCACTTTGGGAAGACATTGCTCTAAGTCCTCAGTCACTAGATTAGACATCTCAGTCATATGTGTACAGCTCAGAAATATCCAGGAATACCCCTCAATACCACAAATTTCTACATTGTGCTCATCCTGAATTCCTGTTACATGCCTAGACAATTTTATTTGCTCTAGGAATGACCTTCCACAGAAATTGAATTGAATTGTTGCGTAATCCGGGTACAGACTTCTCTGCCTCAAGTTGGGCTTGCAGATTGAATTAGCTGGTTTGCTTCAGAGGAGAGGCTAAAATTAAGTCAGATCTGCATTGTGTGGAGCTCAGGAATGCACTGGCTCTCCTGGGGTGCTGGAGGAAAGATCTCCAAGCTCTCCAAGGTCTCTGGTTCCCTTTGATGTGCCCAGTTTCACTGAGAGAAAGGCATCACTTCCTTTTGGGGCATCCTGCCCTTTCCTGTTTCAGGTGCCCACATTCCCATAAATCCCCTATTCTGCCACTCCAACCCCCTCTCTGCCAATCCAGCTAGGTGCACTGCAGTCACAGACAGATTCCTTTTGTTGCCAGTCCATCTGTGCCTATTGCACAAGACCAAAATGAGTATTTCCAACACCAAAAGCAGCCTCAGGAGTAAAATTTTTTTGGAGATGGTGGCACTACGTGCTCCTCTATGTGGCTCTTCCCAAAAAGCTCTCTCTAGTCCTCATTCCTCACAAAACATTACAAGGCAGGGATGATCTGGACAGACTTTGAAGGTTTTTATCTACTTCAGACCCTTTGTGAGAGTGTTGGCAGAGAGGTCTTGCTGTGCCAGTGAAGATGAGTTGTTTTCCTCCCTGTGGGAGAATGATTTCTGTAACAGAAGAAGGACACACATCCACAAAGTGATGTGCTTCCTATTTTATTCCCTTTGTCCTCAAATTAAGTCTCATAGAGAGGCCTCCAGTGCTTTAAAGGCCAGCCAGGCAGGGCTGTGACTTCCCCGGGCTGTGTGCTCTGAAATTGGAGTCACTATTCATTTGCTTGTGATCAGCCCAGCCTAAAGGGGAACTTTATTACTTATTGAGTCCTTAAAATAACCCTCTTTATTTGTAGTCCCTTTGCCTGCAGAGATCATTTGGGCCCATATGCAGCACTGTTTGGTTTTAAATTTCCATTTTGTTTTTAAGAACAAGAAGTCTCACATGCCTAAAACAACCTCTTTCCCCTCCCTGCTCTCATTAAACCAACTGACAATTGACATGTTTAACTTTGTCAGTGTTTTTTTTTTTTTAAAAAAGAAACCATAAAGTTCACGGCAGGTTTATGTGTGGAAAGACTCTCCTCAGAGAGCCAGCTGGACCAAAGCCATATCAAAAACTTCCTGTAAGGAAGACATAACTAGAAAGGAGAGAGGAATTTTTCGGTGCCCCTTCCTGCATTAAAAGCAGCCCTGAGGCTGAGCTGGGCTCTGCAATGTCACAGCTGTCACAGGCTTGAAGCACCTCCACAGGGACATTTCTGCAGGCATGAAGAGCTGGGTGCAGAGCAGGGATGTGGATGGAGGGATGAGGCAATGGGGAGCTCCATGTCCTGCACCACATCACACAGAGGAGAGCACACACGTGGTACCACACACAGGATGGGACACTCAGACCCTTCTGCTCCAAATTCCCCCTTTCCCCACCCTGCACCTCCTGGAAGAACGTCTGTCAGTGATCCCCGAGCCTGGATCCCATCCCTGCTCTGAACATTGATGTGCAGCTGCCTCCTTCCACCAGGCATTTGTGCTGTCTACAGGGTTGCTCCAGGGGCCAACCGAGTCAGGGGAGACTTTCCAGCAGCGCCTCTGAAGTTTTATCAGCCCCAGGGCGAAAAGCAGAGCTCATGACCTGAGGGTGCTGCAGTGCTGTTGTGTCTGCACAGAAAAGCAGACCCTGTGTCCTTCCTTCAGGGGCTAACTTGCTGCACAGCAGGGACAGAGGGGGTCTCAGCTTTGTGCAGGACATCTGCACACTGTGTTCTGGCTGGGTCCTAAAGCACAGTCCTGCCTGAAGCTTGACACTGGGCTCCAGCCAGCCAAGTACAGAACAGATCCTTCCTCTGAATGACCTCCTCAGCCTGGTATTTGAATCACACCAGGGGGGAAAGAAATGAAAAAAAAAGACAGTTAAAATTTGCCTGGGAAGAGGAAAATAGAAGTGTGATGTAATGCGTGTGCTGACTGGACTGTTCCACCCCGGGTCCTCATGGCAGGTGTCAGCACACACAGCCAGGCCAGCAGTGCCTGTGTGCTGCACGTGCTGCAGGAGCTGCTTTGGCATAACCAGCAGCACACTGAGGCTGCGAATTCCTTGGCTTCCCTTGGCCTTCCTTGGCTCTCCTTTTCCCTCCAGAGACCGAAGCCCAACACCTGACTGTGGCCGTTCAGCTGTGTCGCTGTTCCCGTCTGCACCTCAGTGTGCCTGGGCAGGATCTGTGCTCCTCCAGCAGAGAGCTGGGCTCGCTCTGACTCACTTAAAAACCTCCTTGCTTGTGATGGGGGTGGGATCTCAGCTTTCTTGGCTGTTTGAGAGGGGTGATGTCCTGCTGGGCAGCACAATCCCAGCAGCTCTGGGGTGAAACCAGACGCACAGCTCCAGAGCAGGGCAGGCCCCAAAGCAAGAAGGAATGTGTGATGTGCAGGAGTCCTCCTGTGTGAGGACTTCTTTTCCCTACAAGTCACAGCAGGGATCAGAGTGGAATTCTTAGCATCCAAACCGAGATCCTCAGCTCACTCATAAAAATCCGCCCATTTAAAATTCCCGCTTTATCTTTTCATTTGCCAGAAGTTTTCAAACACAAATCGTTATTGTGGGTGTGAATCTGTTCCTTCCTAGTAGCTGGAGACGCCATTGAGGCAATCTGTTGTCTCTGATAGGTGGAAATTAAGTTAAAACTACCCAAAAGCTCTTCTTCCACTTCTGGAAAAACCTGAATGAAAAATCTGTTTGGAATGGCTGAACAGTGCAATTTCTTTCAATTTTTTTCCAACAGGAGAACACCAGTTCAAATTGGAAGTTCCTTAGCGTAGGGGAAAGCACTTTACAGGCTTATTTTGAAACCCACAACTTCTCAGCATTTCCCACTTCAGCTTGTAACCAATTTACAGCTGGAAGGGCTGAGGGCTAAAACCCAGGTGATTCAACAAGCAATTAAAACCAACTCAATTCCACATGCAGACAACTCTCAAAAGTGGTTGCTGGAGCTCCACTGAGCAGTGCATGTAGATTGTTATGCCCAGGGGAACATCACTGAGATAATTGCCTTTCCATTTAGAATAAATATGTTTTATTCTTTGCTGCTTAACTTGGTGTTTTTTGAAAGAACCATCCTCATTAACATGAAAAAAGAGACACTGCTCTCCAGGCAAAAAAAAAAAAAAAAAAAAGCCTGAAAGTACTTGTTAAACAAACAGAGCATCTGCCATGAACATTAACTGCTTTGTAGCTGATTTTTGTGGGTTTTTCCCCCCAGTCTAAGCAGAGTCCGTCTGCATAATTTCAGGACTCTGTGCAAACTCAAGCACCTGACAGCATAAGAATAAATATCTTATTTTTCATTCACCTATTTTTCATTTCACTCACTTATTTTAAGCTCCTCTTCACAATTTTCCACCTAAAGCATCATTCATAACCATGACTAACACTAAGTAATTTTTGTTGTCTGCATATGTTGCATGTTTTACAGCTTGTGGGGAGTTTTTAGTCATTCATAGTATTGGTTTGATTTGAATTAAATCTTTCTGAATGTGCATGTTCAAGTAACTTTTTGCTTCCAATTATTGAAAGAAATACCTACATGTCACCAGGCATCTCCTCCCAAAATGAAACACCTGGATGCAAAAGGATGGAGGATGGGATGCAAAGGGAAGAGAGGAAGGGGAAAGCTTGGTGTCTCTGAAAGGAGAGGAGCAGAAAGATGAAAAGAATTCAAAGGGAAGGCAGGAAAAACCCCACCAGATACAGCCTGACTTAGCAGTGGGGGTGCTAATCTCCTGTGGGGACATTTCTGCTCTGAGAGCTGGCTGGAAGGAGCCTGAAAACTGTGAGCAAAGAAACTGACTTCTCCTGTAGGATTTCTACTGGGTTCAGTGACACAGAGCTTTGTCTGTCTTTTGCAAACAAACAGGTTTCTGTCACAGATCCCCGGTTCCACCATCAGTTTCTCCTCCTCTCATTGTTGCTGATGACTCAGGTGAGAAGGGCTAAGGAAATACGGAGCAAATTGTCCTCTTGCTGTGGGAAATGCCTCTTCCTTCCTCTATTTTTGGAGCTGTGGGCAGCTGACAAGGCTGAGCCCTGGCCTGGAGTTGAGGTGAATGAACAGGACGTGGGAAACTGCTGGACAGGACATGAGAAACTGCTGGCCCTGAGAGATAAGGACAGATAAGGTGAGGGAAGTTAGAGATAAGGGCTGCATTCTGCAGGTGCTTAGGGAGGTGTTAAGTGAGCAGGGCCAGAAGTCACAGATAACGGCAGAGAATCCCTCGGGAAGCAGGACCCTGCAAGGGCAGGCAGGCACAGGTTGGCACATCCAGGAACACCAGCTGGGGACAACATCACCAGGGACCAGAAACACCAGGCTCGGGCAGAGGTGGCAAGGCTGGGCCACGTGAAGAAAAAGCAGTTAGGGGTGGGTGGAGAAATGGGGGAGGAAGAAAGCACAGCACGGGAAAAGGAAGGATTAATAGATGGGGGAAAGAAGGATCAAGAGCTGCATGCCAGGCAGTCCTGAGCTTGATTACAGCTCTGCAGGGCTGTCCCAAACCTGCTGCCCTCAGCACCCCACAGAAGCCCCACCTGTCCCCGTGGGCAGGAGGATGGAACAAGGAGGGCTGCCTGTCCTGGCAAATCCAGGGAACGTGCACAGACAGGTCAAACATGCTGGTGCCACCAGGTCCACAGCCGTGCCAAATCTGATGGCATGGCCATCTTCCCAACCACTGCCCAACATCCTGCAGAGCTTTTATCCTAAAGCTGATCGCTTGTTTGAGCCTGTTGTACAGCATGGCTCCACAGATCCAGTGTGCTGCTGCTCAGGAGTGGCAATTAGAGGCCAGGAGAGGCCTTTATTTAAGGGAGTGTTGTCACTAAAGCCTCCATTCCATCAAACCTTGGCTCTAGAATACAAGAAAATGATTTTACGCTGCTGCCTTGTCCTAGCCAAGATTCAGACCCTTCTGAGTGAAAAGTTATGTGCTCCTGCCTCTCATTTCCTCTCTTTCTTTTTATTCAGACATTTATTTATCATCCAAAACCAGAAACCTGGGGATTAATTTATTCTTTACAGAATGCAAAGAAATGTGGGGATTTTTTTAATTTCCAGATCTTCCATGCAACAGGGGAGGAATATTTGTCAGCTACTAATTTTTCCCCATTCTATTTATATTTGCATTCTTTCTTTCTGGGATAGCTACCTCACTCTCTGACATTTCATTAGACAAAAATGGGGAACTCTGGCCCCACTGACGTCAAGAGGAATTTGGGTATCGATTTCCCCGAAAAAGCAATTTCAAGCAGTGACCTGGCAGCCTGCACAAACCTGTGCCCAGGCTGTCTGCATGCAGGGAGCCGTCACCCTCACCACACAGCCCTTTCATTTTCCTCTTATCCAGCTCTAGATCCAGCTCAGAAAATACTCATAAGAATCAGTAACAGACTGGAAAGATGTGAGCCTTGATATTAACCCTCTGCTTTTACAGTTTCTCTGATGTTTGCTTCGCTTACCCGTAACTGGGGGTCCTGCTTGGCTGCCAAGTCACTGAGCCACTTCCTCTGTTTAAACAGAGTCTGTGAGCCTTATTCTTTGCCAGAGTTCACAACTCTTTTGTAGAAGTGTTTTATGACACAGTTGTTACAGAATCCGCCATCGCAGCGACAGCTCCAGACAAGGCCTCGCTGTGGGGCTGGCTGAGGGCCCGTTCCAGCAAATGGAGGATTTTCCATCACTTCCGGTGGAGGAATTCATCAAACTGCACCACACACTGCACAACAGTGCCACAGGCTTTGGAGGGATGTGTTTAGTCATTGGCTTTTTCCAGAGAAAAAGGGATTTTTTTTCCAGGAAAAACAGAGATTGTGAATCCAGCCCCGCGCAGAGGATCCTCAAGATCTGTGTGCTCTGAGGCCCCTCCGACACACTTTGAAAGCTTTTTTCAGAGAGTCTTAGCAGTGGTGCTCAGCGCACAAACCTCCCAAACATCTCTTCTGTGCCTCACACTCAGCATTTCCAGAGTCTGTGTTTGTGTGAGGTGTAACACTGACTGCTCAGCACTGAAAGGTGGAGCAGCCCACAGAGTGTGCGCCATCCTTTTTATCCGGTGCTAGCTCAATAAGGGCTGGTGGCCTTGCAGCAGAAAATGGTCTGCAAAGGGCTCTGAGCTGCACCTTCTTCTGCTCTTCGGGGCACAGCTTTCCCACAAATGAAATGGGAGTGTGGGGAGATGGGGCCAGTGGGGCCAGAGGAGGAAAAAGGTAAATCAGCACTTCCTATTGCTTGTAATGGAGTCACAGTGAAATCACACTTCTCTGTGAGGGACGCTGTAAATCAGCTTTGCAATGTCCCACTTACAAATCTCACAGAATACATTAATTATCAGAGAAAAGCATAATCCTGGCCTTAGGTATTTAGCTGTTTGGTGCCTGGATGAGTCACGGTGCTTTCACAGTGTTCCTGTCCCTGTTGTTCAGGCTGAACACCTAGAGAGCCTCAGATGGGACTTGCACTGCACTGCAAAGGTCATGGTTTATAGAAAAAATGTTAATACATCTTCATACAGGCAGAACCTTTGATCCCATTCCTTTATATTCCAATTCATCCTTTGTAGCCTGACTCCAAGAAGTGACCGATGCCAGATGCTGCAGAACAAGGACTGGATGATTTTAGAGCATTTTGGATAGAGGGAAATCTTTTTCCCAGCATTAGTCTGAAGTACCAGTTGGCTTCAGTTCTGAAGTGTGTGGGGGAAGAGAAGGGGTGAGGCTGCACTTTAATTCCCCTTAATGTGGATTTGAAATGGTGGGTTTTGTTTCCCACACCAATGCAGAGTTATTTTCTCTCCTATTAAACATCATCAAGGAAAAAATTGTTGTGAACCAAAGGTCTTAGAACTTTAAAAGGACAGAAAAATCTCTCTGGTGACAGCTAGGGCTCAGCTAATGCTGAGTCCCCAGTTCTCCTGGTCATCTGCTTTCCTGAAGCTCCCCTGAGCGCTCCTCCTGTGGAAGTTTCTGGTTTTCCAGCAGTAACTGTTATTCCCTGGGCCTGAGAGACTTCAGCAAATTACTTCAATTGCTCAATTTTATTTGCTGTGTTTCTGTTTTTAAAGCGAAGCAGCCTGGAGTTCGAAATCCCTTTGTAATGGACAAGAAAGGAACGAGATTCCCTGGAAGTCTGTATTAACATGCCAAATCAATTACAGTGTAATTAGCCAGAACTGGTACTTGTTGAAATCCTGTCAACAAAAATAACTCATGCTTCCCCTTCAGACTGCTCCAGCACCTCCATCTTCTTGACAAGGACTTTGAGAGAGAGAGAAAGAGAGAGAGAGAGAGACCACCTCCCCCCAGCCCCTCTCAGACTGGAGGCAAGGAATGAAACCCAGATGTGTTCATCATGACAAACACGGGATGGTGCAAAATGGGGAGGGAAAGGAGGACAGAACTGTCCTGGCCAAGCCACGCTGCCTTTCCAGGGCAGGATGAGCCCCTTGGGCAGGCTGGACCCTGCTTTCCCTGGGGTAATGCTGCAGGCTGCTGCATTCCCTGATTTATGCCAGCCCACTGAGAGGGAGGCCCACTCCTGGGAAGCTTGATCTGCAATTCATTTAGGAAAGAGGCAGGTCCTCTCCTCTGACCTAATTGAAAACAGGCAGCCTCCTTCTAATTGTGCACTCTAACCAGTTCATGTGCATTAACAGAGGAAATTGGAGAGGAAGAGGGTTCTGAGATGGCAATAATTTCCTGCACTTCAAGGTCCATATGCCAGCTGTTTATCTATCTATCTATCTATCTATCTATCTATCTATCTATCTATCTATCTATCTATCTATCTATCTATCTATCTATCTATCTATCTTATCGCTAACTCACATTGCTCTTCTCTCTGCAGAAACTTGACTTCAGGTAAAATACAAGCACTAGGAATTTTTTTCTGTTCCAATTCCGGACAAGTGTGTAGAAGGGCACTGTTTTTCAAAAGGGAACCTCAGAACCCATTTGGTTTTGGGTTTTTTTCACACTAAAAGACCTTTTAATGCCAAAAGAGTTAATAATGCTCATCATTACTTTCGAAAGACCCCTTTTGTGTTTGGCTCTGCCTGCCCACAAGGAACACTCCAAGAAAGTGGTCAGTTTTGGTTAAAATATTGCAAAGCTGAAGGAGAGCCTTCATCAAATAGCCAACAGGAAGAGGATGAGAAATGCCCTCATCAGTCAGCAGCTTCAGGAGGTTTAATCCTACAAAGTCATACATGTTCTGAATGCAGAGCTATATTAAAAAATACCAAACCAGCAATAAGACTTCTGGCAGTGTTTTAGGTGTGTGTTTGCAGTTCCAGCAATCAGGTGTCTTTACAGGTCTCAAGTTTTGTGAACACTGGGGTAGCCAAATAACTTGGAGTTGTTTCAAAGTCACCACAGGGTTTGGAGCCTTGATTGTATCTATCTGATCATACATTGAATGTGCTTAAGCAGAAATAGAAATGACTTTTAATTGCAATCAGGCAGCTGTACATACCAAAGTCACCGCAATATGCTAATGAGATGCTAATATATCCCTTTGCCTTTGCTGCAGTCTCTTTTAGGATTTTATCCCCCAAACAGGTTTTGCAACGCACATATCAAGGTGGAGACTTTTGGAAAATTGCTGCTTATTAGGTGGAATTTTGGGGGAGCAGCAAAACTGGGAGCCTCATTTCCAGGTTGCCCTGGACCACCGGAATGGACAATGCTTGAATTATTACCTGGGCTCTTTCCAGGCCCTCAAATGCATGGGAAAAGGGAACCTGCCTTCACTGTTATGGTTAACTGCAGAGTTATTGATGGGATTTTTAAAACTATTTGTCAGGTGGAGGTTTTGGGGGAGGGAGGGAAAGGGGCTAGAGGTTTAAAGCAATTCTGCTGGGTGCTGGCCAATGATGTAGACCAAGAACTGAAAGTGGGTGGTCTTGGAACAGAGCCAGTGGAAATAGGGCCAGGAGATGGTGTCATCCTTGACTCTAACACATTCATGTTTTGGCTCTCTAGCAAGGGTTATTTTTTCTCTTTATTCTGCAGCTCAACACAAACATCTCCTTCTTTTCTAAAATCCGTGGGCTGAGGTGTTCCACCTGCCAGGTGGAAACACAGACCAGGAAAATCACAGCAAGTTCCTAGAAAGAAGGAACAGACCAGGAGCAGGCCCAAGAGGAGGTGTCACACCTGCCAAGCCACCCAGCCAGGAGGAAACTTGGCTTTGGGCTCTCAGAAAGGTATGTGAGAGATCTTGAAAATCACAAAATAAAGCAATGTGATGTCTGTGGGACCTGCCCACACACCGAGCTTTGACACTTACCTTGAAGTATTTTGGTGTAAGGTGGGTGTAAGGCTTTGGTATCATCCGCATAGTCTTAAGCAGAAAACTAAAGTTTTAAGCAGAGAAGCTTGACATTTTCCTAGAAGTAGGAGGGATGGTTTTAAATTTTTTGTAATGTATTTTCTTTTTTTCCCTTTTTTTTTTTTTTTTAAATTTTTTTTTTTTCAGTAAGGGTTTGGCAAGTGCCTAGAGATTTTGCAGCACTTTGGAACTCCTGCCAAAATCTGACTCCAGCTGAGTTGAGCTGTGCCCTGTATCACCCCTTGGTACTGCAGGGCTCTTCCTAGGCCATGGATTTCCAGGTGGGCCTCCCACTGCTCACTTTTAATCATGGGGTGGCAAAAACCATTTTAAACGATGACATTTAGGTTTTGCCTTTTTTTTTCCTTTAATAGGTTCTCTGCATTCTTCACACATACATTTGGAGCTCTGTAGCCTATTGTATTAGTGACTTGCTTTCCCAGTGCTTTTCCATGGCCTTTCCTTGAGCAGAAAGACAAAACAAATTCCAGGGCTCCAAGCCCTGGGGACGGGTACAAGGCTCCAAAGCTGCCTTGGTTCTTCCAGGCTAAAGGTTGAGAACAACTCTTTGAGATGCATTTTCACAGCCAAAGTACAGCTGGTGCTGAAGGGGGGGCTCCAGAGGAGGGGCTCGACCTGGGGAGGAATTGCATCCCCACCTGTCCTCCTAATTGCTGCTTTTTGTCAATTATGTTAATATCCTAAAACCTATAAAAATGTACTCACCCCTGGGGAGGGGGGTGGGCTTCTGTGGACATCTTCCCATAGCTGCTTCTGAATTCCTTCATTAAAGATCCCCTTCTGTATTACCTCCTTACTAAAATTATCTCAGGTTTCATTTCCAGGCTGGGGAAAAGGCAACATGAAGAGTTTAAATTATAGTGACAGGGCAAGGAGGAATGGCTTCCCACTGCCAGAGGACAGGGTTAGATGGGATTTTGGGAAGGAATTCCTCCCTGTGAGGGTGGGGAGGGACTGGAATGGATTTCCCAGAGAAGCTGTGGCTGCCCCTGGATCCCTGGAAGTGCCCAAGGCCAGGCTGGACGGGGCTTGGAGCAGCCTGGGACAGAGGAAAATGTCCCTGCTATGACAGGGGGTAGCACTGGATGGGCTTTAAGGTCCCTTCCAACACACACTATCCTGGGATTTTATCACAAAAACGAAGATTAGATAAAGAGCATTTCAGAAGAGCTGACTGGATGCTGCCTAGGGCTGAGAAAATAAAAGGGATCTTTCAGTACGTTGGCCAAACAAAGCAAATCAGCTCAAGATCCCTCTGAGGTGAACTAAGTTACCAAAGATTTCAAACTCATTTCTTCCATGAGGGGGGAAAAATCAGCCCCCTCAAACAGGCATTATTTTCTGCACAAAATAAGGCCTTCAGCTTGAGAAAAATGCTGATTTCTGGTCTTGTGAAAGGAAAAACAAACAAAAAGGAAAACTAGGGCATTAAAATCTCCAATAGGAAATGTCCCCTATTTCAGGCTTGCAAGGACAATTCAGGAGGTGGGAAAATCTAGTTCTTTTTTTGCTTGAGCAGTACTGCCTCCCATCTCCCAACCTGCAGGCAATTTTAGGAATCTTTTTCTGAAATAAATGGATTTTCCCCAAATAAATGTACCAGCACAGACAGTTCTCGAGCTGCTGATGATTCCAGAAAGATGAAGGCCACATTTTTCAATGAATTTACTATTTTCCAATACATCTATGTGGCTCTGCCCCCGTCTCACATAGAATCTTCTGAATATCACTTAGCCAATGTGTTAAATGACTATTTTTAAGTTGTTTTCCCACGCTCTGAACAGTGAAAACAAATAAGTCCACGCATATGTGGAGATCATAGCTTGGATATGGGAAGCCTTCCAATGACACCTTCATCTGCCTTGGAGGACCTTTGTTTTCCCCCTTGGAAGAACAAAATCACACAGCCACATCTGCAAAGCAAGGTATTTAGCCCCTGGCAGGCAGCAAACAGCAGCCAGAGAAAGGACACAACATTTATGGGCTCCCAGAGCACAGATGTAAACAGAATCTCCTGTAGCAGCGGAGAAAGCACAGGCCAGGCTGCGTGAAAAAAGATAGTTTTAGGTGTTGGCAGCTAAATTGGTCTTTAGAAGTTGCTGAGGTATTTATAGAGCTTCTGGAGAGGGATTTGAAAATATGCCATAATTAAACATTTGAACTGGGATAATGTTGTGATAAACGATCATGTGGAGGTCCCAAACACCTTAAATAGTCACTGTGTGCTCCTAAAGCAGAATGTTATTGGCTCTGATCTTGATTTAATGCCCTCAAAAGGGGCTTTAAAAACAAACCCGGGACAGAGAAGTCAGGCATCAAGTTTTTATTTCAGAATTCAAAAGCCTAATGAGGTAAGGAAGCTACCAAGAGATCCATAAAAAGAAAGGCAAAAGGTTGAACAGTCTACAGCCTTGCATAGGAGGTGGTTGCAGATGTGCATGATACACAACACAGGGCAATTGCTGAACTTGCTATTTGAATGTTAATCAAATCCTTTCAAAATAGAAGCAGGGGAAAAAAGGGATGATTCCTTTTCCTGCACTTCATCAGATGGCAGTGGGAGAGCCCACCAGCTGTGAGGAGGTTGTGGAGTGCTTGGCTTCTGTTCTGGTAATGAGGTTTTGATGAGGAATGCACTTTTTACCGAAGAATGGTTTTCCTCTGGCTCCCAGCACAGATGCAGCTGAAGTGGCACGAAGGGCCGATGTTCTGGTGGCAAAAGGGACCTTCCTTGGCCCTTTATGAATTCCTTTCTGCCACAGACATGTGTCACCTTTCCCAACCACTGGGCGTATTCTGGATGAGCAAAGGAATGCAGGACACAAGTGGTGACGGACAGTTAAAACTTGAACATTCTGGCACACCCTCCCTTGGCAGGGCTGCTGAAGGAACTGTGGCAATTCACATCTCCTAAGAGACTTCACAGACCTTCCCTCTTTATTGTACAACTAAAGAGACCCCAGCCTTTTGGCTTGGACACTTTTTAGAGGTGGGATGGTGGGCAGGCTGTTCCCAGTCAAAGGCAGCAGTGACAGTGAATGCTGGGGGCTGAAAATGCCAGTGAATTTGTCATGGACAGCCTTTCCTCTCCTCTTGTCTGCTGGCCTTTCTGACAAATCCAGGACGCTGTTTTTCGAGGAGTCCAACTAGTTACACTTTTTCTCCCTCCACAATGAAGGCTGGGGGTCAGACACATTTCCCTGTGCCTCAAAGAGCCACTCAGAAAGAGCAAATTGGGGAACTCGGACAATTCCAAGGAAGGTCTGAGAGGTCTGTCTTCCCCCAACACACATGCCAAACAAACAGCCTGACATCACCCTCATTCACCACACAAAATCTACAGCAGGAGCAAACACCCTTTTCCTTCCTCTTGGTTCAGCTTTAACTGTGCAGAACCTCATCCTAACTCGCCACAGGAGAGATGGTCTGTGTGTATTTTCCTCTTCCTGTTCTTCTATAAATAAGCTGAGTTTTACATCATTGTCTATTAAACCATCACTGGTTTTTTTCCTTAACTCTTTGACAGACAAACTGGACAGGATGTAGCCCTTGGTAATGTTATTTACAGCAAGTCCTTAACTCTGCAAGCAAAGTGGTGCTGAATCCAAATGAGGATATCAAATGTGGATCCTTAGGAGACCTACACCTTTAGAATATGAACAATGCTGCAAGAGTATTGAATCTGGATTCTCCTGACTTCTGTGTACAGAATCAGCCTTTGGTGTAGCATTACCCTCATTTTTACTCTGCCATTCAGATGCACAAACCAAGCATGCCAACGTGCCCATACAGATGTTAAGAGTATTTTAAGTTCCTCTAAGATTTTGTCAGCATAGGGAATGAAGCTAAATGGAACAATTATTCCAGCATAGTATTACACACAGCAGCCTCCTGAATAATTCCATATGTGTGCTGTCTCCGAGCAGTGAAATCAATCAGTCCAAAGACCGGTCCAGTGGAAACTGCGAATGTGCGTGTGGAAATAGAAAGACATGAGGGGCTTTGACCACTCCTGTGATTTTTTTAAGAGCTGCTAGACGTCCTTTGTTTGGGGTGGGCTGTTCAGTTATCGCCCTGGCTCTGCCTGAACAGCCAGGAGACTTTCACGAGTGAATAACCACGTCTTTGTGTGAGAAGCTGACATGGCATATTTTCATTTCCCCTGAAGATGCCTTTGCAGGCACAGCCATACGTGTGTGTGTGTGTCTGTACCAGATAAATATTCCCATGTCAGAGTGAATTGCACTGGGAAATGCCTGCTTGCAGGGGGCTGTGACAGGGTTTCAGAGCCTGGCAGGATGTTGGTGTGATCTCCAGCACTGGCAGGACATGCCTTGAGCTCTGCGCTCCTTCCCCGCTCCAGAGGGACAAAATGAACCATCTGTGTTTCCAAAGGGATCAGCTCAAAGAGAGGGCCCCACCTCACCTGAGCTCCCTGAGGGATGGCAAAGCTCAGATATGGTTTTCATGCAGCTGCTGCTTTGCTCTTTGTTCTGTTCTCTCTCTGTGGGGCAGAGCAGGGTACAGATCTGCCCCGGCACACCCGGCCTTGGTGCTTTAACCAGTGCCTCCCCAAAAGCAGCTTGCAGCCCCCTGACACTTGCTTTTGGCAGCTGGAGGTTTCTGTTTTGTGCAGCTGGACTCACACCCTCAGCCTGAGCAGAAGTGGTTGAGGAGAGAGCTCCAATGCACATCCAAGAGGTGTCAGGCTCATGTTTTCGTGCAGTTGCACCTGTGGACACAAAAGCATGCAGCCTCTGGGGAAAAGCAGGGTTCAGGCTTACTGCTGGCCCTCTGTCCTGCTCAGAGCTCAGGAGAATCCACACAGCAGGTCTGGGTCTGTATCCTGCAGCTGGCTGTATTTGTCACACACTTAGGAGTGACCAAAGCCCACTCTGAGTCTGTGATCGTGAGTATTGCAGGAACACCTTCCACTCCTCCTGGGTTATCGTGGCTCTGTGTCTTGTGGAGCAGCTCCATGGCAGGAAATGCAATTTATGGGCTCTACATTCAGCATCAGCGAGAGTGGGACTTTACAAATACATGAATTTATATCTGTATTTGTCCTGTGTGCAGTCTCTGCTAGCACTGGGCACGTCTCGCCAGCAGCCCAGGAAGAAGCAGGGGCAGCTGGTGGGCTTGGTGTGGTGACTGTGGTGGCCAGGGAGAGGCACCCCACCTCTCCTCATGGCCAGCTCTGCTCCCATTGACAAGCTGGCTCTGCAGCAGAGTGTCTGAATGTGGCTGTCACATCGCCCTGTCCTCGTGACAGGAGTAACTTGGCTTGAAGGCATTTCCAAAGCAGTAACCACAGGATATTTTTAACTGCCTTGTGCTTGCAGGAAAAAACATAGTCACTTTTATTTAAATACAACCTGAAATTGCTCAGCCCACATTGATAGGGCATGTCAAGTGGGATGTGTAATGCCAACATGTCCTACAAGCACCATGACATAGCTATATATAGTGGAGCACCCACTGCGTGTGAAAATCCCTGAGCTGAGACTTGAAGCCATTCTCTTTCAAAGCAACCTGTGGTGTGTGTGGCTGTGCAAGGCCTCAATTCCTGAGACAAATGTGGTTCATAATCCATATGAGAGTTGAAATTGTATTTCTCGCCTATTTTTTGTTTGTGGCTGTGTTAGTGCTGTGAGCTCTTTGTCTCTCAGGTGGATCTTGAGCTGACCAGGGGTGTTTTTAGTGTCTGAGTTCCTGCTTAACAGAGGAATGTTGGCTGATAAAGACAGGAGGAGATGGGGAGGAAGGATGGCCCTGCCTTTCATGAGGTGGGAAGGTTTGTGTGGAGGAGCTGTGGGTGCTGAGCCTGCAGAGCCTCTGGCAAATGGGCTTTGACAGGAGCGAGTGACAAAAGCAAGAGCTGGTGCCTGAATGTGAAGGACTCTCCTTTCCCCCCCTTGCTCTCAGGAGGGCTCTTCTCAGACAGCTGTTGGATGCAAACCAGGCTGTGGGGATGTGAGGGAGAGGAAGGAGGATCCAGCCACCCTCTGGCTGCCTGTCCTCCTCCTGTCACACGTGGGGTGCCCAGGAGTCATCTCCCACCTCAGAGGGGCCACCAGGAGAGCCACAGGCACTGCACCAACCCAGAGCCCCCCTGCCTGATCTTCCCATGGAATCTGAGGGGAAATTCCCCTCAAGCACCTGTAAAACTTTAGAAAAAAACTTTAGCATCTGTAAAACTAAAAATTCAGACTTTTCATCCAAACCCCCCTGCAAATGCTCTTTTTTGCAGGGGCTGCAGAGAAGAGACATCCCTTCTGGAGGATTATCACACTGACCTGAATGAACTCCCTGTTATCCTGCTCCTCTCTGTTCCTTTGGTGCAGTACCTGGCACAAATTCCCTGCTGCTCCTTGAGGAGGCCTTCCAGGCATTCCAGCAACAAGTTGCTCCCTCAGGGGGCTCAGCTGGCACAGGGGTGAATTGCCCATTCCTCTGAAATCCTGTTCTCTTTGTTTCCTTCCAAATACTGAGACAAGCAATGTTTTCATTTCAGGCTCCCTCTTTCCCACACCTTGTGGGATCTTCCCAAAGAACAGAGCCAGGATTCCTGAACCCTGGTGATGGTGGCCACCATCCAGAGGCCAGCCATCCCTTGGTGCTGAGGTTAGGATTAGCTTTGGGCTTGGGAGTGAGGCCAGGGCTGCTGGAGAGGGGCTTGGGAGGGACTGTCAGAGGGAAGAGCGGGCTGTGGAGAGAGCTTGGCTGTGAGGCAGATTGATCTGGGATACGTCCCTGGGATCTCCTCCAGCACTCTGCCCTCCACCAGGGCTGCAGCTGAGGCAGAAAGCCTCATGCTGCTTCTGGGAAGGGGATACCTCAGGAAAGCCCTGGCTGCAAGCCAGAGGCAAAGAGCTCAGGTCCTCCCCTTCAGGTGCTCCTTCCACAGTGCAGACCCCACATCGAGCAGCTGGTGCAAGCCTGGGCCAAATCTGAACCAGCTTGTGTCCATTTTGGGTTTTTTTGTCCATTGAGAATAACAGAAAATGGCAGCTTAAGGTTCTTTTTTCTGTTTAACCCCCTCCTAGCATCCCAAAGTGTGGTGCACAAAGGCCTTCTCAGGACTGCAGGGCAGGTTTGAAGATAAGCATTGTTTCTCTCAGTCACGATTTGAGAGTGAAGTGGTGGGAGTTTCATCATCAAAGGCTGGCCCAGCTGCCAAGTTTGAAACAATTCTGAGATCAGCTCCTTCTGCCTCCCTCCTGCTGCTCGCTGTCGCTGCTTTCAAGTGACTTTTTGGAAGGAGTTAATCAAGTGCAGAGCTTCCAGGCTCTCCTGCAAGCCAGGCTCAGGCATAACCCAAAGTCTGTGAGGGCCGTGAGGGGTTTTCCTTGGCTCCCTTCACCCTGCTACACTGCTCCTAAAATCCCTGCTAGCTCTGAGTGTGCATTTGCCTACCAAAGTGTCAGTTCTCATTTTGGGGATTTGGGCCCTGGTTTGGGGAGTTTTTTGCTTTATTTTGTTTTTCGCATGATGAAGGAAACCAGTCCCAATCCAGAAGAGCACCTGCTAACGTGAAATTCACGTCTACAACACATGTTTTTTAGGATTGGAGCTAACACAGATTTTTTTCTTAGCCAGTCAGTGGCAGCCCTACATCAGTTTGGAGGGTGTAGCAGCCCAGTAGGATCTATTTGACAGACATGCCCTGAGGTTTCAGACTGTCTTGGTCTTTTACACAAACTGAGCAAAGCCCACAAAGCTGCTGCTTGGCTCCTGTGCTCCAGTGGTTCCGGGGCTGTGTCCTCCTGCCCTGAAGTCAGTGAGGCTGAGGAAAGCTTGCCAGTGCTCTGGGAAGCAGGAAAAGCAGGAGCAGAGTCATTCAAATGCTTAACACCTCCCATGAATGCAATTTGCATTGTAGAAAGACTGGGTGATTTCTCACAGTGACAGTCAGACAGACATGAGGTGCTTCCCCATTTTACACATTAAGAAAAGGAAAACGAGGCTGTAAAAGCCCTGTTTTTGTGCCTAGTCCCAGTGTTCCTCTCAGAGATAGGGGAAGCTGCTGGGTTTGTGTCTTTGGAAGCATCTTAGGAGGCACCTGGTGGCACACACATCCACCTCTGACCCCAGGGAAGGAGGATCCACCTCTGATCCACAGGGGATCCTGTACCCTAAACAGGACAAGAATGACAAAAAAGGCAGGAGCATGTCCCCCCAAGAGAGAGGGATGTGGGGTGATGGATGAGGGGAGGGGAAAGGACTGATTGCAAAGAAAGGGTTTATGGCAATCCTCAGCCTAATAAAACTCAAATAGGGCAATTTCTTATTCTGAAATCCGTCAGTGACCTTTGGCAAATCAATTCATCTCTGTCTGTGCCTCTAGTAAATGGGAATAATACAGCCTTGCTGTCTGGAAAACCCTTGGTAATTCTCAGATGAAAGATGTTTTATTGGTACCAGTATCATCCTTCACTGTCATTAGCATGATAACAGATCCATCACCTAGCAACAGAGCAGCAACTCCTGCTCTGCTTCTCCACGGATTTCTCTTGGATTTTGGCTCTCCAGAAACCTGCTTTTCATTGCAAGAGGTTTTACAACCTGTGCCTGTTCCTCCCTTAATGTCGACTGCTACAGATGAGCACATCTGCCACGCCCCAAATCCTCCTGCCCCCTTTTACCTCTCACCATCACAGCAAACAAAATTTGCTTCTCCTAGCTAAAGCACCCAGCAGAATTTTTGAACTTTAAAATATACATGTAAACTTCATGCAACCTTGGGAATACAACTGTTGATCAGATGTGTACAAATTACAGAGGGAAAAGCAGTAATCAGGAAGCTTTGTAAGATTTTGCAAAAGCCACGATTTCTCCAGACATTCCAGGCCTCAGTTTTAAGGACAAAGTTGCACATGCATGAGTGTCACCAACCACTGAAGATCAGGAGTCCTTCCAAGTCCTGGGGTGCCTTTAGAAATGTGACAGGAGCAGTCCTTCCACCCTCAAGGGTGCACAGAGCAACCTCAACCACTAAAACCAGCATCTGCAACTCCTTGGAGAGAGGATCAAAAGGAAGGATAAGGACACTAAAAGCATTGTCCTGTCTTATCTGAGACAAGCCATCCCTAAAACTTATTTTTAGTCCCTCTGCTCAAGCCCAGCTGCTTTGGGAAGGCCCCTTGCAGGAAGAAATATGGGGAGGTTGTGCAGAAGGATTTTTAGATATTAAGGAGCAGTAAGAGTCATGTCTATTAAAATACATGAATTCATGACTGCAACCCTAGGTTTACATTACTAGTTATTAAAAATACTGTACAGTCAGGAGCTCTTTCAGTTTCTGAAGGCACAGCAGCCACTCCAAGGCATCAATTACTTTTTCTTTCAAGGATGAAACACCCCCCCGCAGCCATCTCGTGTTTCCAGGTCAGTACCTGGGTCTGAGCAGGGCTGTCACCATGGTGCTGCCTGGGACACGAGGCAGAGTGTGGCACTGTGACACGGGTAATTGCCAGCAGTTTGCCTTTCTTGTCCCTCATCACCCCAGCACTAAGTACAAACCACAGTGGCTTTAAGGAATTGACTTGTAAGGTTTCATTTAACGTGCCTGAAGGGGTTGAGGATGGTCAGTGTAAAAGGCCTGCAGGAACTGTTTCTGAGGTGTCAGCATGCCTTTGAACAGGTGAATCTGATGCTCCCCAATTGCCCTGTAACCCCGCCCAGCCTGGGAGGAACAGATAAATCACCGCGTTCCCAGCCCGGCAGTGACTCGGGGTCTTCACTCACAGGGGATTGTAGGGAGCTGAATAAAGATGATGCTGTCCACGCAGGCTGCTCTCTTGGCAACCGCACTCCAAGCAGTGGGAAATATTCTGAGAAAACGGTGGGCTGGGGAGAGAAGGAATTGCCTGAGCACGCAGTGTTAAGCTTTCCCAGAAATGTGGAAGGTATTTGTTTCCTGACATGCTTTCTTCCCTGTAAAGTTTGGGCATCCTTAAATCAGTCTCATAGGATGCTGGCCCAGGTATCCCACAGCACAGGCCGTCAGAGGGCTCAGGTGGGTGCCCCATCCCTGTTTCCTGGAAGGATTGTTCAGCACAGGCTCCAGGAAACACCACGAGGAGTTTCGTGCTCTGGCGCTGTCAGCCTGCGCCTCCTCAGTGCTGATGCACTCAGATCAGGGGTGGCGGGCAGGGGAGGCTCATTCTGCTGTGAAATCACTTGTTTGGGTGACAGGGAATCCTCCACCTCTGCCTCAGCGCCGTGCTGCCACCTGAACACCTTCCCCAGAGCAGGAGAGGCTGGGGGAGCACAAGGCAGGGCTGCTCAGCCCGACGTGTCTCTGCCCATCTCATTCCTGCTCTTGCAGCCCATTCCCCCTGCCCGCCTCAGTCCTGCTCCTGCAGCCCATTCACCCTGCCTGCCTTATTCCTGCTCCTGCAGCCCATTCCCCCTGCCTGCCTCATTCCTGCTCCTACAGCCCATTCCCCCTGCCTGCCTCATTCCTGCTCCTGCAGCCCATTCCCCCTGCCTGCCTCATTCCTGCTCCTGCAGCCCATTCCCCCTGCCCGCCTCATTCCTGCTCCTGCAGCCCATTCCCCCTGCCTGCCTCATTCCTGCTCCTGCAGCCCATTCCCCCTGCCCGCCTCAGTCCTGCTCCTGCAGCCCATTCCCCTGCCAAGCTGCCCTGCCTGCAGAGATGCATCGATCACTCTGGACACTCCTGCAACTGCCCCAACCTGGGCTCAGGGCTCAGCTCAGCACTGAGCAATAGGTGCAGCCCTGAGCTCCTTTCCACGCTGGTGAAGGCAAAGGGAGGCTCTTCCCTCCCTGCTGACAGTGCAGGTGGAACCTCCTGAGGCAGGAAAGCCCCTCTGACACTGGCCAGGTCCCTGTCACTGGTGGGAGTCAAGGGTTGTTTGTCAGAGGAGTGGTTGGATTTGGGCTTTTGAAGGGTCTCCCACCCCTCATGCTAATGAAGGGTTTTAACCCCATGGAAAATCCTGCACTTGACTCAGGGGCAGGGAAATCAGTGGAGAAAATCAGAGGTCTGCAGGTCTGTGGGTGTGTCCATGCAGGGCTCTTGTCACCTCAAGTCCCCATGCCAGGGCTCCCAGCCGGGACCTGAGTCACAGGAGCCCAGACTATGACCCCAGCACCTCGGGGTGTGCTCCCCTGGGGAGCAGCACGTCCTCCCCTGAAGTGAAATGTGGGATCTCAACCCAGGCGAAACCTGGGCTGGGGGTGGGCAAGGCAGCATTTTGCTGACACTTGGAGACACAGTAAGTGTTTGACGTGCTCCAGTCCCAGCTCCAGGCCATCTGCCAGCCCAGCTCCTCACTCAGGATGGAGCACAGGCGTCTCTCAAGGCTCTACGCAAAATCCAAACTCCTGCACACAGCAACAGTGCCCCTGAATTTTCTGTTCACTTCTGGATAAGCATGGCCCATATGAGCTTGGGGTGCTACAAGCAGTGAAGATTTTTAGCATTTAGCAGTCTGTTTACAGGAGAAGTACAAAGACAACACCTTCAGCAACAGCTGCTGATTTCTCGCTGAATAAATCCTGCTTTTCCAGGCACAAGAGCCTGAATAAAACCACTTTTACCACTCTGGATCCTGAACTGCTGCCTGGTGATCAGCCAGTTTGCAAAACTCTCCTGTGAGTGTTTCACAGCTGCTCCATTGACTGCCTGGGCTCTGTGTGAGATCAGCAGCTCAGAAAGACCCCACAGAGATGGGTTGGAGGTGTTTCCATCTTGCACCAAAGCTCAGAACTGCTCTTTTGCCAACACCCAGCCTGAAGGGTAAGGTGTATTCTCAGCTGTCAAACAGATTGATGACAGGTTTGGTGCTAAGACTGAGGCAAACACCACAAAAAGATCTCAAACTTGCACTAGACCGGGTTGCTCCAAGCCCCATCCAACCTGGCCTTGTAGGTTTTGTCCTGAAAAATCAGCAGCCTGTGGCAATCTTGTTCAAAAAGTACATATCTTTAATAATGATACCCAATACAGCTTTCCCCCCCTGGAATTTCCACTGTGATATTCAGTGGGGCCCTTCTGTGGTCACTGGACTGTAGATAGCTATGGACTATGCTGAACACACAGTTGTTTTAGCAGTGTAGTACCCCTATATTCTCTATAAATATAATAAAAGATTTAATACTCGTTTCCACTCTGATTCTCACACGAATTTCCCATGTTTCCACAAAAGAATACCCAACCAAGACATGTCTCTTTCCTGCCTGCCCCAACCTTTTATTGGGTTCCAAATAAACCTGAGTTTGTAATTCAAGTTGGCATCTGCCATCTGTTCGGTATGTGAGTCTGATGCACACAGAGCGGGGGATTTCAGAGCTCCCTGACTTCAGTGCTCCCTGATTTCAGTGCTCCCTGCCCACTGGCTTGGCAGCACAAACATGTTCTTTGCATGAAGAGAATGAAAACACTCTGATGTTTATAAATGAGGGCTCCCCCTGGGAGGCACCGCCTGGGTGCTGTCTACAAACAGAATGCAACACTTCTTGATCTGAAAGTGGGTAAAATTATTCCAGGGCTGGCTTTTCCAATCGTATTGGGGCTTTCATGTGTATTATTTTGCAGGTAGCAACTTCCCAAACAGGGGGAGCCCTCAGCATCTGCACAGACACCAACAGGACAAGGAAATTGTTTGTAAAAGTGTGGATGAAAATAGGGCCTGGATTCCTTCCTACCAGCGGCAATATCCCATCTTCCAAGGACAAGAAGACACCACCTCTGCTTCCTGGGTTTTGAAATGACATTCAGTGGTGGGAGCAGAGTAGGACAGGGCTGCCCATGGGGAACCAGGCTGGAATGAGCTTTGCTGAGATGCTCTGAGCACACAAACACGCACACAGGGGTGGTACAGATGAGAGAAAAGGGCAGTCTTTGTCTTTGGCTAAACCTTCTAATTTATAGGATAGGGTTTGAGGACAGAAACAAAACCAAAAAAATGTTGCCAACCTCTCAGATGTATCATTTACTTAGAAAAAAAAAGACTGGTATACAGAACATGGTGTCTTTTAAGAAAGTTAATCTTCACTGCTCATAACAATACCCAGTTTTTGGTAACCACTACATTACCAATCTTGGAGTATAAAACGAACTTGGTACAGGTTCATGTGTCCTTTATTAGTCTTTTTAATTCACTGCAGTCTCAGAGAAGCCTTCAGGTTGTCCAATGCTGCCTTGATGTAACAGGGGCTAATGCAGGTGCTGGCTGATTGTTTAAACACAGCCTGTTGCAATCTGGGTTTCTGTTTGAAGCACCTGCCTGCAGAACCCTCCTGTGAAAGGAACTGGCCCTTAACGCAGTGAATTTCCACACGATGACACTTGTTTTTAAATAATCATGTTTCTTGTGACATGATTAAATCACAGTTTTCCTTATGGAAATAATGATTGTGTTATTACCTACTTTATGTAATCGACAGTAAAATCTGCTTTGACCTCCAGTATTCCCACTTTTTCTGAATGAGACCACTCGTGTGTCTTTACTCAAGCTCCCACCACCTTCATCTTCTTGGCAGGGCTTGTCAGCAAGCTTGCTCTGGACAGAGTACCTCGGCTCTTCCCCCTTGCCTGCCCCAGGGACAGTGCCTGCAGCAGTGCCACGTGCTGCGTGGCACAGGCAGGAGGAGCAGGGACAGTGTCACCACAGCCCCTGGCCCCACTGATTCCCTGGAGGAGCCGAACCCTCGCGGTCCTTCCAACCAACCTCGCTGCAGCAGCAGGGCACAGCGGGGAAAACACAGATCCACGCAGCTCCTGCAGGGTGTTTTACTGTACAGTCAGATGCCAAAGGAGAATATTTCTTAACAGCACAAGCAGAGCCCTTTTCTTTCAACTTCAATGTGTGGGACGATGCCTTCCTTGCAAGCAAACCTCCGATTTCCCGTGCGGCACCACCGCAGGGTTTTCCACAGCAACATGCCCGTGGCTTTCCCTTCTTGCTTAAAGGAGAAAAAGGTTGGATCCCAGAGAAGAGCAGTGCAAATCCCAGGGTGTCAGACTAACACTGGCCGCTGACAGGCTCTGTGTTGAAGGAAATCTGTGTGGGGCTCATCTGCTGCAGCTGAGGCATCCTGGCTTCCAGGGGCTTCTCGCCCGCCGACTGCATGGTCTGGTTCCTCTTCCGCAGCATCTGTCCGATCCCCATCATGGGGAACCTGCCCCTGCTTTTCACACAGTTTGGGCTGCCCAGGGGGTTGCTGGGCACCAGCTGAGTTGGGGACACCGCCTCTTCCTTTGCCTGATACGCTTTTTCTTCATACGTGAAAGAGACCTGCGTGGGGTGGACGGGGGACGTGCTCCCCGGGGGAAAGAGTGGGGACAGTGTCCTTTCGCTTGAGCTTTTGTAAGGGAAATTCATTGGCGAGCCTAGAATTCTGTACTGGTGAGAGGGGGAAACCTGGTCTATCTGGTCCTCCCTGTCAACCGACTCAAAGGAGTGCACGATATTCAGGATGAGAGGGGAGTCCTTGGCCCGGCCCCCGATCCGGGACGGCTCCGGCTGCGGAGATTCCTGCCTCTTGAGGAGCCGCGGTGTCCTGGGGGGCGGCTGCTGCACCTCCAGGTATTCCAGGGAGCTGGAAGTGACACAGCCCGTCTTGGGCGCCAGGGGCTCGTGGAAAGGACTCACGCCTCCGCCGGAGTCTGCAAAGCAACGGGAGAGGGAAGCAGAAGAGCACTCAGCAGTTACCAGCACAGCCTGCCCCGGCGGGCACCTCGAGCACAGGAACCCCAGAAATGCGCCAGCCAAGGCAGAGCTGGGTCTGGGAGACACCCAGAACCCAAAGCCCCCACCCTCGTTAATGCTAACACCGTTGTTCCCCAGGTAATTTATCTGCCTTGCTCCTCACAGGCAGGAAAAGGGCTTAAACTGAGACAGGCACTTGAAAGGCAAAACCACAGATGTCTTCAAGCTGTTTGTATTAATTATATCCCCTAATGCCACACCTGAGAAATCTCACATTTCTCCTTTCTTAGCACAGCTCTGTGTGGCTCCTGCTGGGCCTGTGTTCGCTGACACACCTAGAGACACAGGGGAGAGCAGTGAGTTAATCCCTGATGTCTCTCCTTGCATTTTGGAACAAAATCTGCTCCTGGTTTCACACATGTAAATATGGAGTAGCAGCACCAGGCCAGATTCAGGCTGTCACAGTTGGAACAGATTTGCTGCATCAACTTGAGCGAGAACCTTCCTCCTGCAAGGTTCTGAAAATAAATGGAACAATCTTTGCAGGATTTGGCCCAGTCAAACAAAACAGCTCGTGGAGAAGATCTCCTCAGCTCCTACAGAACGCTGGCACTGCCTTATGCCAAGCTAATCACAAGCAAGCACGTTTTGTGCCCTGGTGGAAAGCTGTCTCAGGAACTTGATTGCCAGGTCCCCCTAATTGAATTAACTGGTAGCTATTCCATCAGTTCCCTCGGTCTCAAATCATCTAAAAAGGACCTGAAATAATTTGGCTCTGCCAGCACTCAGGTCACAGCCACAAATCTCCCATGTATTTCTTGTGGAGGGATGGGCTTGTCAGGGGTTGAGACCTGAATGGATGAACGGGATGAAAGCTCACACTTGTCTAGTAAAACTAGAAAGAATCTGACCAGTTTCTTTCTAAAACTGGCCACAATTATTTAACATGTGTCAAAACATAGTCTCCATAAGCAGACAGATGCTTTAGTTGAGATCTGCATGATTTTCAGGTTTCAGAACAAAAAAAGCAGGGAGAAACATAAAGTGGGGAAAAAAAGAACTAGATTTTCTTCCCCCTGTACCTTCCTCCCAAAAGGGACAGCAAATCTGAGCAAAATGGGCATTTAATTTTTTTTTTTTCATTTTTTCAAGGAAGTATGTCCCATTCCTGACCAGCCCTCTGGACTCCTGCCACTTTGCAGCAGAGGTTCCCGTGCTGCCAGACCATTTGGACAATTTTCTGTCCCGTTGAGCACAGCAAATGATAAATTATCAAGTCACAACATTCCAGGCCTGTCTGCCACGCCACCCCCCGAGGCAGGGGGAATGCAGAGCCGGGGTCTCTGCTCACACACTTTGCTCCCTTTGCTCACAAGCACAGAGCAGAGAGGACAGGCCAGGCTCCAAGCATACCACACATGCACACATGAACCCTCCACGGGCCTTTTTCCCACTGACCTTTGTCCGGAGCCCCGGCCTTGGCGGCTCTGCGGTCCTTCGGCGGAGCCTTGGAGCTCTGGATCTGTGAGACAAGACAGGAAGAAGGCTGTCTATATGAAACTGGACTTTTCTCAGGTTTCTTTGGGAGCTGACGGTGAAGGATCTCCCCTTTCTTTTCTTGCTCTTTGAGTTTTTTGTCCTTTAGGTTGCAAAACAAACAAGAACAATTTGGTTTACTCAAGGGAAGTTTCAGGGACCCCCAGACCTACAAGGTGGATTAAGGACTATGGATTTACAAGGAACTTTTTCTGACTACTCGGAGTAACTAAATCCTCATTTTCCTCTGATCAGTTTGCCATGGTTTCATGGCTCCCATCTGCTCTGACATTCAGGCAGTGTGAAAGTCAGTTTTGGAAAATTAAAGGAAAAGGAAATTTTTCTCGTGGAGAAAGCAGGTGAAGGTCTGTGCTCCTCCATACCTGAAATACCCTACTTAAGCACCAAAAGAAGTCTTTGATTTCTCTCTACTCCACTCCCTCTGAGATGTAAAAAGGTGAGCTGCAAAGTTTTAAAGAAGTTTAAAGTCTTTGAGGCATTTATCTTCTGTCCAGGCAAGATCTGGGGGAATACAAGTCCTTCCTTTTACAGCAGAAAGGACAGCAGCAATAACAGTGCTGACAATGCTGTGGGAGTGTCACCCTGCCCCAGTGACCAAGGCAAGGGGTGCAGCTCATTCTGAGCCCACCACACTGCTTTTCCTCCCACAGCTCTGAAACTCTGCTCTCAGAGAGTCTTCAGCAGAGACCAGGCTGTCCCCAGGGTCTATTTATGAAGGCACTTGTGAGGAAGAGGCTAAGTGGTGACTGTATGAAGCCCTCAGGAGCCAATCCAGGCTGTTTGGAGCTATCTGCTGTTCTGGATAGGTGAGGAATGGCTGCTACTTGCTGCAGCCCCTGTCTGAGTGCAGGATCTGCCAGGGCTGCAGTATTTTTAGCCTGACAGGGCACGAGCCAAGCTGCAGCTCCTCACCTGCCAAGTGCTCCTGCCTTTGGCCTCACCCTGCTGGTCCATTCTCCCAGCCACAGCAACACTGCCACTTCACACAATTAAAGCCCCCCTGGCAAAGGAAATCCACAGATCCGGTGCTGGCAATTAATTACTTCACGCTGGATGAACACTGCGAATAGTCTTGGAAGCGTTTCTAGAACTGCCAGCGTTGCTCCTTAATGACCATGGTTGTGAGAGGCTCAGGAGCAAAGTCCTGCACTCCCAAGGAGCCACGCACTCATTGAAAAGGGAAGGAGGATTCCATCCAGGGGAGCTGTAAGGGTTCCCTCTGCACTGCGGAGTGCACGCCCCGCTGTCCCAGCAGGCAGGAGCTGCACCGGTGGGTTACACTCCAATAGGTTGGGAATTACATCACCCTCTGCTATTTCCTGTCCTGACCTTGACCCTCAAACCTCCTCTTAGTGCCAGCAATGGATCTGAAAGGCAGATAAAGGGTATTTGCCTTGGCCACCTCTGACAGGGCAAGGACACGAGTTTTCAAAAATTGTGAATTCCACGTTGGAGCCCACTGGCTCCCCTGGATTTGCTGGAGGGACAGCCATCCATCCCGAGACCCCTTCCAAAATAAAGAGATGGAGAGAGCCACAGGCTACTGCCTGCCTCCCTCTCCCTGCACAGCCCATCTGAGCTGAGCTCTGCAGCGGCACCAGCCTGCAAACAGCCTGGGCCCCTCTCCAGCCCAGATCAGCAGACCTGGTGGAGGAGAGGGCCAGGACATGACCCCTGCCCATGTGCCCCTGCCTGCCCCAGCTGCTGGCAGCCCCTCCTGGAGCCAAGTCCTTATTTCCCATCGCTGGGGAGAGGTGGGAGAAATTCCCTGCCTGCTGAAGCCGGAGCTGACCATCCCTCCCGGTCCTGTCCCCATGGCAACCTGCAGCTCTGCTCCCGAGGGACCACTGGCTCCCAATTCCTGCTCTGCAACTGGTGGGGAGGGATAAGGGAACTGCATCATGAACCTTCCTGAGCTTACAAACCCCCTTGTCCCGAGTCCCCACTGAGCTGGACACTGCCAGGGTTGTGTCCCTCCCCCATGGAGGCATTTCAGGAGAGGTGCCTGCCTTGGTTACACGTGGCAGCAGCATCCCGGGGTGGGCACTCACCCCTGTGTGCTGCTCCACCTGTCCTGCCACAGCAAAATAACATAATCCCCTCGTGTAAGTACAGCTGAAGTGACAGAAAACACTGTGGAACCAGAGAATGGGTTGAAAGGGAGCTCAGAGCCCATCTCCACCCCCTGCCATGGGCAGGGACACCCTCCCTCATCCCAGACTAACCTGCACTTCCATATTCTGTGCCTGTGAACAGGAGAACAGGCTGTTACCATTATCATTATTATTATTATTATTGCAGTGTCTGCACAGTGAGTGCATCCTGGCAAGTATTTCAGGAAAGACGTGACACCCCCTCACCCTGTAAATAGCTACCCTGGGATTAACTCTGAGTGCAGGAGAGGCTTTGGAGGGAGCTCCTGTCCCTAAGCGAGCCTACAAACCCCACTGGGGCCACACCCTGGCCCTGCTGTTAGCTCCCAGTTCTCCCCAGGGCAGTGGGCTCTCCAGGCAGGCCCTGCTCAGCCTCCCCTGCAGAAGCAGAGGCTGAGCTGATCCCTGGGGAATGCAGAATCCCAAGCACAGTGCCTCTGGCACTGCTCAGGGAAGTGACACCAGCACCTGCTCCAGAGAGAAGCAGGATGCTCCATGCAGCATCTGAGGCCTCCAGCTCCCAGTACCTGCCCCTGTTTCCAGGGAATGTTGCCCTGCAGAAGCTTGAGTAAGTTGTGAGAGCTCTGTGAAATATCACATTCATTGAGTCTATCCACTGCTGATCCATCTCAAGTAAGGCAGTTTTGATTTATTCAAGAAAAGAATAAGTGCTCTGCCCTGATAATTCCATCTGGCTTGCAGTTCAGCTTGCCTTGCAAGCAGCCTTGATAATAAACAGAACCAGCCACGACACAAACCTGCCCCTGCAATTAGATCATCAATCCAGAGCTGAGGAGCAGCTTTTGAAGCAGGCAGGCTCCTCAAGAATGCTGCTCTTTGTGTTGGCAGGGAAGAAGTGCACAGCTCAGATTACTCCTGTAATTTTAGTGCTTGGCAAAGAATGAGCCAAGAGGGGAAGAAAAATCCAGCCGTGACTTAAGACAAAATACTTTCTCTGCTTGCAGGCAAGAAGACTGGAGGCCAACAAAAAGCAAAAGGTGAAATCTTTTGTCTGCCCAAGGGAATTCCTTCATGATGCAGTGGGCTGCTCCTGCATCACTTCTGCTCCAGAGCAGAGAAAATTGACTTTGAAGAGTGCTGTGCTAACACTGCTTCACTGCTCCTGGCAGCCACACCAGGGCTGGCCCAGGACACCAGGAGGGTCACCCTGGCTGTCACTCAGCTCTCTGTCCTGCAGCACCAAGGTCTCAAGGCTCAGAGCCTCAGGCACACTCAGTTTTCATCTTTTTATAACTTGCACCCCAGAATGAAGCTATGGAGCCCCCTGTGTTTGCCTCATTTTGCTCTACAGAGATTTAAAAACAATTTCTTTGAAAACCCTGAAAGTCACCTTTCTGTTTCCTCTCTAGGGGGTTTCTATTTGTTCCTTTGAAGAGAAATCAAGGGAGTTATTTGTCCTGCACAGGCAAGACCACAGGTCTTTCTTTTCTCCACAGGTTCACAAACCCATCACTTTATTCACAATCACCAAGGATGCTCGAATCCCATCTGCTTTCAAAACACTTCAACAAGCTCTGGTGAGCTTTACCTCATAGGAGTCTTTATTTGCCTTGTATTTTTCTATCTGGTATAGCTGGTTCTTGTGGCAAATGCTGTCCTGGCCTTCAGCCTTCTGTGGAGAGAAAAGCACAGAAAGGTAAAATATGTAAGATGATTAGAGAAAACAAACATTTAATTTCTGCTTAAGGGACCCTACCCACTCTTGGCACTCAGCAGAGGAGCATCAGCTTACAGAGGTGATGGATTTGGTCCATTACATTTTCAATATCGTTGGTGGCATCATCACTGATGTCAGAAGGACTGAGGAAAGGAAAAGAACTAAGACGCTGCTGTCAAATCGGCCGGCCCAAGCTGTGCTCAGGGGCCAGGGAGATTACATCAGGTAAACCTTTCAGCTGAGCTTTCACTTGAAAGCTTAAAGAAGCTGAAGAGCTCTTAAGCTTCTTCCTGATGTCCTGACTCAACAAAGGGTGTTACTGCTATTCCAAGCAACAGGACAACCTCAATGCAGGGACGCAGCGCTCCACGAGGGACGGCCCTTGGGCTGCTCCGGAATTCCGTGAGGCCCAAGGCCAGCAAGCCAGGCCACCTGCAGCTGTCCCCCAGCAGGGGCAGGGGCAGTGCTCACCCTGAGGCTGGCCAGGTAGCGCTCCAGCTTCTTGTTGAGCAGGAAGTAGATGGCCAGCGTGTGGCTGGCCCTGTTGGAGAGCACGGTGTTGATGACATCGCTGTTCTTGTAGCCCAGCTTCTCGGTCATGTGCAGCAGCACGCTCTGGCTCAGGTCCTCCAGGTGAATCCTGCACGGGGACAGGCAGGAGTTCTGAGCTGTCCTCTCAGTGGCAGGACACCAAGAGGAGGCTCAGCAGTTTGGGGGTGATTAGATCCCTTCTGCCACGAGCAGGCGGGGAAAGGAGGGATATCTGGGAGCACAGGAGCTGCAGGAAGCTGAATGGACAGCAAGGACTCTGCCCACTGTGTCCATCCCTGATGGGAAATGGCCCCATGGTGCTCAGGCCATTTGTCAGCCTACACCTGACCACTGAAAATCATTAGGATGAGCTGGTTTTGAAGGAAGAGAGGTGAAATCCAACCCAGATGTGGCTCTCTGAAAAGCCCCTTTTGTTGGAATCAAACAGCACTGCTCTGAGCTGCCCGTCTCACCTCCCCATCCCCCGGCCTGCAGCAAATTAACCAGAAGCTCTGCACCCCAGCCCACCCTGCAAATCATTGCACTGCAATTGCAGCCTCAAGTTTAAGGTGTTCCTCTCAACCACTTCAAGCAACACAGGGCCAACCTCGATACTCTTTAGGATGGAGTCACAAAAGCAGTTCCTGGGATCCATCACACAAATGGAACTGGAACCCCAGGGAGGTGATGTGCAGCCCCCCTGGCAGGCTCCCCCTTCTCCCCCTGGGCTGTACCTGTTTGGATAGGTGACATTGGGTGGAGCCCTTCCAGGGTAGTTCTCATTGAGCCAGCGGTTTGCCAGGGCCTGCTGGATGTTGGGTCTCTTGGCGGGGTCTGGCTCCAGGAGAGAGCGCAGGAAGTTGATGGCCGCTGTGGAGAGAGCAGGGAAAAACCCCAAACAACAGCTCTGTCATCTGCCTTGGGACTTGCACAGGACAGCAGTGACCGCAGCTGTGCAGCCTGAGCAAGGGCGTGCTAGAGAGGAAAGCTTTCCTACTGCACGCTCCAGCATCCTTGAGAAAATGGGAGAGCCAGCAAGGGATTAGTAACTAAAACAAACACCGATTGACAGTCACCATGATTTATGGGGTTACAAAGGAGAGGGGGAAAAGCCCTTTTTGTCTCAGGGCTCACTTGAAGTTTCAGAGCAGGTGAGCCAACATTTAATTCCCACACGAGGGCAAGAGGCTGGAGGCAGGTCAGAGACAAATCACTGTGCTCAAGTAGAAGGAGATGGACCAGGGATGAGTGGAGGGCAGGGATGCAGACCTGGGAAGGAAGACACAGCAAACTGGGCTCCCTTTGACATGATAAGGATAAATTCTCTGGCTTCCATCCAACCTACAATCAGCTGCAGAAGGTTTTAGCCGAATTAAAAGAGTACAGCAAAATTAACAGGCTTTGCTTTGTTCTCCTGAGCCTTCAGCTTTCAATGACATTCAACCACTCCTCCTGAGTTTCCTGCAAAAACGCTCAGTTTTTAAGTCACGTGCTTCTTACATGATTAGGAACAGGGAAATCAAGTGGTCTGCAAAAAATCTCCCAAGAAGTGCCCCTCTGAGCTGAAAATGAACTCTGTTTCAACTAGGTCTAATTGCCAAGGCTGGATTTCACTGCTCCTACATGCAATTTCAGGAGGGTAAAACACCTGTTGGTGGGATGGGTCAGGATGGGTTGGCGCACCAGGGGAGGGTGGAGGATGAGGAAGGGAGAGTTTCTCCCTAAATTCATCAGGGTCAGACCCAACAGATGCCAACTCCCAACAGCCTGAGCAACCTCAATGTACAGTATCCTGCAAAAATCAGGTTTCAGCTGGAGAGAGGGCCCCCTCTGTGTCAAGAATGTGCAAGAGAGACTCACAACTCTGTATGTTCAGTTAGGCATCAGCTGGGTTTTTTCTAATCACTCTCTTGACAAACCAGTGGTTTATGTGAGATGCTTCACTTAAATATTCTCCAGTATTTTTTGTTATTATCCTACAGCAGTCACAGGAGCAGCAGGAAGAGCCTACATCCCAGTCCCCAAACCTGCTGGAAGCTGCTCTCTGTGTGCCTGGCCTGCCCTTTCTCCACCCCCATGACAGCAAACAACAAACCCTTGTTCTCCCATTTAATCCCCTCTCGCTCCAGTGCTTCCCCCGTGTCTGTGTCAGAAATCTCACACATCCCCTTGGCTCAGGGCCAGAGGAATCCCTCTCCCCAAACCCACACATTCCCTCCTCCATCACCACCATGCTTGGTCCCCAAATCCCCCAAGGTCTCCCCAAAAATCCCACTTCTCCACCCCAACCCTTGCCAAAAGGCAAAGTAATTAAATAAAGCTTTGTGAAGTGCCACAGATCAGCAGATTCAGGCTGGGATAACAAATTCTGGAGTGAAGATTTCCCCTCTGGAAGCTCCCAGACCTAGGGAACAGAGAGGAGCAGCAGTACCTTGGCTGGTTTGAGCTGGGCTGGCACAAGGAGCTCTTCCAGCTTAGCCACACAGCTGTGGACAGCAAAAGGATCTCCCCAGGGAGCAAACACGAAGGAAAAGGAATATATGCAGAGTGAACACAAACTTCCTGAGCATCTGACCTCTGCTCACCTCCAATCAATAACCAGATAGCTGTTGTTCAAGAGGCTTAATGAGAAACAGGTTCCTAAGTGGAAAAATCAAACAGCAACTCCAAAATCTCCCTGTTTTGCTGCACAGGTTGTTTTGGGTGCTCACGGTCACCCAGCATTTCAGGTCAGACAAGTGAAGTGTTTTTGCTGCTCAGTGACAGGGCTGGCTGCCTGCCTGATGGGGCTGTGTGTTCAGCAACCAGGACATTAAATATTGAAAAACAACGTCCTGCACGTGTGAAACAGACTCCTGCGGAAATTCCCTGCTCTTAATTTATGGAAATTAAGACCCAACTGCAATAAAAGGTCCATAAACCCAAGAAGTTAACAAGGACTGCAGTTCCCAGAGCAGAGGAGCAGAGTTTCTGCCCAGTGACCCAAAGCCTAAAGGTGGCAGGAGCAAGTGTCACCCTAAATCACACTGTGCCATGTCACAGGGCCCTGGGCTTGGGTCAGGGACTGATGGGCGCCTTTGTCCACCCTGGGCAAAGGTTAACATGTTTAAATCTAGTCCATTAATTTGCCATCATCTCTGCAAGTTCAGGCTGCTGGAGCTCTCACAGGACAAACAAAATCCTGCCTTCCCTGGGGACCACAGTGTCAAGTGAGCTACAGATGCTAGGGAAAGAAAATCTGATCTGTTAAATGGCAGGATGGATGGAACAGCAAAACAAAGCCTGGCAAAAGCAGTGTTATCTGTTATCTGTAGAAGGTCTGACCCTCTATAAGGTGGAAGGTGGAACCCTAAATCTGTACTTGGAGAATTCACCTTGTGACTCAGCTCCCAAGGATTCTCTTTCACACCCTCTAGCAACGGGTTCCATTCCCTTTTTGTATTTGCAATCTTTTAATTTCATCCAAAGCCCTTTGCAAACAGGCTGCCAGGGAAGGAGACAGGAGCTCTCCACGGACAACAAATGTGGCATAAAAAAATCAAACCCAGCTACCAAACAGAGCTTGTTCCAAATGCTGGCAGTGGCCTTGCTGCAAGCTGGAAAGTGATTCTGTTGCCTAGTGACATGGCTCTGAAGCAGGAATTAATATTTCTGATACTAATACACCAACTATTTTGCATTTTGTGAACACACAAAGGTTATCCCAGGTAACTGTCCCAAAATAACTTTCTGAGTGCATGTCATTATTCCATAATAACTGTGAGGTCATTTGAGGCAGCTTCTCACTCAACCCCAGCCATGATAATGCCCAGGAATCTGTTACTCCAAAATAATCTCTTCATCCATCCCTACCCTATGCTAGAATCTTCTGGATGTGCAAAACTGATCAACTGCTCCACCAAAGCAATTCCACACGTTTGCTCCTTCTCTCATATTCAGCACGACTTGGTGCTTCTCCAGAAGGCAAAGCAAAAGGAATTCTGCTGCAGCAACTCCTGCGGGTCTTTCAGAGGCCAACATGGAAAAAAGGGAACTTTTCCCAATCCCAAATGCTCCATAATTGCATGCAGCAGCTCTGACCTCTGATTGGGAACGCTTCCCAGGAACCCCCTGGATTACCTGAGGAGAGCTGGGTGGGGAAGGGGTTCATCTCCTTGTCCACCATCTTCTGGTACAAGGCTCTCAAGCTGAATGGCTCCACAGTGAAGGGCAGTGTTCCAGTCAGCATGGCATACATGTTCACCCCACTGCAAGGAAACAGGCAGGAAAGGAAACCAAAAGGATCAGGAACAAGGAAAAATTTGGCTTTTGGAGACTGTACTTCATCTTTAACGCCTGGCAGTTATCACAGGGTGGATGCCTCAGCTCTGAGAACATTTCAGGTCAGGCTGAATGAGCCACCTGATCCAGCTGGAGATGTCCCTGCTCTTTGGAATAAATGTTATGAACTCGAGGAGTAACTCACATGGACCAAACGTCTATTTTGGGCCCGTACTTCTTCCTTGCCAGGAGTTCAGGGGCTGCATATGCTGGGCTCCCACACTGGGTGCTGAAGGGATCAGAATAACCCAAGATTCCTGCACAGTTGCTCAATCCAAAGTCTGTGGAAGGCACAGAGACACAGTTATGAAAGAGAGACACAGTCAAACTGTGCTAGAGCACAAGTTAAAAAGAACATTTTTTTTCCAAAAGCTAAGCAATGAACTCCCCAAGGAGAAAAAAACCCTCATCCACATGCAAAAAAATGTTATGTAATTTGCTTCTGTGAGGTGTCAAATAACCAGAGGTTTCCACAAACAATAAAAAGAGCCCTAGGACATGCCCAATTATCCATTTCATACTCAAAGCAACTGCATTTCGCTGGCAACTGGATGGCAACAACCAGAGCTGAGCCAGCCCAGGCTGCCGTGGCTTCCACACTGCTGCAGGATGTTCTGCAGGGCACAAGGTGGATGGGATTTCTTCAACATTCCCTCCAAAACGTGTCAGTGAGCCAGCAGATGGAAAAGGGGGCTGCTGTGGTGATGCAGGGACACAGAGGGTTCAGCTCTGGAGTGACACATGGAGGTCTTGGAGCAAGAAGGGGAGATGTCTTGGCTGGGCTGCTCCCTCCCTCCCTGGCTCTGCCTTGGATGGTTGTACCCCTGGGTGCATCTGACCCTCCTTTGTGGCAGAGATAACCAGGGACTGGCACTGGAGACAAGAGGGAGCCTCTAGCAGGAGGGGCTGCAGTTTCCCAGGTGCTCTCAGGCAGCCCAAGGGGGTGCCCAAAATTTCCCTGCTGCCTGCTCCAGGGTTGGTGTGGCTGCAGGCTGAGATGGGCTCAAGGAACAGCAAATGCCATTTATTAAGAGATGGACTCCTGATCCTTGTGGGTCCTCTCCAACTCATGAATATTCTGTGAATCTTCCAGAAAGCCACCACTATTAAGAACACTGACATCTGCTTAATTCCTCAATATCCTCTCTCAGTCATTGATTTGTGGATCTTTTCCTTACCTGCACGTATATTTGCACTGGATGTGCAGTGCTGACCTGTCCTTTAGCTTTCACCCTAATGAAAACCAAATTTGGCTGAAATCTGAAGAGTTCCTCAAGGTATTTAGAAGCACCCTGACAGGGATGACAGGTAAGCCTCATTCCCTCACTAAACCAGGCAAAGATATAAACATGCTTCCCCAAAAAATCCAATTATCACAGTGAGTGGAAGAGCCTGAGTGCCTAAATGGTGGCAAGAGTGCTTTCCACTCGACTGGCTGCACTTCTGAGGGCCAGGCAGCACAGGGAGACAGGAATCAGCATCTTCCACAGCTAAAGAGCCTCACTGGGGCTTTCCTGCAGAACATTGTCAAAACTGAAGGGAGAATCGAGATGATTTCCTTGCCTCTGATGGAAAACAATTATCTCTGGACACTGCTTAATCATCCCTGCCAGAGATGTACCATCCCTGGGGCTTTTGCAAATACTGCAGAGGATCCATTAACTTAATTAGCGTGTTCATTGGCTGTGGCCTGAGATGAGTTCCGTCAACTGTAAAATACTTTTAAAAACTCCTAGAAATAATACCTCCACAAGTGTTATTCCTGCTCCTTACCCTGCTGTGTCATGCCAGCTCCAGGTTCCTAGACTGAACTGTAATGTTTTACAGTCACAGGGTGCAAGGGCTCTGTTCTGTGATGGTGTCAGGCAGCATCCCTTCAGCAGTGTCAGTGGAGGGACACTCATTCATTTCAGCTGCTATGCCTTTTTTTTCCCCTGCTGAAAATGCAGAATGTGTGCAAACAGATGCATGCTGGGGACAGGGGTTCCATAGCCATGGAAATGGGAATATTGCTGTTAGCCCTGTGTCAGCACATGGTGATCATAGTGTGATTTTTGTCATTTTTATTAAGGATGCACTGCTGACCTCGGTGAGAGCAGTGCCACCACCAGCACTGATAACCTCGCTGCCACTGCCTGCCTCTCCCTTTCAAGGAGCCCAGGGAACTACAGGAATTCAGATCAAAGGCCACACTTGGCTTTCCAAAGTAAATATTTTCACGAGGGAGCTCCACCACCCCCACTGCTGTCGGAGCATCCTCGCCTCGCTCCCCTCCTCCGCAGCGCCTCCAGGGAATCCAAGCTACGGAGGCACGGCCACCCCTGCAGCCCTGCCAGCCACAGCAGGGGAAGAGCTGCTCAACACAAGCTCCTGGACAGGCTGGACCAGCAGAGTTCCCCAGAGTTGGGTGTCCCAGCAGGATGCCAAGGACTTTTTGAGTGGCTTTTTGTGGCGTCTTTATCTGACACCGACCACGAGGGATGGTAGACAACAAGGAGTGGATTGCTTCCAACAATTCCAGTTCTGGTGTTCTTCCATTTGATTAACAGACTGCTAAGAGTAAGTCCTCTCAGAGGGAATTCTTCCAAGAAGAATATCTAAGAGGAGGCTCTAAACCACCTTGTCACGTGGCCAAAAGGAGGAAAAAATCCAAGGTGCCCCTGAGCAGCCGAGGGCTCAAGGCATCCAGGTCTCACTGAAATGCATGAACAAGCAGTGACTTCAGCATCACATTTTCAATCTTCTTTTCACCTTTGGTTCTTCCTTCCACAGCTACTACAAGATCAACGTTTTTCTTTTTCTTAGCCACTCCTGTGTTTACTGCTGTACTAATCATGGAGACCAAGCTCTCACCCCACAGCAGGTAATGTGAGGTGGTTTTGTAGCTCAAAGTTTCTCCTCCCTGTCATGAAAAGCAGCACTTTAGTTCCTCAAAGCATGTTCTTCATTCCTGAAGAGCCTTCCTGGAAAGGACTGTGTGGTGACACAACTGATCATTTCTAGTAAGGCCACACACAATATTGCAACCTTTCTTTTGCTACAACACCCCCAGCTGGGTGGTGGGATTGAATTGCTTTGTTCCAGCATACACACTGCCTGCAATCTGCTCCACTTACACATCAGGCTGCAGACCTGGGGACAATTTATTGAGGCTGTGGAAGAGCAGGCTGGCTCTTTTCTCTTTTCTCCCCACACCACCCACTGCGAGGAGACCTTCCCATGCAGCCGAAGCAAACAGAGTTGCAGGAAGAGGCCTGGAGTCATTCTTTTTGGCACGTGAGTTTCAATTGTACGTGTGTCATCTGGGAAGGTCTTGGTTTGGCTGTCCAGCTCACGCAGTGCTGTGTAACCAAACACCCAGTAACAGGGAGGCTGTGTGAGTTCTTTAAATCCGTCAGACGTTCCTCAAGTGCTGGTGGGAACCATCTGGTCTCGCTTATCTGCTGAATCAGGATAATGGGTGGTGTCCATCAGCACTGGGCAATGATTCATGGGCCCTTATCAGTGTCCTCCTGACCCTCAGCTGAGCTAACCCAGCCTTCCCCTTGCTGTTATTTTCCCAGCCTCATTTGCTGCGGGGTCGTCACTGGAAGTCAGGGCAGCATTTCCAAATCTGCATTCCCTCAGTAGAACCTGGGTACTTCAGGTCTCGTGAATCATCCTCCCCTGTCCTTCAGACGTCACAGGGAGCGTCCAGCTGACCTGGATGTTGGAATGTTAAGTGGTTCTCACCACTTTTCAGCCCATGGAACTTTTTGAAGAGACTCAGAAGTGTTTGAGTGTTTTAAGTCTGCCACCACAGCCACCGCTGTTGGTGAAAGTGCAGGCACGGAAAGAAACATAAACAGATGTTTGGCATTTGTTTTATGAAAGGAATATTTTCTTTTCAATGCCCACATTAACATTAATGGGAGTTATGCAAGGCAGCGAGAGACTATCCCCACCAATGATTAATCTGAAATGCCTGCACAGCTTGAATGAATCAAGCACCACACACAACTGATACCTAAATACAATCAAGGCTCCACCGTTGATCTTTTTTATTCTTTAACAGCCCTCTAAACCAATTTTGTCCTGGGTGCTGGAAGCAAATTTAACAAATATAAATATAGGACCACATTTTGCCAGCTGCTAAAAATGTGTGCAACTCCCACTGACTTCAGTGGAAGCATATGTTCACGGGGGCAGAATCCAGCCCCTAGCAAATGAGAAGTGATCATGATAATAAAATAAACCACTCCTGTGGTGTCAATTCTTAAATTCTTTACCAAGCTCCCCATCTGAATGTGAAAGATGTGGGTTTGAGATGTAGGATTATTCCCATACCCAGTTAAATCCGAATTATTTGGATCCTTTTTTTTCACAAAATGCTGTCAGGAACAGCTTGATTGCTATCTATACTCTCTCAGCTCCTCTCTGCAGCAACATTAGCAGTTCTCACATGGAGGATTATGAAGCCTCAAAAACTCTCTTTATAAAACTAACAATTTTAATTACTGAAATCACCAAACGGGTTTCATACCAATAAGCTTGATATTGTTGTCTTCATCTAGCAACAGATTTTCTATCTTCAAGTCTCTGAAAGAAAGAAAATATTTTGAGTGAGTCTCCAAAATAATGAAGCAGCTTTGCCTCACTCTCATCAGTGTATGTACAAGGCTTGTATATAATCAAATGTATAATGAAAGCGGCACACACAGTTCCACAGCGAAGGCAGAAAGCCCCATGCATCCTGCCCAAAATTAACAGCGCTTTCACACTCTGCTTCCCACCTATTCTTCTGGCACAAAATGACATTACGAGCACTTGTCAGTACATCCTGTAATTAACCAGGCTCTTTCGAGTTCCCGAAGTACTGGAAGTTTACAGCAAACTTACAAACTGGAAGCATTTAAAGTATGTTTTGGGAATCGGAGGGTCAATTCCTCCTCACTCTTCAGAGCCCAAGGCTGAAGGACAAACCTGAGATCTGAGGAGCCCAAGCCTGTGCCCTGTCTGCAGGGGAGATCAGAATCAGCCTGCTGGCAGGGTGGAGCATCCAACTCCCTGCAGAGAAGGTCAGCACAGGTAAAACCCAGGGCTGAGGGACTGAAATGGTTTGTCCAATGACACCCAGAAACCCACCCTGAGACCCCAGGCTGTGCAGGCTGAGCACTGAGCACGATGTGAAAAAAATAATTTTGGTTGCTACACAACTCTTCCATGATTCCTAGCAGTGGCCAAGGCTTCATCACAAGGATTTTTTGCCCCCATCCAGACAGGAAATATTTGTAAGCATCAGCATGCTGGGATATCCACAGCAATGCTTCTCCCAGCACACTCCGGGAAAAATCTGGATAATGAAGCCATTAGCTCTAGTTGTGGGAAGCCAGTGACATCCATGGTGTTTTGCCTTTGCAAGGCCAAGGCAGTGATGAAAGACACCTCCATTGCAGATGAAGATATCAGGCTGAATAAAATAAGTAACCCAAGCCAACCAAGCCAAGCACTTCCACAAGGAGGGCTGTGTGAAAGGAAGACTCCAAGTTACTGCCATGCTCGGTACAGCACCTCAAACCAAAGAGAAGAACCATTTGGAAGCTCTGAGTATGTGAAATATCAGCTCAGAAGAGGCAAGACTTTAAAGGCAAGGAAAGGGGGAAAATGCAAGCTGTAAGTTAAGGAGAAAAGACATCCAGGCAATCAGAGCAACAAATGAATGACAGGGGGGCTAACCATGAACACCAGAAAAGATGTTTTAGAGGATTCAAGGTAAAAACAGGAAAAAAAAGAGGTAAATATTACAGGGCATTTTAGAGCCATCAGAGGAAGAAGATAGAAATGTAAATATTGCCTCAGTATAGAGCACAGTCAAAGCTGGGTAAAGCTGTTTACCCATCTGTCTGTTCTCAGCAGATCTGCCAGTGAGTGGTAACTGATCTAATGGTCCATATGCAGCACAGTTTTTGTCCACCCCAACAGGAAAGCACGGATTTTTGGAGCAGTACCAGGAGCCAGGACAACAGGCTTTCCCACATTTCTCTCTGTGCTGCTACAACCCAGTTGCACACCCGCTTTAGAACCCATTTCCATGAACTTCCTAAATGCTTTCTAAGTCAGTTCTGGCCAATGCAAACTTTAATTATGCTTTAAAAGAAGAGTTTATCTGAGCTGCTGCTAAGCCCAGACCCTTCATGGACTTCCACTGAGTGTCTCACCTGCCTTTACCATTCCAAACCCTTCATCACACAGTGTATGAAATGCAGCCCTCCAAACACTTCTGGGGGCAATGGTGTTTCTTTTTCCACTGCAACAAAGCATGGACTCTGGACACTTCCAGCTTCCCTCCCTGAAGTCAATCTGATCTTGTTCCTTTACTGTCACGGCTCCTCAAAGAAAACCACACAACTAAAAGATTATTTATGGGTTTTCCCCCATAAGCAAATTCTCATCACTCACTGAATGCTGAAAAACTTTAAAATACCCTCAGGCATTAAATGCCAAAGGAGCAAGAAGTGTTACCTTGGCCTCAGGGATCAGTTCCCTGATGCTGAGAGTGTCTAGCCATGGGACAAGTTAGTCAAATCCAGGAATAATGAAGGCACACAGGGGAGGCCAGGCTGCATTCCCACAGCCTGGAGAACCAGCAGATATTTATGTCTTCTCAGCTTGTGGAGCTGGCAGCGCACAGTTGGCATTCCCTGGGTCTGAAAATACACCCTCTTTATGGGCTGAGTTTCTTTGGGAATTTGTTCTGCTGTCCACAGGGCTGGTTTATCTCTTTGGACCACTCTGGGATGCCCAAGTGCCTCCAGTGAGGAACACAAGTGAACCCCTGGAGCAAGGGCCCCCAGCAGCTGCTGCCACAGCAGTTTATTCCATGCCATGGCAGGCAGCAAGCTGCAAAAGGGAAGTTTTGCATTTCACACTTTATTTCTTGTCTGGGGGAGGAAGGATGAGAAAGAAGGCTTCACCAGCAAGCAGCTGCACAGCAGCAGTGGTTGGCTGCTCTCTCCTGAATCTGATTTTTAATCAGAATAGCACCACAGCAAATCACTCCTTAACCATCAGCTCTCAAGGCCACCTTCAAGCCTTTTGCAAGAGCTGGAAAGGTTGCAGAGATTTGGGTTCATCCCCACATTTGTGTACCAATGTACATTTCAAAGGCTTTGACATCAAAATCTTATTGGGCCCAACTCTCCTGTAGGTAACAACGCCACTGGATTCCTCGTGGCTGCCTCTGTAGGAGAGGAACCTGGTCCATTGTCTTTGCTAAAGTGATGCTGAGTTTGTTTACACCAGAGCACTGCAAGGGGGAATGCCCAAAGGTAATCCTGAAATCTGAAATGAAGTAGAAAGACGAAGCAGCTCCGCTCTTCAAAGGGAGAGTTTGTTCTGTGCAGCAGGATCTGTCATCAATATTGCATCAGCAGCCAGACTACTGGCACTTCAGATTAATAGGCTGGAAGTTATCAAAGCCAACATGTCAAACAGCAGGTGCCAAATGAGGAATCCCGTGGCACTCTGAGCAGCTGCATGGTGTGGCACCACCTTGCTCTGCCCAAGCACCAAGGTTTTTCCATCTCTTTCAAACTCCTGGCCTGCCTCTAATCACCAAACGGCAGTGGAAGGTGGGAACCCACTGCCACGAGGGCACAAAAAGGGAATACAGCAAGCCATCCTTGCTACCAACACAGCATTCAATTCTTGTCTTTGACTACCTGACAGTAATTGCACTGAATGGGACTGAGTTTTGTTAAAATGACTTTAAAAGGGTTGCTGAGAATTTCCTGTGGGATGCAGTGCAAGCAGTGAGGCTTTCACTTCATTTTCCCTGCTGTCCCCATGCTCCCAGAGGGCTTATTGCTCATGCTGCTTTTTGACAGCACGAGGACCTGTGTAAACACCCTCTGCCAAGAGAGAGCTTCACCAGATCCTGCCATTTGGTTCTGTTTTTCCTCTGTCAGAGGAAAAGATAAATATTCCTACCTGATTCACAGCTGAGCTTGTTGCGAGTATGTATTTTTAGCAGCAACCACCCAGCTCTCCTGATGGAGGGAAAGAAGCCCAAATGATAACATGAAATTATATATAGAATAGTGGCATTTTGCTTTCAGAGAGGAGCTCTGAACCCTGGGCACCCCTCACCAAAGATGCAGCAGCTTCTGCACTCTGGAACTTGCAGACCTCATCCATCTCAGCAGATGACATAATGTAGAATTTTAAAATACATCTACACAGTGGAACATGAGTTTGGGGGTATTTTTACACCTCTAAATAAAAACGAGATTTCTTGAAGTGCTTTCATTTTAGGCTCTTCACACATCAGTGCCTCTTAACAAAAGCATCTCCACTGAATTCTGGGTGCCTGCTCTTGTCCAAAGGCCAGTGATCTGAGTGCTTTTCTGCCATGCCAAGTCTGGATTGTGAGCCATGCAGCCTCCTGAGTAATACCCATCAAATAAAATAAGCAAATTTCATGCAACTCGTTCCATCTGGGGATTTTCATCCCAAGTGGAACAGGGTAAGCCACATCTACATTATTCCCCAAACAATGCAGACAAAACCCGTGATTTTTTTTTTGTTTGTTTGCAATAAAACAGCCAATGAGAAGCCCTGCAGGGCCCTGCCCCATTCTATGGGCAGCATTTGGAGGGACAAGCAGCAGCCCCTTTCCTGCCCGGGGCTGCTGCAGTTTGTTCCACTCGTAGCAAACCCGAACGCCCCCGGACCACCACGCACATGGAAGTGCTGGTATTTTTACCTGCTTTAAAAATAACAACAACAACAACAGAACATTGCCACTGCAGCCAGGCAGAGAATGAATCAGACTCCTGCACTATTTTTTCCCCTCCCTCAGTAGCTGATTGAATAGCCTGTTTTTAGAGCTGCCACAGTCAGAGGCCCGAGATGCTGAAGGACAACTCCTGAGGTAATTGTTAATTTTTCTCCCCCACTTGCTCAGAGGGAGGCAGGAGAATAAACCCAGATCACACCCCCAGGGCTTTTCCTGCACCCCTACACTGCTGCACACTCCTTGCTTGCAGAAGAAGGATACGCATTCAATGGGATAAGCCAGAGAAAACACTTGCAGCTGTGCTGCCAGTTTAATCAGTCCATAACTGCTGCTGATTCTGGCCAGTTTTACTGGTTCAGACACAATTAGCCCTGCTCATTCACGGTGTGGAAGCCTCCCAAGGAGCAGCTCAGCGCTGCACAGTGACCTGAGAAGCAGAGGGAGGAAGGAGGCTGCCTGTGGAGTGGGGGTTAATTCAACACCGCAGGGCTGGACAGACAGAGCTCAGCTGCCAGAGGAAGCCCAGCACTGTCACACTGCTCTCAGGGCTGCTGCCTCCTCCCACAGCCTCTGGAGCTGTGCTGAGGTCACAGAGGTGGCAGAGAGGGCAGAGCCAAACCTGCAGCATGCACACAGAAACTCGGCATCCACATGGAAACTCAGGATTCACATGGACACTCAGCATCCACACAGAAACTTGGGATTCACATGGACACTCAGCATCCACACAGACACTCAGGCTCTCCCTGGGCCCCAAAGCCTTGCCTCCTTCTCACCACAGCAGCCTGTTGATTCCAGCTTGTGCTCAGGGAACAAGCTGGTTTTGGACAAAATGTGGGTTTGAGTCCTCTCTGGACAAGAACAGAATCAAAGCCTAGCCTGCCAGCCCCCTGTGAGTGCCTTGGCCACTGTGCAGAAGGTAAGTTCCTCAGGGAGAGGAATTCCTGCTGCTGACACAATCCTGCTGTTAAAAGCTAAATGTGTTCATCTGTTCCTGCCTGGTTTTACTCTGTCCTTCTCAGAAACCTGATTTATTTCCTTTATCTCTCCCTCTCTCTAAATACTGAGTATCAACTGATCCCTGAAAGCAGTAAGTAAACTCCTTCCTTGTCCCTGCCTCAAACTGTGGGGTTAATAATTTAAAGAGATCAGCAGTTTTGAGGCTGATAGAGAACTTGGTGGCTGCTCAAATATTTATATGACAGTGGATCATGTAGCTGAAGATAAGCCCCGAGGTGGCCTGTGCACACAGCAGTTATCCCTGATGCATCCCAGGGAGCACACAGAGACCCAAGGCAAAAGCAGAAGCAGCCTCCAGAGCACACAGAACTCCACCACAGCATCTGCACCCACGCTGCACAGGGGTGGCAGCTCAGCACACAGCTGGGCACAGCTGGAGGAGCTGCCCGTGCACAGTCAGGGGAGCCCAGGAGATGCAGCCCCAGATCCTCAAAAGCATTCAGCAGTCTGGCTCCTGCAGCGTGCCCACAGAACCCAGGAGGATGGGGCCTACACAACTTGCTCAGCATCATATGGGAACTGTGTGGGAGGCCAGACTTAACACCAGCTGGCCCAAATTTAGAAAGCAGAGCCTCCTTCTTAGCACAACGCCCTATAAATACACCTAGGAACAGGAGAGGGGAGATGCTGGCTCCAAAGGTCCAGCCAGCCCACCATCCTCCTGTCTCCACAGCAGCTGAGAGCACAGGAGGGGAGAAAGGGACAGGGACAAGCGGTCCCATGTGACACCTCCTGCACCCTCCAGCCTCTCCCACCTCCTGCTCAGGGGCTTCAGGCAGAGGCAGCTGCTCTTTGTTCATCAGCACAGCTCTGCTGAGCTTGTCCTGCTGCCCCTGGAGCCCAGGTGAACTCCTGACTCCATGGCATCCAGGAGATGCACACCCTGCTCGCACACACAGCCCAAGGAGTGGCTGGGACATGCTCCCAGGCACAGGGTAGGAGTTTTGGGATGTCCTGAGCAGGGCCAGGGGTTGGGCTGGATGATCCCTGAGGGGTCCTTCTAACTCAGCATGTCCTGTGACCCTGTGGAGGAAGGTCCCAAGGAAGTGAGGTGATGCACTGCAGCAGCTCCAGCTCTCTCCATCCCTGCCAAGGTGATGTACCAAATGCAAAGAGCAGGGAAGCAGAAGCCAGGGATTTCAGTGGTCCCACTGAGGCTTTGTCCCAGCCCTGGAACTGCCAGACTCTAGACAAACACCTCATCCCCCCACACAGCAGTACTTCCACCAGTGGAACAACAGCCACCTTCTCAAAGAAATGGCAAAATTATTCATTAGCTCACGTTGGTGCAGAGCTGTGGAGAGGCAAAACAGTGCTGGAAGTGAAAGGGCCCTGCCTTTGGACTGCACCTTGTCTTTACTGACACAGAGCCACGGAACATCCTGAGCTGGATGGGATCCATGAGGATCACAGAGTCCAGCTCCTGGCCGAGGAGCCAGCACAGCTCTGTGTGCTCACCTGAAGCTGCTGGAGTGCTTTCTGCAGGTACAGCCCCCAGACAACACCAGGGAGCAGCCAGAGAGCTCTGAGGAACACATTTTCCCAAGGAAACCTCCTCTCAACACAAACAAAGGGCACTCAGAGGAGCTGCTGCAAAGTTCAGGGAGGCTCTCCAGGTTACCTGTGCACCACTCCTGCCCGGTGGAGGTGCTCCACTGCCAGGATCAGCTGCCGGATGTACTTGCGGGCTTCGTGCTCCTCCAGCCTCTTCTTCTCGTAGATCTTGTGCATGAGGTTGCCCCCAGGGCACAGCTCCATCACCAGGTAGTAGCTGTTCTCCGTTTCCAGTATGTCCAGCAGCTGGGCGATGTTGGGGTGGCGGATCATCTGCTGGATCTGCCCCTCCCTCCGCAGGTTCTTGGTGACGTAGGTGTCCTTCTTGGCTCTCTTCTTGTCAATCACTTTCACTGCCACCTAAGGGGAGCACAGGAGAGAGGGTCCTTAGCTGGCACATCGAGGATTTGCTGCTCTGGCCTTGTACAAACAACCATTCAGAAAACCAGAAATCAAGAGGATGTCCCTCTCAGCTGGCACACCACGGCTGCGGGCATGGGGCAGAGACAGAGCTGCCCTTCCAACCCCACCATTCCCCATCCTTGATTTCCTTGTATAGGACAGTCAAAAACGACTGCAAGGAACTCAGAGGAGAGGAGACAATCCCACTGAGCACCCACAAGCACTTGACACATCTAGCTGGGCATTTATCGCAGCTGTTTACTCAGAAAGCCTCCAGGCTGCTCTTTGCAACTTTTAAGGGTCGTTTTTGGCTTCTCCTGGCTTTGAATACATGGCTGGAGAGGGTATCCTTTCACTACAACTTTCTTAAACTGTAGTCAAGCGTTGGCTTTGCATGATTTGTATTGAAACATACTATGAGAAACAAACCCATGTTGGTACCACTCTCCTGGCACATTTCTTTTTTCCGCTTTTTCTCTCTCATGGGAGCTGGAGAGGGACTTGGGACAACGGCTTGGAGGGACAGGGCAAGGGGAATGGCTTCAAACTGCCAGAGGGCAGGGTTAGATGGGATATTGGGAAGGAATTGCTGGCTGTGAGGGTGATGAGGCCCTGGCACAGGGTGCCCACAGCAGCTGTGACTGCCCCTGGATCCCTGGAAATGTTCAGGCTTCCCGGTCATCTGCACCTCCCCTCTGACATGAATGCCTTGCAACTCAAGGGTCAAACTGCAGGAATTGGGGCTTCCTAGTGTGTGCTAAGAGCCAGGAGCCAACACTGCTGAGGGTGTTATTGGCTGGATGTGTTCCTGCAATGGAAGGATCATTGTGATGACACAGTCCTGATAAAGAGATAAGGCTGAACCCCAGACACGAGAGCTGCCTGGGTGAACTCAGAGCAGCATCAGGACCATAAACACCTGCGAGCCACACTCCTGACTGCTCACATTAAAGAGATATCATTTAGTCACCAGATAAAACAACAGGTAAATCAGAGCTTAATTTCACCATTTCTGAAAGCCTCAGGTGATTCACCAAGGAAACAGACCTAAATTAGTACATCCTTTCCTCTAATGAGATGGAACTGAGCACAGAGGCTTGCACAGAGTATTTAGCAAACCACAGGAGTTACTCTGGTGAGGACAAACAAATTCACAGGTTACAGAAACATGAGATACCACGCTGTATGCTGGCAGCACAACACAATATCTGCGGAAGTTAAAAAAAATAAAGATTAACAGCTGGTACTCCTCACAGCTGCAAGGGCCAAAACATGGAGTGACAACAGTATGAAGCAGCAGTCTGCTCTTCATGTTGGAAAGTCACCCCTCATTCACTGACAGAAAAAAGCACATTATCCATGTCCACGTGTGCTGCCCAGCCTGAGCTCAGCTGTGGAGAGGACAGAGCCAACCATGGCACTACTGGAGGGCTTTTCCACTATCACAGGAGTTAGCTCTCTGTGCCTTAAGGACAAACTCTTCCCTTTGTGGCAGGTATCTCATCAGGCACCCCACCAGCCCCAGCAGACAAGCAAGGCAATGTTGGGGTTCATCCCAGCTCTGAGCGACCTCTCCCCCTTCAAGACCCCTTCCATCAGGTCCAAGAGATGTCCCTGCACGGCCGACAGAGCTGACCAAGGTGGAAAGAGCAGATTTGTTCCAGCAATACCCTGTTCTAGGGATCAGACTCTGCATGCAGTTACCCCAGGGCTGGCTTAGCTGAATATCCCTGGTTTTGAGCTCATCCAGAGCTAGACCAAGGCAAGTGAAGGCCAAATGTGCCCAGGCACACTCCACACACAGAGCCTCCTGTGCAGGGTAGGTGAGTGTGCACGCACCTGGGAATTTCATTCATGCAGAAGGAAGAAGCATTTGGTGGAGCAAATGCTGTGGATGTTGGGTAATCATCAAACAAACACATTGGAGCTTTCTCAGCCTACTCAAGACACACCAATTACTCAGCTTTGCTCTCCCAGCTTCAAGCAGGGGCTCTTTGTTTCTGCATCGTGCCTATCTCCTGACTTGAGTTCCTGGCCAACACTGGCACAGAAATAAAAAAAAAAAAAAAAAAAAAAAAAAAAAAAAAAAAAAAAAAAAAGATAAAGCAAGTAATTACTCTCAATATGTAGCAACAGTGGCTCTTGACATTCTGCTTTTGGCTAAACCTCTGCTGTGTAAATAGATAAATGGTTCAGGTTATTCTGTGTTATGAGATACAAAGATGACTAATAGCCCATATTTTTGGTTCCTGAGTCCCAGAATCACACTGCTGGAACGAATTACTTTCCTGAAGGTTATGGTGTGACACAGCAGATGAGCAACTGCTGCTTCTCTCCCTCTGAAATCCTCCAGGTCGGGGTGCTGGTGAGGGCAGGGCCAGCACCCCTGTTCTCCCTGCAGGAGAGGGTGCAGGATGAGGGCTGGAGCTCCAGCACGTGTGCCCACCCAAACAGCAGCACGTGTCCCCCGCACGGGCACGGGGACCGCTGCCAGCTCCGGGCTGCGAATCTCAGGCAGGGAGAGGCGGGGGAAGGCGAGGCTGACTGGCACCAAACTGCACAGAAACATCGCAGCAAGGCCCCCGGGAAGAAATAAACCTGGGAGAGAACAGTTTAAAGGACCAAGCGCTGCCTGGAGAGATCCAGAGCTGCTGCCACCGGAGGAGACAGGATGTGCATCCCCTCTGTAGGCAGTGTGGAATGGCCACCAAGCAGGGAAGGGGTCTCACTCACCCCAGGAATGCCCCCATCCCTGTGTCCATGCAGTGCCGTGGCAAAGAATGTCCCAGCATGTTTAACTGTGCAGAGAGCAGGGGCCCTTGCAGAATCAGGGTGTGACATTTTGGGGGCTTTTGAAGCCCACACACCCCATGGCTTGGGCTGTTTCCTTCTGCAGGCTCCCAGTCTGTGAGGGAGGCAGCTCCTGCTGGCTGCTGCCAAAGGGAGATCTGGCTGAATGGAGAGGAAACTGGTTTGAAAAGGAATCCAGCAAGAACTGTGGGATTTGGCCAGGAGACCAACAGAGCACGAGAAAAGCAGCTTCAGCCATCGGAGGGACTATTTCATGTTGGAGGGACAACCCCCTGCCTTCTTCCTCTTTTCTTTTTTCCCCCCAGAGCCTACTTCTGGCAGACCTGCCTGGCATGGTGCCAAGCCAGGCAGCAGCCCTCGCTCCCAGCACCATCCTGGAGCATCCTGACCCTGCCAGTGCAGTTCAGAGCTGCAGCTCGGGGCACAGGCAGAGAGAAGGGCTGAGATTTGGGCTTCTGCACCCAAATCAGAAACCTTTTCTGTCCAGTGTAAGCTCAGCCAGGAGAATGAGACAGAGAGCCAGACCACGGAGACATTTTGCAGCCATCGGCACTGCAAGTCCATATCCAGCTTTTTTCTTTCTGCTGTGCCCAAGGCAGCAATAAACTCAGTTTTTTTCCTCTCTTTTCTCCAGTGATAACTGTCTGGCTTCACTTGCAGCTTGCTTTGTATTTACCACTGTTCTCACCACAAAAATCTGAGCTCCGTTTTCAAAAGCAACTGGTGATTTTGGGTGGCCAATTCAAGTCATATTAAACAGACCTAACTCTGAAGCCTGCACAATTGTCAGTGCAGCCCTAAAACCAACCCCTTTGAGGGCATCTCATTTTGGGCAATCTCCCAGCCGGGCACAGAACAAGTTGTTCATCACAACCAAATCCAAGGATTAGAAAATGCCAATTTCATTCTCTGGGTAGAGTTTATTCTTTTGCCTAACTGTTACAGCCTAGCAAATTTTACAGTGCAGTAAAGGAATGAGGGTTTTTATACAGCAAGTTCCAGTACTTTAAGAAATAAAGCACTAAAGAAAAGGGTATTTTGGCATTTACTCTAATTGTAGTAAAATCAGCAAGCAGAAAAGGTAGGGAGGAGTCACTGTTGTAGGTGTTTTCTTCTGAGTGTGACAAGCAAGCCAGGAGTTTGGGGTGTAGCAAGACACAAACCCAGCTGCTGCAGGCGAGTCCAGAATAAATGTCTCAGCAGGCAGAAGGCCACTGGCTCTGCTGGCAGCCTAGACACAGCCAGGAAGGCTTGAAATCAGCCCCTGGAGGAACAGAAACTCTTCCAGACAAGAAAGGAGCTCCGAGTGCGCTCACTCATGTACTTGGGATTCCTGCTAGCCTGAAGGGAAAGAATCCGATTGCCAGGGGATAAAAACAACATCCTACCCATTCCCTACAGCCCCAACATGACAGAACCAGCAGTGTGGAAAAGTATTCAGGAGGGCTTTAGATAAGCAAATTATCATAAGGCCTCTTGATGCCACAGCCAACTTAAACATAATCCCCAAAAGCATAAGCAGGATGTATTTGGTAGCGTAAGAACAGGTATTAATTACACCTGTCCAAGGCACTGGGGGCTATTATTAGATTGCTGTATCCAATTCTGGTGCCAGTAATTAAAAATTTCTGTTGAAGTCTTGGAAAGAGTTCTGAGAAGAGCTTCAGAGCAGTCTGAGGTCCAAGAACTGTTTGTCATAGTGACTGACTGAAGCTCAAAATATTTAATTAAGAGAATGCTAAGCACTGACTCAATGATTTTCTGCAAGCACCTACGTGAGGGAAAGATTTCTGATAAGACAAAGCTCTTTAATAAAATTAAAGTTAACATTCCAAAAGGTAAATTGGGCAAACTCAGGCCATTCCTCTTCAACACATCTGTTACCTCACATCATATTTATGGAGAACTTGGTGTCGTGTTCCACAGGCAACTGTGATTATCCTTCCCTGGCCCTCTGCTCTGCTGTTTCCATAGAGCCAACTGCCCTTTGCCTCTCGTCTTGTGCGTCACTCCCTGTTCAAACAGGGACAGACGGACACATCCTCACCTGTCAGCATCCCTGGCACCTGGGACAGCCAGACCTTTACAGCTCAGGGACCAGCAGGAGATGCCTGGAGGCAAGTGGGGTGACACAATGCCCCTACCATGCCGGCCATTCTGAGAAGAAACCCCCACAAAAGACATTTTTACCTGGTTCTGCATCTCCAAAGCGGCAGCATTTGTAGCAGGCACAGATGGCACAGGGTCAGAGACTGCCTGGGAAGCAGGAACACTGAACAGCCTCATCCCTGGGAAGGAACTTGGCTTATGGCTTATCTCGAGTGGGTCATGGTGGGGATCTGCCTTGCCTTTGGCAGAAAGAAATCAATTAATGGCACAGCCCAAACTGCAGCCGTGTGGGAGAGCAGCCCACTTGTACCTCCCTGGCCTCTAAGGATACCCACACAAGTCGAGAGAGATTGTGCAGAGACTGACGAGAGTAATGGTGGCAGGAAGCCGGGCACAGATGTGCACGAGGATGCACGAGAGGGTTCCAAAAGAAATCCTTGCAGAGCTTGTCACAGGCAGCCTCCAGGCTGGGGACATTTCCTGCAGGGCTTGTCTCTGGGACAGACGGGCTTGTCTCTGGGACAGATGGGCTCGCCTTGTCCTTGACAGAAGGCAGAACATCCAGCGAGCTCTCCAAGAGCTCCAAAAGGTTTTCCAGCAGAGGGCTTCTCGACCTCTGTCCCTGAGGTAAGGGGGACACGCCAAAACACTGCAGGGAAACTCTGAACTCAGGGAACGAGCAGCTCTCATGGGGGGATTTCCTCGGGGGAAATCAGCCCCAGCTCTAATGGGGGAGATGGATGAGGGTCTCGGGGTACCCATGGGGAGCAGGAGCAGAGCAGTGACACCAGTGCCGCTCCTCCAGCACCCATCCTTTCCCGAGAAACCCGGCAGCCAATGCAGCTTCCCATGCTCCTGCCTGTGGGCTATTCCCCATTAAATAGCCCCCGTTTCACATTTTAGCCATCTTGTGCAGAACTGCAGCCGTGGAAGGCTGAGTGCCCCTGATTCAGTACCAATACAGCTCTCTGGCTTCAGGGGAGACAAAAACCAGCAACCTGACCCCCCTGAGCCACAGCTTTTGAGGCCCAGGTAATGCCCTCCTTTGTAGTGATTTAAAACACAGCAGATAAAACATTTACAGCTGTCGGGAGCCAGGAGAAAGGTGTCTCCAATAAAGATTTTATATATAAATAATGCGCTCTCTCCTGCAGCTCTGTGGACATTATTCACAGAAAACGAATTTATTCCCTGAAAAAATGTTTCCATGACAATCTTCCACAACAGACAGAGAGCAAAGGAACTTTATTTTATATAACTTGGCTTTTTTTAGTTCTCTTTGTTGCAATGGTTTTCCTCACCGTGCCTCTGCTCTCTCATGGCAAATGAGAAGCACCATGGGTGTAGCACCAAAGGTGTTGGACCCGGAGCTCGGGGCCAGGGCAGAGCAAACACTGACAGAAAAGGAGACTTTGGTCCGTGCAGCAGCAGCTTTTGTTAATTTTTCGCAGGTGGTTTTTCCCTGGGGGACCGTGGTGACTCCTTCCAGGCCCTTCCCACAAGGGTGAGGTGAGACCCTGCCCTCTGCCAGCACTGCCAGAGCACGGATCAGCACTAAGGGGTGGCAGGGGTCACTGAGCCAGCTCACCAGGGGTGTCTCTGTCCTGGGGGGGCCCCAGGGCAGCCTCCCTGCTGCTGCAGAAAAGCCAGCCCAGTTCTCTTCATCAGCACAGCCTCCAGCTCACCAAAACCACCCTCAACACTGAGCTCATCCCCTGCAGATCAGCCACCATACATCCCCTCAGGGAAACACTGCATGAGCACTCTCACCCAGCCATGGGAGAGGGAGGTTTGGGTTTTGTGCTCTTCAGTCCATCTGAAGGTAACAGCTCAGCCAGTCTGGACTGAAGGAGCCCAAGTGGGGCAGGCAGACCAGCACCAGCATGGCCTGAGCCCAGCCAGCTCTGCCAGGCGAGCACCAACTCTGCAATCCCCCTAATTCACCTCCTGGCTGATATCTCCCCAGTTACTGGCTTTGGACAGCTCTGGTGCCTCTCCCTGACCTTGAGGAGCAGCGCAGTCAGCTGTGACCCTCAGCCTGTCTCCGTGCCGCTGTGCAGGCAGACTGTCACAGCCCAGCCACCCGGGTTTGTCACCCCTGCTGCCTGCCAGGGGCACAGCCCTGTGACAGCAGGTGCTCCTCATCAATGACCTCCCTCCTCCCAGCTCCCGAGGGCACAGGGGCACAGACACTGCCTCTGCTGAAATGCAGGGAGCTGCAGCAGGTCCTGCAGGTCACCGGTGTCACTGGAGATCCTGCACAACGCAGGAGGCAAGATGTGCTCTGCCTGCCAAGGCATTTACAGGTAACACACGCCTTTGGAAATGGGCACACAGCTCTACAGAGCATTAAAGGAGCTGAAACTACAAAACTTGCAGGAACAAACACCGGGACCAGATGTGGGTGTCACCTGGTGCTGATCCAACCCACAGCGCTGGGCTCCCCTCTGTCCTGCCTCTGCCACTGCAAGGAGAACAGTCTGCAGGGAAAGCAGCACACTGCTGACAGGAGGCATCCTTGGAACTGCTGAATGCAAACTTGAAAGCAGATTACCTCAAGAGGATAAGGAACTGCCACATGTGCATCAATTCAGCTCATTGCAGAACAAGTTGCACGCTAGAGCTGAAAACCATTAAGTCAATCCTTTTGGAAGTCAGACTGGGCATTAATGCACAGGCTCCTGGCCTGTCCTGTGAGCTCGTTCCTGCTCACACCCGCTGTACAACACAGGAAAGGGAGAGAGGGAAGAGCATGGCTTTATGTCCAATATTCACCTGGTTGTTGTCCAGGCAAAACAGACTGAGCAGCTGGGAGCACATCAGCAGTCTGGCCCCACTTTTTCTTCTGCTAAAACCCTTGCAAGCTCCATAACACCTCTGAGGGAACACCACACCAACTCAGCAGCCTGCTCCTGCTCCCACCCAAGTCCTCAGTGCTGCCACTGCAACCACAGCACTGCTCCCCCAAGCCTCTCCTGGAGGGCTGCACAGTAACAGGAGTGTGCATGGAACACCTCCAGCACCAATTCTGGATCTGCACACACTGACACAAACCCCTGTGAAAAGAAAAGCTGCCAAAGCAAACACCCAGAAGCAAGGAAATGTCAAAATGCAGGCTGCAGAAACACCCTGGGTTTGTTTCCTCGGTGCATGTAATTAAGAGTGGCACATCAGGCAGGTGCAGCAGTTGGCAGCTGTTTAATAAAGGGAACAGCATCCTGGGGAAAAGCCACCCTGTGGATTCGCAGTCAGGGCTTTTCACAAGAAGCTTTGAAAAAAACCCCTTTTTTGGATAGAGATAAAATTTGAAAATATGCTGAGAAACAGGTAAAGAGAAAATTACTAACTAAATGTAAGTGAGAGAATGAATGCATCCAGGAAACTGATAAATAAGTATCACTGGAGGAAGAAAAAGAAAAAAAAAAAAAAACCAGATCAAATTTCAAATTAAAATCCTGCAGCTTTACCCTCTGATGCCCTGAAAACAATGAAGGCCTCACAGTTTTACCTGCAACCTCACACTACCTGGGAGGGAGGAAAAAGGAAAAGGTTGAACTGAAACGCCTGCAAACACCTTAGGAACTCAACTTCTGTCTGTGGTGAGGTAACTTGCTGACCCCTTTGGTTGGCAGGATGGTTTGAAGGTGACACCACACACACCCTCAAGGCCCCCAAAACTCAGAAAGGGTAAAGATCCTAGAACTGTACATGGGTATATACCAAATTTCCCAGGTTTTAAGCCAGTGCTACTGCTTGGGAAACTCTGGATTCTGAAATACAGATGAGGCTGACCGTCCCCTCCAGTGGTGAATTTCCCAGTGAAGAGCACTGATGGCACCAGGGGCCACCCAGGGGGGCAAGATCCTCACCTGCCAACACCCCCAAAAGCCACCAGGTCTCCATTCCCCGAAACCTGTGGTGAAACACGTAAGGAAAGGGAGAATTTACTCATGGCAAAATGAACTCTGTGACACAAAGAGGCATTTCCAGGTCTCTGCAGGGAGGCTGCTCTGCCCACCCACCCCTGCACCTCCAGCTGTGGGGGCTCAAATATGCCTTTTCTTTTTGTTTTTTCTCTACCTCTTTGATAAAGAAATGCATTCTGAATGTGAACTCTTCTGTGTAAAGGCCACTTATAATATGAATTGCTGTGCCTTCATAGAAAAACTGGTAAATTGTATTTTTAGACACTGTTTCCCACTGTTGCAGAATGCCTTTTGACTAAGTGTAACTAAAAATGTACCTTGTTCTAGCTCAACAATAGCACTGAAGAAAATTATAAACAAAGTTTTCCGTGGATGAGAAATCAAATGAGTCAATTTGCCTCAGTGACTTTTTTTTTTCTAGTGCCAAAGATTACACTGAAAAGCAGTTAAATATAATCTTGGCTCAGGTTTGTTTACAGGAACTTTGGCTTAATATATTGTCAATGTGTTGTCACTCCACAGTGCTGTACAGAGTTACTGGGACATTGCACTGGGGTCTGCAGCAGATAACAGAATAGATAACACAGAGTGTGATAACAGAGCCTCAAATCACCCCGCCACAGTGATGGCAACGTGCTCTCAGCTCCCCAAGAATGCAAAAACTGAATGTATTTGTATAAAAACATACCTCTTCTATTAAAAAAAATCTCTCTTCATAAAGGAGAGATCTCTCCTTTGCCTGATGCCCATCACCCAGCGACTCTGGAACAATCCAAGAGTATGTTGAGCACAGAGTCACCCAAACACGGCTCACTCAGCAGGGCTTCAGAGCCACGATTTAAAGCTACATTGGCTTGCTCCTCATAGAGGAGCTGTGTTTCCTTGGGGTTAGCAATGAAGACCAGCCCTTTACCCCCAAAAGTCGGATTACAGGCTGCAATACTTTGTTCAAAAGCCGCGGAAAGAAGAATCTGTTCAGCGTTCTGCACTCAGCTGAAACTCAGCTAATTGCACCAGCCCCCACCAAGGGCTTTTCAAGCCCACAAAATATTAACATGCCTGGCACTCTGGCAGCACAAACCACAGGCAGCACCGTGAGAGAGGTGGGTTAAAGCCCAGGGATAAAAGCCTGGCTAGGAAAGGTTTAAAAACCTCACCTCAGCTCACCCTCTCTGGGAGCTGCCGAGCCCCATCCCACACAGGTCACCCCGAGGGCAGCACCCCTGAAGGAGCCGCTGCCTGGCCCCAGAAGGTGCCATCCCATCCTCCTGAAGACTCTGCAGCTTCCAGGAATGTCGGGGTGAGGTCATGGCAGATTTTTGGCACCCGCCTGGCATCGCCTGGACTGTGCACAATGCCTTGTGTCTGGGCCGTGGATCCCAGCCTGGCTGGGGGCTCATTACTCGAGAGATTTCATTCCCAAACACACCATTTTCTGAGACAATAAAGCACTTTAACTCCTCCGGAGTTGCTAAAGTCTGCTGCAAATCAAAACCTGTGTGGGCTCCCCAGTGAAGTCTGACACTGCAGTGACCCTAAGGACCGGGCTCTGCCAGAACAGCACGAGGAACACTCTGCTTCACACTCTCAGGGCAATTTTATTGAATTCTAGTCAATGCCCTCGGCTCAACAGCGGCTTTACAGACAAAAATCAGTGGGGAGAGCATCAGGCCCTCACGGAGCGACGTTCCCTTCCAGCCTTGGGGAGAGCGAGGTGGGAAGAGGATCAGGAGAAGTGCCCGGCGGCCGGAGAGCAGGGATGCTCTGCTGGCAGCAGATGGTGGCAGGATGCTCTGCGGGAAGTGCTCAGGGGTTGGTTGATCCCCCCACACAGAGGTCTGTCCCCACAGAGCCTCCTCCCACGGCCAGCTGCCAAGGGAGCATCCCAGCCCTGCCAGCCTCAGGCTCCGCGCTGACACAGCCCGGCAGATGCTCTGCCCTGCCCTCCCTGCCGTCCCAGCCGCCCGGGGTGGGCTCCACGGGGGCAGAGGCAGCCGGGGCACGTCTCAGCTGCCCCTGCCCGGGGGCCACGGCGGAGCTCGGCACAGGAGAGCCATCAGCTCCGAGCTGGGGGGAATCCTCCCGAGGGGGTGGAAAGCGTTCCCCCCTCGGAGGAGAGGGAGGAACCTCGCTCAGACAGGACCTCACCTGAAGCAAATCATTAATGACTCTTATCTCGCACCCATTAACTGCTCATCCACAAAGAGCTGGAATTAAAGAGGTGGGTTTCTGGGGAGGCGGGCTTTTGATTAGTGAATTAAAGTATGTGACCGATCCTTCAGGCACGGGCAGCGAGTGCCACAGCACAGGGTCAGGTCAGACTGAGCTCGGAGGTCACCCTGCCTGTCCTCAGAGGTGGACACGGCAGCAAGGAAGAGTGACTTGCTCAGTTTCTGCTTGTCACTTTGTCACCGTGTGTGTTATTCAAGGCACCGAGGGAGAAAAAAACCCGAATCAAGCAGCAGACCTGGGAGCTGAGACAGAGGGGTGTGTGGTGGGTCTTTTTTATTTTTTTCCCCTCTTAGCAGACTGAGATAAATGTAGCAAACCCAAAATGTGGAGGTGGGGAGGACGTGTGTGTGCATGTGCCTTTTATCAACTGCAGGATCATTGGATGTTTCTGTTACCAAGGAGAAGCACACGCTTGGAAACAGAGGAGAGCAACATTTATTTATTATTTTTTGCATTCCTACATGACAATATTCACAAACCTTGTCACTTTTCACAGGATGAGGTTCTCAGAGCCCAGTATTGAATTTCGCTCCGTGCCAAATTCACCGGAATGAGGAGATAACCTCCCGAGGGTGCGGGAATGCCGTCACCAGGAGCGGCGCGTTTGGGGCCGGTGGGAGCTGCACCGCACAGAGCCCCGCTGCCCCGGGAGGGTTCGGCCACAGCCCAGCGCTGCTGCGGGCAGGGAACCCCCGCCAAGGGCCCGGCACGGGAGAGGCAGGAGCCCCACAGCTCACAGAACCCCGGAGCCATTCAGGCTGGAAAGGACCGCTGAGATCACCGAGTCCACGCTCTGCCTAGTGCCCCCACCTTGTCACCAGTCCAGAGCGCTGAGTGCCACCTCCCTTGGACACCTCCGGGGATGGGGACTCAAAACCTCCCTGGGCAGCCCCTGCCAATCCCTGAGCATCCTTTCCATGCGGAAATTTCTGCTGGTGTCCAAGCTGAGCCTGCCCTGGCCCAGCCTGGGGCCGTTTCCTCTCCTCCTGTCCCTGTTCCCTGGGAGCAGAGCCCGACCCCCTCGGCTGTCCCCTCCTGTCAGGAGCTGTGCAGAGCCACAGGGTCCCTCCCGAGCCTCCTTTTCTGCAGGATAAACACCCCCAGCTCCCTCAGCCGATCCTCACAGCACTCAGAAGTTGTGTGGATAAACAAGAGAAGCGCAACTCTTCCTCGGGGGCTCGTCCCTGCTCGATTTACTGCCCAGCCCAGCCCCTGCTGCTCTCGATAACGCTGCGACCGATCCTAAGTGATGGGCAAGAGCCTCTGCCGAGGGGTTCGGGCTAAAACCCAAAAAGCAGAGCCCCTGCACGGACTTTACCAACCAGCACCCCGGGGAAGAACCATCCGGGCTGCATCTCCAGCGGCAGAGACATCAGCCGTGCGCTGTACCAGCAACTCGAGCCGGCCGGACTGTGCCCCCTCCCGCAGCGTCTCCCATCGCCAGGTGCGCGACACGTCCCTGTGTGTACCCCGGCGCGATGTGTCGCGACCGGACCGCGCACGGTGACGGCTCCCCGCCAACACCCGTCTCACCAAAAACCCTGCTCGTCTCACCAGAAAAAGCGACCACACAAACGGAGTAGATGAAAAGAAAATTTAAAATTAAAGGGAAGAAAGGCGGGTCAAGGCAGCTGGAGTAGTGCAAGAGGAAGGCGAGACTGCAGCCGCGGAACGCGGGGCGGGCGCGGGGTAGCGCCCGGAGGAGCCGCGGGAAGTTGGGGACGGCGCCGAGGGGGCTCCTCCATCCTTCGGGGGGCTCCTCCACACTTCGGAGGACTCTTCTATCCTTTGGGGGGCTCCTCCATCCTCCCGAGGGTTCCTCCATCGTGCCGGAGGAGCTTCTCCATCCTCCCGGGGGTTCCTCCAATCCTCCCGGGGGTTCCTCCAGTCCTCCCGGGGGGCTCATCCTCCCGGCCGGCAGGGATCCGCACAGCCCTCTCACCAGCCAGCCCTCCCGTTTCCCCCCCGTTTCTCCCCGTTTCGCCCCCGGGGGGCTCCCGGCGGGCGCGGTACCTTCTCTCCGGTGAGCACATGCAGACCCTCGCGGACCTTGGCGAAGGATCCCTCTCCCAGCTTCCTGCCGATCAGGTAGTTGCCGACCCTCTTGGTGTGCTGGAAGTCGCGGAGCCGCTCCCGGGGCGCGGCGGCGCCGAGCCAGGCGGCCAGGAAGGAGCCGCCGTCCGCCGCCGCCCGCCGCGCCTCCGCGCCCGCCGCCACGGCCGCCGGCTCGCCCAGGAGCCCATCGCCCGCCGCCGCCGGCATCCCGGCTCTGCCCGGCTCTGCCCTGCCCGGATCTGCCCGGATCCCGCCCCGGCCGCTGCTCAGCGAAGTTGCCGCGGGCAGCGCTGCGGCGGAGGGGCCGCGGGGCGGAGCGGGGCGGGCGGGGGCCGGCGCTGGGGCGAGCCGCGGTGCCCCGGGCCGCCGCCCCTCCTCGGAGCCGGCGCCTCCCCCCCGGGCCTCCTCCCCGCTCGGGCAGCGGGGCAGGGGGCGGAGGGACGGGCGGGCGCAGGGAGGGCGGGGGAGCGGGCTCGTTCAGTTTGAATTTGCCGTGATTCCAGCCGCTCGCTCGCCGCGGGAGCAGCTGCGCTCCAGACCCGCCCGCCCGGGGGGTCGCACGCCCGGCCGGCCCCCTCCCGCGGCATCCCGGCGCATCCCTCTCCCGGGAATGGACCCGGCTCGCTCCGCGTGTGGCTCTGCTCTGCTGCCGCCCGGGAGCAGCTTTTGTGTTGCTTTCCCCCCCTCCGTCCGCGGAGCGCTCCCGTGTCGTTCTCGCCGCCGTGTGGGAAAGGCGCGATGGCCACCGCTCCCTCCGCGCTTCCTTCACCGCCCTTCTCCATCTCATCCCTCCCGCATCCCGGGGTCCCCGCCGAGCTCCCCGCATCCCCCAGGGCTGCCCGCCGGGAGCGACCCCGGCGCCCATCGGCTGCAGGCCGGGCCCAGGGGGCTGTCACCGCCCCACCGACCTTCCCCACCTCGTGGGGACGGAGAAGGGAGGAGGACGCTGCCATTGTCACCGCGCAGCCCCCTCCCACCCAGCGGGGAAGCGGGAGCCGAGGAGAGCGGGGATGGAAGAGGAGACAGAGACGCCCTGAGTTCCTGATGGTCAGTGATGCTCTGCCCTCCTCTGCTCTGCTCTCCTCTCTGTCGGTCGGTGATGCTCCGTCGGCACCTTCCACTCGCGCTGAGGGAGATCTGATGGAGCAGTTAATTCACTCAAATGCCTCATCAGGATTTTAACCTGCAACCCGTCTTTAGCTGTATTCACGACATTTATTAATGTATTAAGAAAGTCACGAAGAGCCCCTATTTTTCTTTAAGTATAATACACATTTTTAAGTTTTGCCTGTATGCTCGCTTTAGGGAATACTCGGAAATCTGAAAGGAACCACGTACATCCTAACAGACGTGAGTTGTGTCAGCAAAACCTCCTGGTGAGGGGCAGCTGGACCTGGCACCAGCCGACCTGGAGCTCCCATCCCATCCCGTCCCATCCCGTCCCATCCCGTCCCATCCCGTCCCATCCCGTCCCATCCCGTCCCATCCCGTCCCATCCCGTCCCATCCCGTCCCATCCCATCCCATCCCATCCCATCCCATCCCATCCCATCCCATCCCATCCCATCCCATCCCATCCCATCCCAAGCTCCTGCTCCCACCAGAGGGCTAGCAAATACATCTCTCCCTGCTTTCTTAAGCTCTTCTTTGACTCCTTAAAAATGTAAATTTGATTTTTCATGACACTGCTGTCCATTTAAGCTGTTTTTTGTCTCGCTCCCCTCCCATGGCTTGCCTGGGAGCACCACCCAGCTCCCCTGGCTGCTGCTGGAGCAGTCTCGGTGCGTGGCTCGTGGGATTTTTGGCTGGCACGGGTGCTGATGAGCCCCGTGCTCCTTCCACACCACCTCTCCTGCCATCAGGGCTTTGCTCACACCCCTACCTTGAGCCAGAGCTGAGCGATGCCCTACTCTCCCCAGGCTGATCTCCTTGCAAGGGGGAGAGGAGGAGAGGGAGGCAGTGGGTGCCAGGGCTGGGTGCAGGCCACCAGCAAGGAGAACCGTGGAAGCAGGGCCACCCTGCAGCTCTCCGGAGCTCAGCTGGCCGCATTCCACCATCTGAGCCTCTCAGTGACCTCTCCAAAACGCCTTCCCAGTGGCTAAGTGCATTCTCAGGTCTGGGAGCCCCGGAGCTGGCTCCACACCACCACGCTCCATGGAAATACATGCTTGCAGATGAAATTTCAAACAAAACAGAAATCCAGCGCTGTCCCAGTAGGCAGGAACTGGAGAAGGGGAAAGCTTCAAAGCCCATAAATAACAGTTTGGGCTGAAAATCTCCACTCATGGTGTGTCCTGGGTGCATTTACGAGCATTGCAGCCCACAAGGAAGAGTCTGCACGTCCTCTGACCTGACGCTGTCCTGGCAGGGGCTTGGTGCCTCTGGCAAGGTGCAGGGACACAGGAACTGTCCCACTGCCTGAACTGGTGGCAGCTGGGGGGCACCGGGGCAGGACACGGCCAGCAGGGAGCTCCACTGATGCTTCCTCAGCCCAAGCCGGAGTGGAAGGCGCCAGGAGTGCCCCTGTGTTTGCAGGGAAGGTAACGAGTCCTTGCATAGGTGAGGGCAGCGTGGTTCCCGAGTCTGTGTCACAGTTTCTCTGGTCAGCACCACAAATGTGAGGGCTTTAACCACATTGCTGAACGGGAACAGAGGGAAAAAGTGGGGGGGAAAGCTTTACTGCAGACACTTACATTGGGAGACTGAAAAGTACAGATTGCTTTCAAGCTGGGAAGAGGCTACATCCTGTCTTATTTAAATTTATGGCTGTGCTTAGAGGGTGTGGAGCCAGACTCTCTCCCTGCCTAAAGCGATATCCCTTCAGAGAGACAGGCGGGCAGAACTGGGTGCCTTTGTTCGGGCTCCACGAACAGAAACATGGTTTGGCCACTTCGAGGACTAAACAGATGCTAATGGCATGTTTTCCAGCCAAACACCTGAAAATCAGCCTCTTTGAGGAATAAAACTGGCGAGAAATGTCCATTGCAGCAAACACCAGGAGAGTTCTGAAAGGACCCAGTGAATATTTTTTTTTAATTGCCTCAACTCCAGGACTTAATGAGTTGACAGTATCCTTTTACCAAGCGAGACTGCTGCCTTCTCACGATTCCCATCCTGTCCAGCTGTGCCCATCAGGGTGCAGTCTGGATGAAAAGGGGATCAAAGGCTGCATTCATTTCTGCCCATGCTTTACTTTAAATTTAACTCCAGTGTGCTTTATTTTGAGCTGCAGACTTTCTAGGTAATGACATTTTCTGATTAACTGTTGAAATTACTAATGAATTAAAGGCAGTAGTCTGTCCTCAGGTTGCAAAAGCTGTAATAACAAGCTACTAAAAACAATATAGAGCTTGATTTATACCCACGAAAGCAAAGAAATTCAGAGTTACCCTGACAGCATTGTCCTTTGCCATCTCCAGCCTTATAAAATACTGCAGTAAAACGGATTATTGGTTTGTGGACTGGGAGTTTTCCAGCCATGAGGGAGGCTGAGGCCCCTGGGCACAATCCCCAGTGCCAAGGCCTTACCTGGCTGAATCCTTAGAGGGAACTCGTAGCTGTGCTGCAGGAGGGCACTGAGTACATTCTGTCCTGGTCGAATTGAAGGTGGTAATTCAACATTTCCCTGCCACATCAGCAGCCAGCGGTTAACTACTGACTTCAGGCAGGTCACAGGAGATACCCTGACTTAGTGCTGATAGGCTAAAAAAATAGAAAGTCAGGCTGTTATTGCTTATGCTTTCCTGGGTATCTCATCCTGCTTTAAAATAATTGGGGATTTTTGCAGGTTTTGGGTTGAGGTTTTTGGGGTTTTGTTTTGACAGCTGTTTAATTTTGTAATATTTGGGGGTCAGATATTACAGATTAAAAGAGTTTAAATTAATTTAATGCAGAGTTCTTTGAAGTGAGAATACATTTGTTCTTAGATAATTTTGGGGGGGTTTAGGGCGTTTGAATCCCTGAGTTCAGGCAGAGAAGAACCTGTGTTTGCTGGCACTGCCACAATAACAGCAAGGAGCCAAAACAGGGACAGCAGTGGAGAAGAGAGCCCTCTCCACGTGCCAGGGATGTCCTGGATCAGCTGAAGACATTGTGACTTCTGTGCCTGGGTCCTGCAGATGCCACTCAGCTGACAGGGACAGCAGCCTTCCTAAACCCAGGATGGAGAATGAATGCATTGCACTTTTCCATGGTTGCAGGATCCTGCACCTGAGCATTCAACAGCTTCAAACTTGTCTTTGGACATATGTTGTCCTCAAAAATATTCAGAATATAGTTTTATACACATGTATATATATATATGTATGCAAATTTACCTGAGTAAGCATTGAACTCTTTGATGGCTTTTACAGAAATGTTTTGGCAGTGGGTTGATCTGGCCCTGCCCCTCCAAAAGCTCTGCCAGACCTGTGCTCCCAGAAGAATCCCCACTTTGCTCTCTGCAGCTTCTGTCCTGCAGTTCTCCACAGCCAACACAGAAATGAGCACCTGGAGGTGTCATAAAGCAAATGGAATTTAATATCAAAGTGACTAGCAGGGGGTTGCTGCGTTGGTGCTGTTGTTCTTTTCCACATTCCATTAATTAAGAAGTTCAAGTTCTGGATTTCAGTTAAACTACTGCGAAGCACTCCTTGGTGTGTAATTCAGGGCCTTGGAAAGTTTCATTTACATCTAAGAGAACACAAGAGGCTTGTATGGGAAATGTTCTGTATTTTCAAAAAGCTTTCAGGTGTCAGTGATGGACGAGATGTGAAGAACGAGGAGACCAGACCTTTGTGAATCCCTGGATTCAGTGTATCCTGCAGGAAAAAGGGTGAGGTGTGGGGAATGCTGACAGAGCCCCTGCCTCCTTGGGGCAGTCCTGGTGTTCCTTTTTCAGTCAAAGAAAGGCGGCTATTCAAATGCTCCCTTGCAAGAAATATTCCAAACACCTTGTTAAAATGGGACCAGAGCAGTGAGTCCCTCCTGAGCAAAGAGCTCCATGTTCTGTTTAACACAAGAGAGTTTTGGATGGCTGGATGAACTGCTGGGAAACAGCAAAAGAATCAGATCAGAAAACCCAGGCATCCCACGGGTGAAACAGTTTTGCTTCATTTGTTTAACAGCCTGGACAGATAGGCACGGTTTAAAAAGCAGCTGCATCCAGGCCAGTGCTCATCCCACACAGACTCCCACGGGATGGGTTACCCTGAGCCTGCCTGCCAGAGCCCAGCAAACATCTGAGCACGCAGATGAGCCCCGGGGTCACTGCGTGTGGCTGCGGGGGGCCACCGGGAGAAGGAAATTCCTGAGCCGAGGATGTTCCACAGGGGAAGCAGGGCTCACTCTCCAGATGTTCCAGTTCAGGGCGTGCCAGCCAAAGCTCTCTGGCTGCTCTCAGCTGTCAGGACAGGGCTCAGAGGAGGGAAAGAGCCAACTCCTGGGCAGCCTCGGGCTGGGCTATCACACTGGTTCGAGGAGCACAAAGCAGGAGGAGCTCTGGGACCATTTGTCCATCACTCCAACCTCCCCCTTCAACAGAAAGGAAAAAACATGTTGGTGAAATAATATTTCCTGTGAGATTTGGTTGCTCTTTCTCCTACTGGTGTCCTGAGTACAGGGATGGGTTTGTTGCCCCCAGCTTCCACTGTGGCTGCTGCTGCTGCAGACACTTGGGCTCTGATCCCAGGGGCTCCAAGGGGGGAACTGCTTCAAACACTCGAGCCAGAGAGGTTCCAGTCAACACATCCTCGTAAATCCTTCAGTGGAAAACTGGAAGACAGTTCCTGAATGATCCAGACAAAATTTCTGAATATTTTACAGACAGACTTTCTAGAAAGACGAAGAAGAAAAAAAACACAGTTCTGGGTTTGCATATTTGCACAATTACAGACTCACTCGCAGATGTGTTTGAATATCAGGTTGATTATTACAAAACCCAGTGGGTTATTCATTCCTGCACCTGTTTCTGCAGCAAGCACATTCTCCCTTGAATCAGCACTGATCCACCTGGCTGATGAACACTGCGTACCATGAAATATTTGGCAGGGAAGAGGAATTACTCATGAAGACCCTGGCTTTGACAGCACTTTCAGACCCCGCTACTCCCTGTCTGCTCCCAAGTAGCCAAAAGAGATAACGTGACTCAGGCACTGGGAGGGCCTTTGTGCCTATCAAAAATAACATCTTAGTCCATGGCATCAGGGAAAGCAAGAAGAAAAAGGATTTTTCTTCTTGTTTTTCCTTATGAAAAGAGAAAGAAGAAAAAAAAGGCTGCTAAGTGATCCAGGTATCCTGCACTTCTGCAGGAAAACTCCACCTCCACAAGTCAAGGAGTGGTAAACCGAGGAAAATTCAGAAAAGCGCTCTGAGAGTGAAAAAAGACTTAAATAATAAACTCTCCAGTGGAGGAACTTGGTCCTTTTAAGCCTAGCAAAGGGAGGGGGCTCCTGCTCCCAGGCTGTGTGCCTGAGTATGAACATGGGCTTGCAGACAAGGCTATAATGAGATCCAGGGCTTGGGAGCTGAATCCAGACAAATTCAGGCTATAAAATATGACACACATATTTTTAACAGTGAGGGTAATTAAACCAGCACAGCAACCCAGCGAGGCACTATGGCAAAGCCTCCTTCTTTGGAAATCCCAAAGTGAAACTCAGATGTGCTCCAAGCAGGAGGGAGCCCGGTGCTGGGTGTCGGGCAGGAGGGTGGCCTGGGGCACCCCGGTGGCCCATCTGGCAGGATGAACCAGCAGCTCCAGTCGTTCTTCTGGAGCCAGCCAGATCCTCCAGGGGGAATCAAGACAAAGCTTTGCCATCAGAGCTGGGAGTTGCTGGAGCAGAGAGAGTGGGAAGGTCCAGCAGAGCACACGGCACTGACTTTTGTTCAGCAGACTGGTAGGGTCTGGTCAGCTCTCACGAGCTGGTCTGGAGCTTTTCCCAGCTCTATCTGTTCATCTAATGGAGTGTTTCATCTGCTGCCAAAGCCAGCTTCACTGCTCCTGGAAGGTGATGGAAGGAGCAGCCACAAGCTTGGCAGTGGGAAATGCAAAGGGACGCAGGGGCAGACTCACAGTGGAGAGGAAGCTGAGAAACGTGGAAGGGTGAAGGACAAATGGAACAAGGCTGATTCATGGGATAAATCCAGGGATGTGTTTAAACAAGTAGGGATTAGGTGTTTATGTGTGTAGTGGTTTCACGTTCACGAATTTTGATTTCGCAGCTAATTTTGAGTTCTTAAATTTTGCCTGTCTCAAAACAACTCTAAGGTCCCGACAGAAAACTGTTTCCAGTTTAACTAAAAACCAAACTGTGTCAACCCGTAACATTGTGACTGCAGGATTTTCCTCACAAGCACTGCTTTAGTCTGTCCCCTAATATACATTAATACAAGACAGGTGAGAAAAGTGGACGTGAACCTGAAAACTAATGGAGTTAGTAGGTTTTAAGCAGAGCAAAGCAACACAGGAACAAATGTAAAGCATAATATTTTAAATCAGTCCATTTTTACAAAAGTTTATTTTTAGAAGTAACCCTGGTAATATCACAGGATGATTTTTATATATGGGCATTACTACTGAAAAGTTTGGGCAATCAACAGCCAAGGTTTTATCCAATCAAGTAACCAATAACAACAGATAAATTTGCCATCCTCTTATCAGATTAGGCCTCGTATACATACACAAATAACACAAAAAATTGTACAAAAAGCATAATTACATGAGCTCCATCTTCTAAATATTCTAAATATAATGCTGACAGGCCCCAGGGTCACTCAGAGCAGAATACACATCTTCCCAGCCCATTGCCAGCTGGTTGCTTTCCAAATAGTGTAATATCAAAAATACAGAAAAGCTCTAAGAATCTTCCCAAAATGTTGGCAGTAATAATTCTGAAGTATGTCCCAATCCCTACATTGGGTAAAATACCTAAATAAACTATCTTATTTACAAGCACATGTATTCAACATTAATACATTTCCAGCTGTACTTGTACACTTACAGCAAGGTATTTTTCCTGGAATCCACTCCAGGCTTACCCATATTTTTCTAATGTGACCCATATTTGTGGATATAGAGGAATTACAGGAAAACAGAACACAGAAATTCATGTATTGGGAAAAAAAACCGGCTTGCAATGTATGTTTCTCATCCCACTAAAATCCCCAGGCATGTAAATAAATGAAAAAAAAAAAAACAACAATTGAAAGCAAAAATGCCTCGTGCTGTGAAAGAGGCAGGTACTGAATACCTGCAGAGGAGCAGGAGGACCTGCAGAAACGCTGCTCCTTGGAACAGGAACCGAGGCATTGGAACCCGGGAAAAGCCAAATGGCCTCGCTGCTTGCAGGGGATGTGGCAATGAGAGGTGGAACTCGAGAGCCCCCTTTGGAGGGCTGCAGCGTTTTGGAGGAGCACACGAACCAAGCAACTCATCCCACGGCTTGTTTCCTCTCTTTAGGGAAGAGACCATCCGCACACGCACAGGAATGTTTGTTTATTTGGGCAGGGTTTGTTTTGCTAATCATTTACATTTCAAATGGTGGGATTTCTACCTCGCCCAGAATAAAAAAAAACAACTCAAAAACCCAACCCACAACCAAAACGCACCCAGAGCCGAAGCAGGGAGTTTGGCAAAGGAAGCATTTCACAGCTCATGGTGACAGGAGGCACAAAATTACTTAAACACCAAGTGCCAGGAGCTGCCTGTGACCTGTGCAGGACCACAGGGCACACGGGGCTCCCATCCCTACAGCCGTCCAGAGGGCTCCTGAGCCTGCTTGCCACAGGAAAGAGAATTCCATGGAGGAATTAAAAATTAAAAAAAAAAAAACAAAACCAAACCAAACCAAACAAAATATATATGTACACACACACATACATATATATAATATATAAAAATAACTATAGAAATAAAATATAAATAATACATTCATTTGTATAAACTAGTATTGTTAATCTAGTAATGTAAAATAAATAATTTATATATTTTATATAGAAACACACCCACACACATGCACTCGGGATGAGCTGAGCGCATGGGCCAGGAGTGCTCTGCCCACAGCCAGCCCTCCCTGGTGCTCCTGGTGTCCTTCCTCCTTTCTCAGCTCCTGGGCTTTTATCTCCTGCCAGCCACTGGGTAAGTGTGTGATGCTGGCACACGATTGACACCGGAGGTGTTTTCCAACTGCTTTCCCTTCCCAGGCTCCAGTGTTCAGACCTCACAAGGCCCAGGAGCCCTTTGGATTGCTTAGGAAATCAGCATTAAGGATTTTCTTTCAGCATCTGAGGGGAGCCTACAAGAGAGCTGGAGAGGGACTGGGGACAGGGGCGTGGAGGGGCAGGACAGGAGGGAATGGCTTCCTATTGACAGAGGGAAGGGTTGGATTGGAGACTGGCAAGGAATCCTTCCCTGGCACAGGGTGCCCAGAGAAGCTGTGGCTGCCCATGGATCCCTGGAATTGTCCAAGGACAGGCTGGACAGGGCTTGGAGCAGCCTGGGACAGTGGGAGGTGTCCCTGCCATGGCAGGGGTGGCACTCGGTGGGCTTTAAAGGTCCCTTCTACTATTTGGATGGGGTTTAATATGGTTTAATTCAGTCCTGAATCACAAAAATGATCATCCTCTGCAAGGATCCTTCTGCACACAATGTAGAAAACAATCTGCTTGGTGGCAGTGGTGCAGTCTGTGTGTGTGTGGGTGTGTTTATACAGATATATAAAATGATGTTTTTACTAAGAAAATGAAGCAGGTTTTTGTGTTCTCACGCTTGGTTTTCTGACTGAAAAGAATGCAGGCTGGGGAATTTTGGATGCAAGCAGGGCTGACTGCTTTTGTTGAGGGCAAAGCAAAAGGTCTGAAAGTGAACGCTGAAAATAAATCAGTGACAAAGGGTGGTGCTGGAAGGATGGCTGTGGGCAGCGGCAGGTGAAGGGGACAGGTGAGGCAGTGACTGTGCCTCTCGGTGCAATGCATTGACACCTCAGCAAACCCCTGATAAAAGGTTTATTCCAGCAGCAGCCCAGACAAACCTCCGGATCCAGCTACAGGCAGGAGCCGCCTTCTTGTGACAAGGCCAGTTTGGAATGGTGGCACAGAAGTTTGGCAAAGTTTCACCAGGATGAAAAGGTTCCCTTTGGGGTGGCTTGTCACAACGGGGGCTGTGCTGGAGAACAGAGCAGACTCCGTGAAGGGTGTAACACCATAACTTGGGGAGGAAGGGCAGGTAGAACTACAAAATAGCAGAAGTGACAAAGCCTTTTTCAGTGGAAAATAATCTTTGGACCAGACCTCAACACCTCAGAGCAAAGTGCTGGAAAGTGCCTTTGGATTATCCTCGCTTTAAAAAACAAACAATCCCCCACCCACGGGCAGGGATTTCGTTTGATGACCGTGCTCTGCATTCAGGGACACTCAGATCCTTCGCAAGGAAACAGAGTTCTTTTGTGAAGCGACAAGTTCCTGGACTTTGTTCCTCAATCTGCGCCCCTCATGCGAGATCAAAGCGATCTTTTATCCCGTGAATCCACATGGGCCCGAAATGTTTGCTGGCGCTCCTCAGACACAGTTTCAGGGAGAGGAAATTGTGTTTCCCTGGTTTATTACTCCTCTTAGTGCGGACATTGGGGCCATCTCCTGGCCACTGGCGGAACAGAGTAAACCCCAAAAAAAGCTTTGAAATCCAAGGTGCGAAGCCTGTCAAGAATTATTTGCCCCCCAAGAGCCGGAAAGCTGAATAGAAGCCACAGGTTTACCAAGGAAAACTATTATCAGCTTTGACGTAGGAGTTGTCTCTTGCATGGGATTTCTTTCTCTTCTCAAATATAATCCAAATAGATTTTTTTTTACAAGTGTATTGCAAACCCAAAACCGCTTACAGGTTAATTAGTCACACACTCCTTCTCAGGTTTAAATACCATAGAAAAGCACTGATAGGACCCAGAATTTTACTGTACCCTATGGCTCAATTTTATTGTACTACTGAGGTGCCCTGAACCCCTTCTGGGCCGGGTTCGGCCGAACCGAGCCGGGCTCATTCGAACTGAATTCCGCTGCACTTGTGTTTCCGGATGGGTGAAGCCACAAGGACTGCGCCGAATTCAGCACACGAGCAAGAACAGCAGCAAGAGCTCCACGTGAAGTTATTTTACCCCCCTGGAAGCGGCAAACATCACAAAAGGCAGACACTGACAGCAGGTGGGCAATATTCTTTATTGTTTATTTATTGTCAGGGGGCCGAGCCGCGCCGAACGCAGCGAGCGGCACCGAGCTCAGCCGAACCAAACCGAGCTCAGCCGAACTCGGCCGAGTTCACACGAACCGAGCCGAGCCGAGCCCATTTCAACCGAGCCCGGCCGCACCACAGCAGCTGCGGCCTGCCCGGAAGGGCCGAACCGCGGCGCCTGCGGGGCGTGTCGGGACCGCGGGGCCCTCGCAGGGGCGAGGGCAGCCTCAGTGACAGCGGCAGCGGCTCGGGGCACCGACGCTGCCGCCATTCCCCCCGTCCCGGCAGCGAGGGTGGCGCTGACATGGCGCTGGCGCGCGCGCGGAGCGGTCACGTGGCCCCGCCATCGCTCCCGCCCAACCTCTCGCGTGGGCCGGGAGGAGGCCCGGCCGATCCCGGCGTGCACCGCGCCTGCCCCCCCCGCCCGTCGCGCGGTCGGCCCGGGCCGCGCGCTGCCCGCGAGCCCCGCCATGGCCGCCGCCATCATGGCCGCGCCCTGAGGGCACCGACCGGCCCCGCCGCGCCGCCCGCCCGCCCCGCCCGCCGCCTTCCCGCCGCCTCCCGCCGCCAGCGCCGACATGGAGGCCGTGAACGCCTTCAACCAAGAGGTGAGAGCCGGAGGGCGGGCGGCGGAGCGCGGGCCGCGGCGCGGGGGGGGACACAGGGCGGCCGCCATCGCGTCCCCCAGCTCCCCGCGCTTCCGGCCGGGCCCGGCCCCGCCGCCCGCGGCCTGCGCGGGGAGCGGCGGCCCGGGCCTGCCGCCGGGCCGAGAGCGGTGCTGCGGGGGAAAATGGAGGCGAGCGCGGCCGGGCCGTTCGGCGGCCGCTCCGCGAGGCCCCGCGCGGGCCGGGCCGGGCCGGGGGAGGCGCCGAGGGGAGCTCCGGGCCTCCCCGCCGGGCTCCGGCTGCGGCCCGCGGCTTGCTCCCGGCAGCGCCGGAGAGCGGGATCCCGGGATCCCGGGCCGGATCCCTGCTGGCAGGGGTTCCAGGCGGGCTCGCTGTCACGCGGCGCCCCGGCCGTGTGGGCCGTTCGCGGGCTGGGGAAGGCGCGCCTCGGGACCTGCGGTTCCCGGTAGTGGCGAGAGAGCCGCGGTGCGAGGCGGCGGCACGGGCAGAGGCTGCAGAGGGAGGGGGCCCATCCCTGCATGGGAACGGCGCCTGGGACGGGACTCAGGGATCCATCCTCGTTCTGGGGGCAGGACAGGCTGGAAGGTGGTTTATTCGCCTTTCGTACCGCACAGAAAGTCCCTCCCTGTCTTCTTCTGGGATTTGTTTGATTGTTTGTTTTTGTTTTATATTATTACTTCGTAGTCAGCCGAGAGGAGCTGGAAGTAAAGCGGACCGTGGTTGTTTTTTGCGTAATATGTAGCAAGTCAATTCAGCCTGTGCCGTAGAAAGTTTTTGACACGTGACTTGGACATGGTTATTAATTACTGCTAGTTATACTTCTGCCTCAGTTGGACGGTGTGGCTTTGCAGACCCACTGTGGACAGAAAGTCACTCGAAGCTGAGCCAGAGCCTGTTCCCATCTTGGGTTTGGAGCCTGGGTGGCTGTGCCTGCCTGTTGAGCAGAAGCAGAGAAAGGGCAGCTGCTCCCGAGTGATGGCCTCAGGCTGTGTAAGGCTCACTCCCTGCAAGGGTTTGTCACCCACACACCTGAGAATGCCCTCGTCCCTACCAAAACTGTGCAAGTGCAAAGAGAACAGTGGATAGCGTGCAGCTCCTGTTAAGGGTTTGTTTATTTGCCAGTGTTTTTGGGGTTTTGTGCAGCTCTGAACCAGTGGGATGGCAGGGTGCTGAGCCACCTTCCTGAAAAAACTAAAAGAGCACACGTGTGCCATTTTCAGTGTTGATGGAAAGAGGCAGCAGCAATATTCTTAATTACCTGCCTCAGTATGAGTGGTCCAGCAGAGCTCTGAATGGTGCAGGCAGTGCCTGTCAGACAATAATCCCCCTGCTTGTGCTGGGTGGTGGCTGCAGAGCAGAAGGGTTTTTGGGGATCCCGTCACTGATTGGAAATGGGCTTGTTGGGATCCGTGCCTCTTCCCCTCCCGTGCAGGAATGGTGGGATGCCTTGCTTCGGTGCAGTTAGTGAAATCCTGATGTGTGGCTGCTGGAAGAGCAGAGCTCTGGGTTTCAGCTGGCTCTCAGTTCTGGGGAGAGAACTGTGCTTCCTAAAATCCCTGTTCTGCAGCCCTTTGTACGCCCGAGTGCTTCTGTGGAGCTGCTGGTGTGTGAAGCAGCACATGAATAACTTGAGGGGCCGTGTGCTTCCTGCCCTGTTCCTCTCAGGAGCTTTGTTTGTGGTGCTGTGCAGGGCATAAAGTCCAGTGCTCACACTGATCCCTTCCCTTTTCCGCCCGTGTTGCCTGGAGCTGCAGGCACAGCGAGGCTGGCTGACACGGAATGTGAGGAGGGGCAGCTTTACAGGCAGGTATTGTTCATTCCTGGCCTTCCTCGGGGAGAGAGCAGCTGTCCCCAGGCTCTGGGTGTTGTCCCCAGAGTGGTGGGGATAGCACGGGCTGCTCAGCCTGCGAGGGCTCGTTTGTGAGGCCTTCAGGGTGCAACTCCCAGGTCACTGAAGAGTTAATTCTTTTATTGGGAGGGAACAGCTTCAGCGGTGAGGATGGGGAATACCCTACAGGCCCGGAATTCCTGCACTTGCTGGCTGTACAGTGCCACTGTAGCCAGGGAATTGCAGTTTTACCGTGGCACCTCTAACTTCAGTTTGGTGCTGCACCTGCCGTGTGTGCCAGAGGTGATTTCCTGCTGGCTTTGCTTCCCCGGAGGTGGCACCTGGCAGCTCTTAGCCACTCCGCCTGAAAGAGGAGATGCCACTCGCTCCATCAGGTAGTCCTGTCATTTGGGGCTTTTGGTGGGTTTGGTGTTTGTGGCAGTTTTTGGATGGTGTTCAAAGCGTGGCTGTAACCCTGGTGTCCTCTCGGCTGTGGGGTTGGTGTCCGCTCTTGGGCAGAAGGGCTTGGGAAGGGAGAGAAGGGAGTTTGGCTCTGGCTAGGGGTGGGAACTCCTGGGTTGTGTAATTGCAGCGTGTTGGATTGTGGTGCCATTCCCAATCCTGTTCTTTGAATCTGCATTTTGAATGCAGCTTGGCCTGTAAATGTCCTCTTCAAGTCCCCGTGTTTCTGCAGGAGCAAGCAGGGGTTTTGTGCTGGCTGCTTTTTTTTTTTTAATCCAGCTGTAGCTTGAGCAGGTGCTGCCAGTGGAATAGGTGGGATTTGACAGGTCTGCAGTCCAGTGTGTTTTCTCTGAGGAGTTTACTTTCATGAGTTAAGAATTCATGTGCTGTTGGATGTATATGCTATGTTATAGTAATGGTACAGTATAAATAAATCACAGAAGGTAACTGGGTAGTGCAGCAGAACTTTTTATGGTTTTAAGGAAACAAGCAAACATTTTTCTTAAAAATAAAAAAAAATTAAAAAACACGCACCTAAAACACAAGCAAATCAAAAACCCCCACCAAACCCACACATCTGCCATATAAATCCTTGACATGTTTTACTTTAGGAGATGTCTGTCCTTTGCTTTAATCTGGAAAACTTGAGGCGTAGTTTACTGGTTATGAAAGTTAGAAATGAAGTTTTTTTTATTTTTTTTTTCACAATCTTGCTGCTGGAAGTAGAATAAGGTCAACTTTCCTGTTTTGTAATCTTTTATTTGTGTTGAGTAAGGCGTATCATTCACTCAATCCTGGCTCTCAGTAGTTAATGTGTACCCCTGAAACAATTGATACCCCACCTAAATGTGCCTAGAGACAAACAGATAGGAGGTCCTGGGGCTGTTTAATTAAAGCTGGAGCTGCACATTCCTCCTCTGCTGTCTGCCCGTCCTTAGGGCACTGTTCAGTTGACGTTGGGATCCGGTGTGGCTGTTTAGTGCCAATGGCAGGACTTCATTTTGCCCGTGCTGTGACAGCCTTGCCCTCCATCCTGAGGAGCTATAAATAGAGGTCAGCAGGATATCCTTCCCAGTGGCTCTGCAGCAGTTACTGGAGCTCAGGATCCCCAATGAGTCTCCATGTGCACGGGAAAGGAGAAGGATGCAACTCCCAGCCTGCCCCTGCCCTGAGCGCGTTTCCAGGAATATTGGGAGCTGTGACGTTCTGCTAGAGGTTCCTGGTAAGAGAAGCAGTGGGACAAGTGGCTGTCCAGGAGATGCGCTGCACAAAAGAGCCCTGCACTGATCCTGAAAGCTGCACTTCCAGAGCACACGAGGGGAAAACAAAACTCTATTCTGTGCACTTGCATGATGTCATTTTCATATGAGTATCCTTTGTGGAGATGTTTCTCCCCAGTGATTGAGGATTTGTGAATGGTCTTTCTAGGCCACAGAAGTAGCTTAGTTGATGAAGTGCTATTGAGCTTCATTGCCTGGGGGTCATACCTGGTCAAATTCAAATCTCACTTTATTTTCCAAAGAATGCAGCCTGACAGCTGGATTTTATGGTGGTCTCTTACCTTCAGCAGCACCTAATACTTGCTGTGCCTCACAGCTGGTGGTCAAGCATTTAAAACTTGCATTGATCCTCTGAGATACAGCTTAGCAACAGATCCTTCTCCTTCCCTTAAGGAAGAATGGGGACCTGAAGGAAAGGAAGCAGTGACTGCTACAGGGGAAGGAAAATGTACAGAGCTGACGGAATTCCCGTTAGAGATCTGGTCATGCATTAACAGAAAGGTGTTTTGTTAACAAGTGCAATATCTGTGTGTGTTGGTCGTGTCCTCCGTGATCCCTTTGTTTCTGTACAGCTGCAGTTATGTCTGTAAGTCACTGGTGGTTGGCTGGGCAGGGTGGTTGCTAAATGCAGTAATAAAACACATTCCAAAAGACAGTGAATGGATGTACAGAATACTGCCTGTGCATGGAGCTGCCTGGGGAAGTGGTGTTGGACACCCAAGGCGTGTTGGAATGGTTGAGGGCGTGTTAGGCTGCTCTGGAAATGGGAGAAGGGGAGGTTGAATGAGGTGTCCTGACAGTGACCTGCGTGCTTGGTATCCACTAATCACTAAGCACCGGCTGGTTCAGTAGCTCGTGCTCCCCTCTGTGCAGCTGCTGTGCTCTGGGGTTTGGTAAGGAGTGTATAAAATGGCCTCATAGCTCTTTATTTGTAAATAAAGACACCTTCTTATGGCACAGGCACTTGAGCAAGAGGGCAAAGCCAAGGAAGTCAGTCCAAGTCCTAAAAGGAACTTTTGCTGTGTTACCTCACACTTAAACCAGATGGACTTAAGATCATACCTCAAGCCGGGTAAATTTTAAAGCCGCCATTCTCCCCTTTACTTCAAAACTCCCTGGTTCTCAGGTTTCCATGTAAATTAAACCATCAAAGGACATTAATTATAGAATGAGAGAAATTAATAATTTGCTGCTCAAAAGAGTGAGGAGTAAAGGCCGTCAGCGCCCTGTTCCTTGTGCTGTTACCTGCCCTCTGCACCTCCCGGGGCTCCTGGGCTGGGGCAGGGAGGTCTCTGTTCACTCCTGCCTCTCTCTGGGGAGCCCCTGCACTTCACTCTCTGTTTGCATTTGGGGACAGTCACTCCATGCTTGGTCTTCATTTGCTGTCCTGCCATAGTTTAGTGGCATTTATCAGCCTGAAACTGAGCAGGTGGATTTTCTGCCTTTGGTATCCCTGGCGTTATGGATACTTCGCTGTGTACTTCATCCTGCTGGGAGAAGCACCCAGAAATGCTCTGAAATCCATATTTTGTATTGTGGCTTGAGTTTAGTACCCTCGAATTCCTCTACTTTTGTATCAACATGCTGTGAACATGCAGTTAGGGGCTGTAAAAGGAAAAGTCATTTCTAGCAGGTCACAGCATTCCAGGCACAGGCTCCTGTTGTGAGGCAGGACTTTGGAAATCTTTCAAGCTGTAGATTTTCTTTGCCTTTGTTACATACATCACTTTTTATTGTTGTTGTAAATAGAGTGTAGGTTTTTGTGTCCAAGTTGCTCCTTGAGTTGATCATGGTGTCCTTTGAGAAACTAGATGTATTATTGTAAAACAGCTCTCTAAAAATAATGGTTGGGTGACTTTTTTTGTATATTGGTTTTGGAAATGTATGTGACAGAAGATGCAGGTTTAATTGAACAAATGTAACTGGAAGTATCTGGGTGTCTTCTGAGCAGCTCCCCTTTCCCACAGGGAGAAGCCACAAGGAACTAGGAAGGGAGCTAAATTTTAGCTGTACCCATCTCTAAAACTTGTTGACACATGTAACTGATACCGAGAATAACATAAAAAATTACTATAAATAGTTACTTGGTGTTCTAAGATCTTAGGTAATTAAAAAAAAAAGGAGCAAAATTGTGAGGTAAAATTCCAAGAGATGGTGTGTGGGGGCATGAAAAGAGCAGGATGGATAGATAGATATAGATATGTACACTCATGTATATGTGCCTTTGTTCTCCCTGGCAGTTGATTTTCCTTGGATTTTTATTTTTTTTTCTGTGTTTCCCCCAGTTGCAATGCCCTCCTTGGGATACTTATAAGACACTTCTTTTTATTTTTTTGTTACATTCGTTTCTTGTCACCTTGGGCCCCTGCTCTGAGCTCTCCCAATTTCCTTTGGATCCCTCCTTGTGTTCCTGAAATACAAATGCCAAAGTGGTGCTTCCACACCAGCTCCTTGTTCTTTTTCTTTGGGACTGGACCCTTTCCTGGAGGAGCAGTTGCTTCTTCATGGGTAAAGGAGGGGATATGGAGTGCCTGTCATGATGCTGACTCTCCTTCTTCCTCCCCCACCTCAGTTTTTGAGCCTTCTGCTGGTTTGTTTGTGGGTGTTGGGGTTTGGATCCCCCCCTTTAATTACCTCTTAAAGCAGATTTTCCTGAGTTTTAATAATAGCACTGACTTTGTTCATCAAGAGTCTCTGCACTTATTCTAAAGCACCTAAGTCTAAATTGAAAACAAGATTTTTTAAATAAATCCCCACATCAGCTCACAGAGCCCTCTGTCCTCCTGTCTTTTATTTGGCAGTTTTTATTTGTCCATACTGTGATTTCTCAGCAGGCAGCAATGTTAGCTGAAGTATCTCTTACAGCTGAAATAGCTTTAAAACCCCAATGTTCTGGCAGAAGAACTGCATTTTGTGAGGATGAATAATGAGAAGTCGTGGTCTTGTGTTGGTGTTGGAAAGAGGCATGTGGCTACCACTGTCTGGAAGGACAGTTTTTCTTCTTTCCTATCTCCTGGAATAGGAATCAAATTAAGAAAGGAAATACCTTGTTTCCTACTCTTGGTGTTTTCTAGGTTCTTCTGTACAGCTGAAAGCACTGTTAGCAATTCCCTTGTCTTGGAGTATGTGGCCAATTTTTTGTCTCCTTCTTTGATTTTTTTTTTCCTTAACTGAGACAGTGGATAAATCTGTGTAAGTTGGTCACTTCACCAATCTCTTGGAGCTTTAATTAATAAAATAAGAGACAAAGTTTTAAATGACATCTTATTTTCCATATTACACTGACAAATGAGGACACTTTGATTCTCTTACTTTGCTTTGTGGCAGATAATTGATGACATTTTTTACTTGCATTCAAGGGCTTAATTTTTTCTTTATGATAAAGATGAAAATGAAATCACGTAACACAAACCCATTTTTTCTGTGATTTGGGAGGAATGTTTCAAGGTAAAAACAAGTGTGTGTGTGCTCAGCTTTCTGTGTCCAGCTCTGCGCGCAGTTCTGGTTTCCCTCAGTTTCTGAAACGTGGAATTAATGCTTCTTTTCAGTTATGGCCAATGTCACCTATAAAGATAACTTCTATATACTTCATTAAAACCTCCATAAACTTCATATAATGTCTATAACTTCTGCAGTCATTCTCCTTGAGGGGTGAACTTTTCCCCTGGGAGCCGTTTGAGGGTGATGCAGCCAAGTGTGCAGAGCAGTTGAAGCAGTTCTTTTGGGCAGTAACCTGGTCAGTGCTGATTTCTCTTGGGTTTGTAGAACATCCCGTTCTCCCAGGGCCGGCCAGCAGCGTGGACACGCAGAGTGGGGCTGGCAGTAAGCAAGGCACCCCCTGAAATGTTGTTCTGAATTCAAAGCTGAACTTCAGAAGACATCTTTAATGTTTATTTTCTCTCTTCAGCTCTTCTCACTGATGGAGATGAAACCTCCTATTTCCCGGGCAAAGATGATTCTCATCACAAAAGCTGCCATTAAAGCTATTAAGGTAAAGCACAACAAAACAAAGATGAAACTGTGACAGCAGCAATGTTTTATTATTTCATTTGTAAGTAAAATACTCAGGATTTCCCCATCTCAGCTTCAGGGATGGTTTATTCTAGTTGCTGTTAAGGCTGTTGTCTAGAAACAAGTGGGTGGTGAATATCATCCCTTGGTTTTGTACTAGGAGCAAAACACCAGCTTGATTTTTTTGGAGTCGTTGCTTTTTCATGCTACACCCACTGGAGTGTTGTGACTTTTGTATAATAAAACTAAATATTGCAGGATGCAACTGCACCTTGACATGTGAAACCAGTGGGGATTGCAGAGAAAGTAAAGCCAGAAAGCTTTCACACTTTCACGCTTTGTGGCTTGGGTCTGCGTTTCCCCCATGGAATATTTTTCTCAGTTTGGGAACATCCTGCTTTTTGAAATGTGCCTGCAATATTCTGTAGCCTTTCCAAAATGGTAGTAAGCACAAAGAGTTAAAGTGCTTCTAAAATGATGTGCCACTGCTGAGGAGATGATGAATTAATGGCTGTGTTTATTTTCCAGCTCTACAAGCATGTTGTCCAGATTGTGGAGAAGTTTATCAAAAAGGTAAAAAGTGAAGAAAAGAAATTTATTGATGAAGTTATCTGCATGCTTTGCTAGATATGGCTAATAATGCTCATAAATAACCAGAAAGGCCTCTGGCACTTTGGGATTGAGGGAGGAGATTGTCCTTTGTTAGGATTTCACACATTTTGGTGTCACCTTGTCTATATAAGCTCCACATAGCAGTTTTCCATAATGCATTAAGGAGGGGAGGGAAGAAGTACATGCTGAGATTTTCCATCTTCCTGCGCAGCAGCCGGGGAGGGCTGGAGCTGCTGCGCCTCAGTTTGACTGTCACTAAGACAATACACGCTTGGAGCGTGCCTGGGCCTGCCGAGCAGGGGCTGCAGTGCAGGGCTGTGTGAGCCCAGAGAGGCCTGCAGGGAGCTCTGGGGGGTTCCTGTGCAGCCCTGCCTGACGCAGGGTCCTCGTGCCCTTGGCAGTGCAAGCCGGAGTACAAAGTGCCGGGCCTGTACGTCATCGACTCCATCGTGCGGCAGTCGCGGCACCAGTTCGGGACAGACAAGGACGTCTTTGGGCCGCGCTTCTCCAAGAACATCACTGCCACATTCCAGTATTTGTACCTGTGTCCATCTGAAGACAAGGTAGGACCAGCACCTGAGGTGCTGCTGTGCCTTGGTGGGCTGCTGCCTCGGTGTGTGCATGCCTGTGGCGGTGATTTGGGCATTCTCTCTGACCCTGGTAGTGGCTGTTGCTGAGAGGGATTATCAAAGGTGACAGTTAAATGCTAATTCAAGTCCAAAGGTGCATTTTGCCTGACCTCATCAGTTTTGTTTTGCCTATACAGACGCTTTAGCAGTGTGTGTTAGAGTGCCAGAAGTTCTTCTTGAGCCTCCTTCACAACTTCCTTTGGAGGGCAGTGTCTGACACAACAAGAAAGCGTTGCAGGAAAAGCTTGGGTTTTGTAGGCAGAGACTGTTCAGCTCAGAAATGTCCTAAGAAAATCGTCATGTTGATTTCTTCAGTATTTTCCAATCCCATACTTGAGTCTTATTGGTGCTGTCCACTCTCAGGGCTGGTGTAAGGCCTCATTTTTCTTAGTTCTGCTGTACTTTTTAGTAGAACAGAGGCTCAGAAAGTGGTGTGAGTTCCTGATGGTCCAGAGAAGATGGTTTTTGTGACCTCTGTCAGAACAGCTTTGAGACTCCCAGGATCAGTGTGTTTTAGGAGTTGCCAGCTGGTTTCCAGAGAATCACCTACTCCCTTTCTCTTTGTAAGAGTGAAGTACTCCTTTTCTACCTGACTTCCTCCCTAACTCTCCAAATAAATTTTTGAAAGGCTTGGCTGCTCTGTAGTTTTCTAATGTGGAACATTTAGACCTTCAGGCATTGAGTCTGGTATTTGGGAGCTCCTGGGTTGATAGTCTGTGAAACAGAGCAGTCCCTTCTCCTTTCTGTTTGTGCCTTATAATTTTGTTCATGTCAGTGAATGAGACTGTCCATCTCCTTCATGGAACTACTTGATACAGGGAATATTATTTAAAACACACTTGCTTTAATGAATTTCTAGTTCCTAAACCATAAAACCCCTGATCTGCAGATATACAACAACTATGGGTGATATCTGAAGAGGATAATGCTGCCTTTTTTTAAAAAACAGCCTTTCTGTAAAATTCATATGTGACTGAAAATGAGATTATAACATCTGCCCATTTTTTGGCCTTTGTATGATTTTCTGTTTTTCTGGAGAGATAGAATACCTAAACCAAAAAATATGCTGCTGTTTTAAAGTTAACTGTTTTTCAGACCAAAATTAAAAATAGACATTTCAGGCTTCTCTATAATTGATGTTATTTTAGCAAACATTTGGTAAAATTCTTGAATAACGTAGAGGTGGATTTACATGGGTGTATATAATTGAGTCACAGTGAAAGAACAGAACGAATTCATTTGAAGTAAAAGGTACTTAAAGCTGATATGTGTGCAAGTGAATGACTAAGTCTGCAGAAAGGACAGCAGCATGTTCTGCCTTCTACCTGTTTGCACGTTCCAGCTGAGGCAGCACAACTACTGAGACATTTTTGTTTGAATGCTGGGCTAAAGAAGGAAAGGCAAATTTCCAGCTTGTTCCTGGAAGCTGCATTGTTCTTCATGTCAAAAAAAAAGGAAGAAATGAGCTTAAAATAACAGCTGACAATCAGAGATTCTAAATTAATCCTTCTGCAGCGATCAGTGAGGATTTTTCCCACTTGCTTTCCTCATCTTTTGGATAATGATGGAGATGCAGTTTCTGGTCTCAACATAGAATTGGTTGGGTTAGGAAGAATACCAAGCAAGGAACCCTCAATCTGACTTTCAAGTGTTGTGGCAGCATTTTCTGGTCTAAGTGCCCCTCTCTTCATGAAGGCTTTCCAGCTTATTCTTCCTTTTCTCTTTCTGGTCACATGGATTGATGGTTTCATCCCTTTGTGACCACCTTTGTAGACGTGGGGCTGAAATAACGTCCTGGATTTCTGACTGGCCAGAAGAGTTTTAGGGAAATGTCACCAATTGCTTTGACAGTAAAATAAATTGGCAGTTTTTATCTTTGCCAGTTTAAAGGTGTTCCTGCCCTCTGTCATGACACAGAGTTTTAAGTTGGTGTGATTATGCCACTTCTGTTCAATCCTTCTCTGCATCCAGAAGATAAAATGGTGAGCTAAGAAAGCTGGATTCAGCACTGGTGCCTCCTTTTGTTTCAACAGAGTAAAATAGTTCGTGTCCTGAACCTGTGGCAGAAAAATGGAGTATTTAAAATTGAAATAATTCAGCCTCTCTTGGATATGGCAGCAGGAACCAGTGCCACTGCACCCATGGCAGAGAATGCTACCAACAATGAAGGTAGGAATGGCATTTTAACTTCTGCTCTCAAAGGGCAAATGACAACAGCTTGTTTGCTTTTAGCACAAAGTGCCTGCTCTTAGTTCCAGCAGTCACACAGCAGTAAAGTCAGTTCTGTCACAAGGAGCAGCCAAACTCACTTTAAACAAATGCTGATACTGCACTTGAGAAATTCTGAGCATGTGAACACTGACTTGGGAAATACATTAAATGTTTATCATATATACATGCATGTGTACATATGTGTGCACACAGATGACTTCAGTGTGCCATAAACAGATGCTGTTTTTCCTTTTGCTTTGAAATATTTTGATGTGACTTCTCAATTTTATTATTCTGGTGTCATTTTTTAGTGCCAGAATCCAGGTAAGTCAGGGAGATGTTAGGTGTTAAAGAGCTTCCCCTTCCTTTGAGCCAGCTTAGCAGCTGAGAGCAGCAGCTGTCAGCGTCTCAGTGTGCAGCCCTGGAAGTCTTGCACTGGTGTTTCTCATGCAGGCTCTTAAAGAGAACATTTGTGCCTGGATTTTGCACGGGCTGCTGGCTGGGAAGCACCGACCTGCAGAGCACAGCAGTGCCAGCCTGCCCACAGTGCCTACATGACCTATTTAGTGCCCCAGCAAAGCTGGGAGGGAGGTGACAGGGAATGTGCATTCCACAATTCCTCCTTTCTCCGGAGAGCTGCTTTTGGCTCTGCGCTCGTGTTTCACACTGAGCTTTGGGAGCCTCCTTATTTACTGTGCTCATGGGAAAATGGAACGGGGGGAGTGAGGTGTGCTGAGAGACAGCAAAGCAGTGAAACCATCTCCAGCTGTGTTCAGGGAAGTGTGTCCCATCAAAGCTTTTATAAACCTGGCAGGGCCAGGGAATGCTGTGGCATGCCAGCCTGGGGGCAGAGTGGTGGCTGTACAACTGAATTTTGGGGCAGGTCGGGGGCACTGCCTGTCCAGCTCTGTCTATCCTCAGTGGTGGGGAGCAGGTTGGCTGCCTCCTGCAGAGATTTTCAGTGAGATTATTCAGATGCACCAGAGAGGGTTGTTTGGCCCTGCAATAAATATGTTAATGAGTAATAATAAATATATTAATGCATTATGTGAAGTAGAGTCTCTTTTGCCCATAAAGACAGAGAGAAATGCAAATTTTCTCCCTTGAGCAAGCAAATATCCTTCTGAATGTGTACAGGAAATTATTTGGGAGTTACTTTATATTTAAAAACAACACATAACTTTTTGCTTTATTTTTATGTTGCATTTCACTCCTGGGAAAGTATTATTCAACACATTTGCCTGTGCTTGCTGCCTGTCAACACTGGAGTTATTTGAAGTGCAAACAGAGGAATGGCTTTAAAGGAGTTGCTATTGCAAGGCAAACATGTTTGCTTAGTGTTTCAAACTAAATATATCTGTCTGTGGAGGTTTTTTTAATTCACTCCTTGTACAGCATTATGATGTCCATTAAAACAGTATGTAGGAATTCATGGGATTATTGCTAATTTACTTGGTACTGGCAAGATGTTTATTTAAAAAGGTGTTGTACTGTGAGGCAAAGAGAATGGGAACACTAATAGCATGTCTTAAACTGTGATCTCAGTTTCAGCAAAGCTTAGTGGAAATGGGAGTCTTTTCCTGGAAAAATGAGTAAATGTCATTTTCCTAGTGGGAGGATTTATCCATCACCTGCAGGTGTGGCTTGTGCGCATGCAGAAGGGACACGTGAACAGATTTTATCAAAGAGAACTGCTGTGAAGTAATCCTTAAAAACCTTTAATTATTGCCAGACTCCTCTGCGAAAGTTCAGTTACTGGTGGAAAATACTGGGAGAGACCCATCTGCTCTTCCAGTGAGCCATGAGATGGGTGACTTGGATCATTCATCCAAAAGGATGAGCCCACATCTATGGAAGCAGAACCACCACATTTAGGGTATTGAAGCTCATTGCCTAGTGCTGTTTGAGGGAGAGCTTTTCTAACCCTGCACAGCTACAAACATGGAGCTGGGAGCTAAAATTCCGTGTGGGAGCAGCTTTTGTGTCTTGGTGCATCCCGAGTGCAGGAGTGAGCAGTGACCGGAGCAGTTCGTGGCAGAATGACCAGAATATGCAGCTGGGGTGGTGTGAACGGGCTCTGTGGGGTTGAACAGGGTGTGTGGGCAGATACTTGGAGCAGGAGCAGGAGGAATGTTGTGGAGTCCTGCAGCCCTTGTGTGACCCTGCCACCCCTCAGGTTCGCCGCCACCTCCGGCCAAGGTCCCCGCGGAGCCCGCGCCAGTGACAGCCAACTCGGTGCCCGCCGTGCCGCAGCTGCCCAGCTCCGACGCCTTCGCCGCTGTAGCCCAGCTGTTCCAGACAACACAAGGACAGCAGGTAGGCTGCTCTCTCATCCCCCTCAGCTTCAGCTTCTGTGGGAAACGGGGAAATTGATAGCCTGGACTTGAAGTGGAAGAGCTTCCCAAAGGCCTTCAGAGGAAAACTTGCAGAAATTAGAGCTTTTAAATTCTTCCATCCAGTACTTGTGATATTTGATGATACTCAGTTTTATGTTCCTAAATAATTAGTTATGAATTGATGCAGTAATAGGATTTCCAGAACAGGTGGAATATCTCAAAGGAGATGAGGAATTCTATTGTTCAGTCCACTGAAGTGTTTGCTGTGTTGAAAAGCCTGAACACTGCAATGTTGGGATCTACTGAATTTTGCCACCAAAGTATTTAAAAAGGGACTCCTGGTCTTGCTGTAAATGCTCCATAGTTCAGTCAGGTTGTTGTTGTGTTCATCACCTGTCACAGTCTGTATTGACAACATTTATATCCTACAACTCTTTCAGTACTTGGTGTTTATATGAGAGCATAGACCTAATACTGTCTTTTGTTTCTGTAGCTCCAGCAAATCCTTCAGACCTTCCAGCAGCCTCAGAAGCCCCAGTCACCGGTCATAGACAACACTGTGATGGCTCAGGTTCAAGCTATTACTGCTCAGCTGAAAACCACAGCAGCACAGCCCCCAGAGCAGAAAACTGCTTTCACAGCTCCGGAGCAGAAAACATCATTTGACAAAGTAAGTCTTGGTTTGCATTTTCTGAAGCTGAAGAAAACTGGTTTTGGACAGTTTTTATTTTGTATTGGAATACAGTTTTCTATTTTCCCCCAATTCTAATTTTGTCTTTAGTTTCTGAGCTTACATATGTTGTAAGAATGTGATAATAAAGATAATTTGGCTGCCAGTTGGGTAAGATGCAGAAAAAATAGTTGTCCCAATGTGATTTCTTTCAGAAGCTGCTAGATCGGTTTGACTATGATGATGAACCAGAAGCAGTGGAAGATTCAAAGAAGGAAGATGCAGCTCCTTCCCCTTCAGTGTCTCAGCCGGCTTTGTAAGTTCTGTGTCATAATAAAACTAAGAAATCTTTGTCCTAAAACATTTTTAGCTTAGAAAGCAGATTAAAATTCCAAGTTAGTTCAGAGTTTAACTGCTACAGTCTAAATTTAAAGCACTGTTAACAGTTTCTGGTGGGATGATTTTTGTGTCTCGTTACTTTGGTGATCTGATGTAGATCTATGTTGCCTCGTTGATGGAGGACTCTGTTGTGCAGAGAAAAGCTCAGTTTTGGTTGCAAGATGAGTTCCATGTTTTTACAGTACAACTGAGGGTGTCAGGGCATCACTGGATCAGCTGGATTGCTTTACTGGCCGGGGAAAAGCTGCTATTCCAAACATTGTGATAGTTTTAAGTATTCAAGAAATGAAAATTGGCTTTACAGCTTTATGTTGGCAAACATTCCATCCCCACGCGAGCCAGCTCAGGCTCCTGTTTCCCTTTTGCTGTGCGTTGTGATAAAGTGTGGAATGACGTGACCACATCCCAGTTTTTTCCACAGGACCTCTCTCTCATTCAGTGCACAGGCTGGATGGTGCTCAATGCCGGGGTTAGTCCGTATTTCTTTTTTCCCTGCTTCAGTGCGTGGCCCCATGTCTTACTCTCTGTATCCGCATCTAAACCCTGCTCTGAAAACCAGCACCACTAACTCTGTCACCAGCTTTCTGACTGTGTCTCTCACCTTGAGCACTCTATGTCCATGAGTGGTAGTTCATTTAAGAGCCTTTGAAGGAAATGGCTAGGATTTGCCTTAGAATGCAGATGGAATTCTGGAGTGGAAAGATGAGGTAGGTCCAACAGAGGCACTGCTTGTGTCTGCCCAGCTGGAGGCTTGTGGGCATGTTGATGTTCTGTTGGTGGTGCTTCAGGGCCTCTGTCCTCAGTGCCTCACAGCTGTGCAAGGTGTCCCTGAGGGTGGCATTCCAGTCTGGGCACACAGGCTCAGTAATTCTATAAAATACTCATCTCTCCAGAATCTTCTCAGAATTGTCTTCAGACACTGCAAAGTTCAGTTTCCCATCACCATCAAATTTCTTTATCAAATTCCCCTGAAATCTTGCTGAGTTTCTTGCACAGGCTGCAGCCTGCGAGCAGGTCCTGTTACCTGCACAGACCTCCAGAATTGCCTGAGCACTGTCCATTCTGTGTGTTGAATCAGGAAACAACGTGCATCACTGTAATCCTTGTGTGATGCACACCCCCTTCTCCTCTGCCCTATTTGCTCCTAAGCACAAGTATTTTCTTACAGCAAAAGTGCAGCCAGTTTCTCTTCCTTGAGGAGAAAAGCATTGCTTCTTTTGTTCCCAAAAGAGGAACTGCAGAGGAAGAGAATTAGCCCAAGGCAGAAAACCTTCCTGAATTGTTCCTGTAGGCTGAGATCTTTAGCAAGCTTGTATAAGTACAGGAGTGAGCGAGGCTGTAACCTTTGTGTAGCATCTCTTTAAATGTGAAAGGACTACTCTTAGAGTGGAGAAAAGATCAGGAAGCCACTCTTTCTTCCTTTCCTCTTTTTGTTGGAAATGGGATCATAGTAAAGATAATGCTTCTGTCTAAAATAACAGCAAGAATGCATAAATGTGTGTAGAAATCTGTAAAATAAAGACAAATCTGTGCATCTACTGACTTGTCTCACCAAAATATTCCTGGTTTTAGTGGGTTTCCAGGAGAAGGCATGCAACAGCCAGTATTTCCTCAGCTCCCAAATATGGATCCTTTTCAGCAGCGGATGATGGGAATGCAGCAGGATCCCATGCGGCACCAGGTGAGCCCAGGCTTTTCCCTTGTTGCCCTGTTGTGTTTTCCCTCTTTTGCTGTTCTCTTTGGTGCAGAAGGAAGGAAGTGATTTTCCTGTTGCTGAAGAGTGAATGTGGCTTAGCCCTACATCTTCCCAAAGAAACGTATTTTTGGTGTCTGTTCTAGTCGGACTTTGAAGGACAAGATTGTTCCTTCTACACCCAAATAAATGCTTGGCCTGCTTCATCTTTTCCCCATCTTTTGTTGTGACTTGTGAGCAAACATAGAACTTGACTTGAGCCTGCTGGGAAAGCAAATGTAATTCCTTCTCCTAGCTGGAATTCTGTGTTTTTTTCTTCTCCCAAGGTGCCTCTTCCTCCGAATGGGCAAATGCCAGGCTTTGGCCTCCTGCCTACCCCCCAGTTCCCGCCCATGGCTCAGCCAGTGATGCCTCCAGCAGCACCAGTGCAGCCAACTTTCCAGTCTCCCTTCCCAGTCCAGGCTGAACCACACCTGCAGAAACCCCACCAGCAGGTGAGCAGCCCTTGCAGTGAACAGACAGACTTGGATGCTCTCACACGTGTCTATCCCAAATGTGTGTGGTTTGTCCTGGAGCAGAAATGCCAGGAGGACCAGGACACAGCTGGCTATGAGGCTGGCTCTGCTGGGAGACAGTTGGAGAGCTCCAGGACTTAGCCCTTTCCTGTCTCCAGCACACTTCGTGCTTAAAGTAGTTTTTTATAACATCTTGGAGAAAAATTGCAGCAGATCTCACTTTGCCTGGGATTTTGATGATGGAGCAGGATCCACTGATTGACCTTAAGGATTAAAATCATATCCTGTGGAGATGCAGGTGGTGCTGTAATGGGGTAAAATGTGGAAAACCAATAATTTGCTAATTGAAAATGGGAATTGTGTATATTATTTCTATGGTGTCTTTTCAGTGGCTGTATTAAGTACATGCATTACTGGACGCTCTCCCAGCTAGTGACCACAGAGTGAAGCTTTGGAGTCACATTACTCTTTAATGTCACATGTTTCAATGTTCAGTGTATTTTCAGTGCTATTAATTTAGTCTGAGCATAAAAAGAAATAAAATGCTTGTGCTGCTCATCCGTAACACCTGTCAACTTCACATTTCAGGATATGGAAGTGGAACAGCTGCCCATTCAGGAGGGAAAACGTCATGTTTCTGACAGCAGGAAATCAAGGTCTAGGTCTGCATCAAGGTAAATGAGTGAAAGTTCTTTCAGTGCAGGAATGAAAAGCGCATTAGCAATTCTAAGATACATGAACCTCTAAAGTCACCTCCCTTCTAGGGAAAAAATGGTATGTGTGCAGTTCTCTCTCACTGGGAGAGGGCAACTTCCATGCCTGGCAGTCCAGAGTAAATTTTAGGGAGGCAGAATGCGGTAATTTAATTTTGCCTGTGCTCTGAAAACACTTTCCTTACGAAAACATTTGTAGTCTGTGACTTTGTGTGTCTGGCTCCACTCTCCATTTAGCTGCGAGTCATCTTGTTCACCAAGTTCCACAGGATTTCTCTGAAGGCTTGCAAGGTCTTCCACGCATTGAGTGCTTTAGAACTTGAACACGATGTAAAATACAATTTCAGTGGCAGAATTTGTTTATAATCTTTTTTAGCCGTGTCTTTGTAAAAGCAAGGAACATTTGCCTCATTGGCACAGGTGTAGCTTTCCCTGTGTGGAAGCGGACATGGTTTTAATGATCAACTTCAAGACAAAATTAGTAGATGGTGAGAAATTGTAAAGCAATCAGCTGTTGGAATCAGCACCTGCAGCAGTTTATTGTGGTTCTGGATGCCATGAAGGGGCCGGGCTTGATGTGTTTATTCCCTTGCTGACGGAGCTCTCTGGCTGTGTGTCAGTGGGGCGCAGGCACCGAGCGGGCGCGGCTCTGTTCCCGCAGGTCCCCCAAGAGGAGACGCTCGCGGTCGGGCTCGCGCTCGCGGCGCTCGCGGCACCGGCGCTCGCGCTCCCGGGAGCGGCGCCGGCACTCGCCCAAGTCCCGCTCGCAGGAGCGGCGCGAGCGCGAGCGGGAGAAGGAGCGCCGTACCAAGGGCCTGCCCCAGATCAAGGCTGAGACTGTCAGTGGTGAGTCCCTTCCCCTTGTGGCTCTTGGCGTGGCTCATTTCCAGTAACACCCTTTCCTGGGGGATGTTTTGTGGTCCTTGGGTTTGGGTCCTTGGGTGATGCTGCTTCTTGTGGTAGCCTTGTGGAGGCTCGTCCAAACAGAGCAAAAATTGACTGCCTTGTGATTCCTGGTGGGAGTTTGACCACTCTTCCCTGTACTTCTTTGCTCACACTAGACGGTTTAGCATTTCTGGAGTATCTCCAAGTTGGAAATAGTTTGGTTGTAAAATGAGAAAAGGAAAAGCTGAAGCCCCATGTTTTTCTTTTCCTTCCTTTGAGACATATAAGGTAAAGCAGACTGAACAAAAAGAATTTGAGTTAATTGTAATTTACTACAATTTTTCTAAGTATTCAGTCTTTGGTATCTCTCCAGCCTGAAGGGGAGCTTTGGCCTGAAAAACACACAGGCTAATGTTTGGATTTCTGATATGATCCTGGCTTTGCCAGTGTTTATAGACCAAACAAAGTAGTTGTCTTCTGAATATTCCTTGGGAGTGTGGAATCTTCTCTGGGTTCATCAAGTAAAATAAAAACATTCTTTCTTATACAAGAGAGACAAAAAGCTGAGGTGTTTAAGAGCCCAGACCTGGTGAGTGACAGTCCCAGGGGTGTCAAGGCTGCAGAGCCCTGCAGCTGCTCAGTGGAAGCTCCCTGGCAGTGCTGAGATGTGCTGCTTGCCAGCACCTTTCCCAGGTTCTGTCACGTTGGCTGTCAAAGTTTGCAGTTCTGTGTCTCTCAAGTGGAAAACCTTGATGAGTATTCAGTGTTGCTGCAGTAATCCATAGCCTTGGGGGGATACCTTGAGCTCCTTTGCTGGTAAATCCCCTGCACTCAGCACGGGATAAGCGTTGGTTATCTGTCCTGTGATGGTGTCAGTGATGGCTCTGCCCACCTGTGCTGACTCTTGGTTGTAGTTTGCAGTACCACGCTCTGGGTAGGACAGCTGGACAAAAGGACAACTCAACAGGATGTGGGAAGTCTCTTGGAGGAGTTTGGCCCCATTGAGTCCATCAATGTGAGTAGAAGGGGTGCAGTTTGATACCTTGGGTGCAGAGCATCTCTCCAGGCTGCTCTGAGGCAGAGTCACTTGTGATCCATTCCAAGGAGCTGGCCTCTCATTTCCTGGTGTTTTCAGCATGTGCACTCAGTTCGTGTGCCTGACTTGTACACAAGCAAGAAGAGAGCTGCTTTGGTTTCCTGCAGTGGAAAAATGCCCATGGGGTAACATAGAAGATGATCCCATTTTCATAAAAATCCTGCTTTCTCTGCAGGGTGATGGCTGCAGAATTACATCCCGTGCTTCCGAGTGCCTTGGCTGCTTCATTTTATTTGATTATAGGAGTGTGGACTCTCAGCTGGAGTTCTTGTTGCTCTTCTGTCATTTTATCCATATTTTGCTGTATTTAACGTTATTTTATGTATAAATTATAGTTGTTCTAGTAATTTCAAAAATTTCATTCAGTCAAACAAAAATAATTGACAAATTTTCTTCCTATTCCCACATTTTGTAAAAGGGCATAGGAGTTTTTTCCTCAAATGCATTACAAATTAAATTTATTCCAAATCTGCAGCTGGAACTGAAGGTGGAGGTACAGCTGGCAGAGTGAAGGAGGATACTATTGTACATTCCATCAAAGTAACTAATTGCCAGACATTAGAATTCACATGAACACTATTGTTTAGCAATTTGAAAGGATTAAATACACAGAAGTCAGCTGTATTTTAGAATTGTGGCAGTTTTCAGAAGCTGGGAAAGTTTTAGCTCACTAGAAATGTGAATTTCCAGAAGATACTGGCTTTCTTAGCTTCTCAGACTCACATTTCCTTCCATACTTCCATAGCCCCTGTTGGAGCAGCTCCTGGTGTCCCAGGCTGCTGTAATTGAGCATTTGTGTGTTGTTCACTGTTTGTTTCCTGCCAAGTGAACTTCTTCCCTTAAACCCCACGCAGATGATACCGCCCCGAGGATGTGCCTACATTGTCATGGTGCACAGACAAGATGCCAACAGAGCCCTCCAGAAACTGAGCCGAGGCAACTTCAAAGTCAATCAGAAATCCATCAAGGTACTGCTTGGAAAACATCAGGCTTTCCAAAGCTGCTGTAATTACTGTTATCCTCTCTCATCCCTGCTGGGCTTTGGGGAATTCCAGACTTAGGTGTGTTCTGGAGATGATACTCCATTAAATTCTGAAAAAATACATGAGCAAACTGCTTTTTGAGAATTACTGTTCCTGGTCCATCGGGGCATTAATGGAACCTTGTGTCAGTTTCCTTGAAAGATTGCCAATAATTATCTGTTTAATCAACAGAAATGGTGTCCTTTTGCTCATTACTGCTCAAACACTGTGTGTTTCTTGTTGCCAGTTGTCTCCTAACAGAGTTTCATTACATATGATAATCCTAAAAAGAGTACTAATAAATAAGGATATATACATTAATTGGTCAAGTTTGTCCTTCTGTGGAATGTCAAACTAGTGTGACCTCCAAAGGGACATGGGATTAATCTTTGTGGCTGGGGATCATAAGAAGAAGCTGGCTTTATACAGTTTTACAAATGGTGTGCAAGAATCAAGGCAAGGAACAGGAACTGAGTCTGCTTTAAAAAAAATTACTTCAGAGTTTTGTAGCTCTTTCACTTATGCTTTTTACTTTTCATCGTCAAGTGCTGTTTTGTGAGAATGAAATATTAAATCCATTAAAATGGAAACATTTTGCTGACCACTTGTGTTTCCCCCCCTCCAAGATTGCCTGGGCTCTGAATAAAGGAATAAAGCCAGACTACAAGCAGTATTGGGATGTAGAATTGGGTGTGACTTACATACCATGGGACAAAGTCAAACCCGAAGATCTTGAGAGTTTCTGTGAAGGAGGAATGCTGGACAACGAGACCCTTAGTCCAGGTACAGTGTTACTGCATGTTTTGTTACTGAGCCTTTATTTCAGGGTTTGGCCATCCTGTCCAGTTAGCTGGTGATTACTGGATATGTGTTCTGATTGTAGCATCTCTTCATGCTGAAAACACAAAAATCAGTCGTGTGTTTTAAACAAAAATGCCATGAATCATGAACATAATGTCAGTGTGTTCCAGTCACCTCAGTGCTTTTCTCTCTCCCAAAGTGCCCCCTCACTGATCCCTCTTTGTGCTTAGCTGGATTTTCCCAGGAAGTTCTGACAGACAATAGGAGCTGTTTCTTCCATAAATTAAGCTTAAAGCCCTATTTGACATTTCTCTTATTTTGCTGCAATTCTGTATAGTTGTATTCTCCTTTTCCTTGTTTGAGACTGGAAGATTTTGGTTTTTTTGGAAATGAGTTCTCAAATTAGTGGCAAAGCTGCTGCCTTCTTGCCTGAGAGCAATGGAATGAACCTGTTGAAAACTTGTCCCAAAAAGCCTTACAGTTTTTGTTACAGATAATGTGACAGAATCCTGGGTGTGTATAAACACTGCCAGTGCAAAGGATTGTTAAAAAACCACTGAAAGAAACAAGCTTATTTGCTGTTTCAGTGTTGGCTGTGTTTAAATGAATTTGGAATTTTTATTGTCAAAAACAGTATAAATGCTTCTTAGCTCTGTGCTGCTTATTACCTGAGTATTTTCAGCTAGATCATTTTTGTAAACATGACTAAGCATGTTTCACGTGGCGCTGCTTGTCTGATCCATGTCTGTTGGGATTCTGTTTTGGACAGAGTGGAAGGGAATTCCCAAGAAGTCTGAAAATGAAGTGGCTCAGAATGGAGGTGCAGAAGCTGCACACAATGAACCAGTGTCACCCATTCCCAAAGCTTTACCTGTCCCAATTCCTGTTCCCATGCCTGCACCAATAACAGTACCTCCTCCACAGGTGAGAGCTGTTCCATGCAAATGAACAAAAACTCACTTTAAATAATTCAGCGAGGGAGGGAATGCCATGAATGGTAACTGTTCTCTCAGTCACAGAGAAATTACTGCAGTAGAATCTTTGTTATAGAAGGGCTGAATTGCATCCTCAGGTCTTGTGATTGGCTTGGTTTTGTTATTTGTTTTATTAATTAATGTTCCTCCAAAAACTTTGCTTATTGGCAGATACTACCCTACATTTATATCAGTAGTTTCTTGTCAGTGTTAAAATAGTAGAATCCCTTAAATCAGCTAATTTAAATTCAGAGCTTGATGTGAACTAGAAATAAAGAAAAAGGAAACACCAGTGACTGTAATGTGCAAACCCAGGTAGTGAGAGACAAGCAGAGGTTTCTGATTGCTCTGAAGTTGCGAGCATTGCAGTGGGTCCTGCCTGGAAATCCATCATGCTGGGTGGAAGTGAGTCCCAGGCACTGTGTGGGGGGTGTGTGGAGGTGAGTTACCGACATGCATTAGTACCCATTTAGCACAGAGGAACATTTTGCTCTAATTCCAAAGGCAGACAGGACTGGTGTTGGTATTTTCAGTGGTGGGAGTTCCTGGAGTGCTCCTGGATCTTTCGTGCAAGTCCCTCCTTGTTGCAGAGGAATTTGAGGTCTCTGAGATGTCCTGGTGGAGCTGGACAAAGACAGAGATCCCCAGCAGGACAGAGGATTACTGGGGCACTCTTGGGGTAACCCACCTTTCCCCTCCTTTTTCCTAGGTTCCCCCCCATCCCTCAGGGCCTCCCGTGGTTGGAGCACTCCAGCCCCCTGCTTTCACAGCACCTTTAGGAATCCCCCCTCCTGGATTTGCCCCCGGGGTGCCGCCGCCACCGCCGCCTCCGTTCCTCCGGCCCGGCTTCAACCCGCTGCATTTACCTCCAGGTTGGTGGGGCGTGCCAGGGGGGGCTGCTGGGCTCTGCTGCACGGGGGCTGTGCCAGGGGGGCACTCAGGGCTCTGCTCTGCTTTTTGCAGGATTCCTTCCTCCTGGGCCACCACCTCCCATAACTCCTCCGGTTTCTGTCCCGCACACTCCGGCAGTGAACATCCCAAACTGTAAGTGCTGGGCTCTGTGGAAGGCAGGGATCTTGCAGGAGTTGCTGGCAGGTGTTCAATGTGTCCTTGCCTTGTTCCTCAGCTACAGCGACCGGTGGCAATGAGGACACCACAAAGGAGTCATCTGTAGGAAATCCCATCCCAACAGTTGTTTCTGGAGGCAGAGGGAATGCTGAAAGTACTGACACTTCCAAAATTTATGGCACTGTTCCACCTCCTGTGGCACCTACCAATGTCCCAGCTCCCGTCACCCAGGCTGTTCCACTCCTTGGTAAGTTCCCTCTGGGGTAAGTTCTGCACTTCATTGTTCCCTGCATTTAAAATAATACCATTTGGATTTGGCTACTGACTTAGAGTCCAGGGGAAAGGGAAGCACATTTTTGAAATTTCTGTCCTACTGTGGGCTTTGAAATCAATTTTAGAGGCTTAATTTTGCACAGAAGAAACAGTCAATATTTTTTACTGTTGAAGATCTGTTTTCTGAAGAAACAAAGCCATGATGTAAGTTACAAATTCAAATGCTCTCCACTTTTAACAAATGAAGGTTTATACAGTGTAGAAAATGAACTTACAGAAACACATCTGTATGACATAGGACTCAGGTTTTAGACTCAACTATTACATATATAAAATTAATGTGCAGAGAAACTATTTTTAGTGTATTTTTGAAATCTCTGAGGATGGAGTACATTCTTGTTTGTGGAATAAATTGTTTTAATAGAACAGAAAACCAAAAGCTTTTAGGCAGCCCTGCAGTAGGACAGGTTTTGAAACCTTTGTAAGAAGATATTTAAATATTAACAAATGTTTTTTGGCTAGGTAATGGAGTATGTTGCATAAATTACTTTTCCTAATATGATACAAACTTGGTCAGATTTTGAAAGGGACTGTGAACTGTTAGAGAGCTCTGCTAAATGGTTATTTTATGATGGGCTTGGATGGGCCAGTGTCAAGAGTTTACTCAAGAGACTTGTTATCTACAAATTTTAGTGAAATTTCTGCATTTATGGGATTTTAGGCCTCTACATGAGAGCCTAAGAAAAGAATGGAAAAGCTAATTTTGTGCTAGTGGGTTTCTGCCCAGAATTTTCAGTGAACACTGAAGAAAATCAGAGCTTTGTCTCCCTGAGAGGTCACTGCTCTATTGGATGTGAGGGCTAAATTTTCCATCCATGACTAATGATTTATGGATCCTTCATGTTGAAAACTTGACAGAAGATCCTTTCAAAACAGAGAAAAGCTTAAGAAGCTCTGTGGTGACACCATGGAGTCAGGAAACTTTGTTAGGAATTTCAGAAATTCACACCCTCCTGCTGACTGACACTTTCTGTCAAGGTAGCACAGAGTTTTGGAGTTCCAGTGTCTTGGACAGCATAACCGGCACTTCATATTCCAGGCCTTGGGAATGTGTGATGCTCCTCTGCACTTCACTGTACCTCTGCACACATCACAGAAACGTTTGATAAAATGAAAACTGAACTAAATTAGACACCCAGATCAGTTCCTTGGACAGCAGCAGCTTTTTATTCTTAAAAATGCAAGGAAGCTCAATTTGAGAAACACGGAAATGGAGAACTTGCCCTTGATTCTGTTAACTCGTTCACTGAGTGGTTGAGGCAGATAAAGTTCTCTGTGTGGTCAGAGTGACTTGTGTTGGTGAGGGGAGGGTTTAGAGCTCACAGAGCAGTCCTGGAGTAATGACTGAGATCTCTGTTTGCCTAGGCAGTAGCATTTGATGTTGGGGAGTGTCTGATTTCAAGAAGTTATTTATAATTCAAGAGTTACGTAAAACCCATCCTGAACGTTCTGGAGTTGCAGGGCACTGCTCAGTCTGATAAGAGACAGGAAAACCAGAGGAAACAGATGATAATATTTTATGTGATTGAAGACAAAAGCTTACTATCAGTTGTGGTGGCATTTTAAAACCTTTCAGTAAATTAGCACAAACTACACTCTTCTTAAAAGCATTTTGAGTCACTCTTGCATTGAATGTAGCTCTGCACATGGGAGGCCAGAGAGTGTCCTGGGAAGGATGAGGAAACGTTCTCTGGGTACTTGGGCAGGATGAGGGAGCTCTTGCAGCAGGCTGGACTCGGGGGTGAAGATTGCTGGGAAGAGGCTGTGGGAGAGATCCAAACTTCTGGTTTGGGAACACTTCTGTAATCCCTACAAAACACAAGAGGTCTTTAATAACTTTTTTAACTTAAAAAATGCCACTTCTCTTTCTGGGTTCAGTTTTTCTGTGGAAAACACATTACAAAGTAATTCTGAAGTGATTATTGTAACATTTCATACCCTTTCATAAGTTCTGTCTCAACTCCACTGATTCCCTTGATGCCTCCACTGTAGTTCCTTCATCCCTTCCAGGCAGGACGTGGTTGTGCTTCAGAGGAGTGATGCCTCTTGGACTTTGGATCTGGATTTTTTTGTGCTTTTTTCTAAAGCGCACCCTCAGGTTGTTGAGATTTAGTTGTGCCCTTGACTCCACTCTCTGCTGTTGCACCTTGTTGTTCATGGGAACAGGACAGTCCAGGCTGTGATGGCTTGGTGAGTGTATGCTCAGGGAATTTGACATGGTCTGCAGAGCAGGTATTTGTAGGCTCCTTTGAGGTGTGCCTGCTGCAGGAAGTGACAGCCTTGAAATCCATCGGGATTGGCCCACGTGTTCCCAGCATTGAGCAAATGCTGTTGCTCAGGCCAGTAAAAAACTGTGATGCTGTGTTTGGCATACTCAGGTCCTGTGATCTGTTATCCTGATAAAATACACCCTATTTCAGTTGTAGGTCCTGATCTAATGCTCTTTTGACCCAAATTCTTACGAGGATCATAACGTGTAATCAAAGCCAAGTTATTCTGGGGTTCCCATCTAATTTGCATTCACTTCCTGGTAGTACAAGCTCAGTTATTACTCTTTGCTCCCCTGATGGTTTGTTCTGAAGTGATTTTTGTAATCTGCATTGAATCACAAAACACACATACAGCATTCTCTGAGCCCCTCAGAGTGTGACTGTCCCAAAATGTTGGGATTTTTGGCAAGATTTTTCAGCTGTGACTCCATATTCAGACCCTTTAGTTCAGGCTTCTTTCTTTACAGTCTTGACTTGCTCTGAAAGATTCTGTATCAAACCCCAGCAAAAACCCACCAGATGGTCCCTCTCTCAAGAATTCCCTGGCAGCATTTAATGTTGTAGCTGTAAGATGCCACATTCCCCACTGGAGAACATGCAGAATGCTGGAGAACAGCAGCTTCAAAGTGGAGTGAAATCTGCTGCTGTTGTGCTGGATCTGTGAGCTTTTGGCTTGTTCCATGTGTTTCCATGAGGTTTGTGTGCTGGGACAGACAGACACCACAGAGCTCCACGTGCTGGGAAGTGATTTAAGGGGTGGTGAGTTACTGGAACCACTTAGTGAGCAGAGTTTGTGTAAGAGTAAATCAGGTGTGTCAGCACTGGTGACATGGGAATTATCCCAAGGGAATGTAGGCTTTTTCCAGCTGGGAGAGATGATCAGATCTGGAACACAGTGATGTGGAAATCTGGCTTCGTACCTAATTTATCAGAGCAGGAAGGGTGACTCCTGTGCCCTCTCTGGACAGAAGGTACTTGAGGCCAGCCTGAGCCCTTGGGCTGTGTCGTAGGAGTCAAGTGATGAAACGTGGGACACTCAGTGTGTGATGGTTGCTCCTCCAAAACCCATAAAATCTGTTGTGAAGGCAAGGTGTGGCTTTGCACATTGGGACAGAGGAACTGGTGTCAGGCATGAGGGAATTGGCTCCAGTAGGACAAGCTGGGTCAGGAAATCACCTCAGGGTTTCTCTTGGAGCTCAGGGAGTTCATACCCAGTTCAAGAAACTACTCGAATGTCAGGTACTTCCTAAACCAGAAGAGGACTTGAACTTGGCCCACACATGGTGTGTGTGTGTCTGTACCTGAAGGAATTTCCCTGAGCATGTTCAGTAAACTGGGATGTATTTCTGGACAGCTCTTCAGGTTTTTAGTTGGTGCCTGATTTGTCAGCAGAGTGAGGAAACTCCGGTAGTTCTACAGTTGCTTTAGCCTCAGCATTGTTGAAGGGGGTTGACATTTAAAATAAATTTAAAATAAAAAGTGTGCAGCTCTCCAGCCAATGCAGTTCAGAATGAAGGAGTTGCACGTTGCTTCAGTGCTGCAGTTTGTGTAGAAATAAGGTTGATAAATTAAATGACTAGTGCTTATTAAATGTGAAACTTCCTCACCTTATGTTCATGGTCCTGTACCCCACATCTGCTCTGCTGCTTTTAAAGAGAAGCACAGGCTTAATTTCAGCTCTCTAGTTCTCATTTATTCTGTTCTGCCTTATTTTAATCTTCTGAGGAAGATTAAAAGATGTTTTTACCAACAAGAATATCCCCAAACCTCAGAATTCCTGGGAGACATCATTAGCTATGAGTCTGTCTTGTCAGATCTGTAGTTCCATCACAGGAGGAGTTTAAACTGGGGGATTACAGACCTGGTTATTGACCAGGTAGGGGGAAGCCTCTACATTTTAGAGACAGGGAAAATGCAGAAAAAAATGCTGTTGGTACTGGACCATTGCTGTCCAAGAGTGTGACGTGTGGAGCTGTTCTGACTGCTTGGAGGAAAAGGGGAGAGGATATCATGGACTGGAACATGTTACATGAGTCTTCTCACTGGTAAAATACAACTTCTTCCAGTATGAATTCAAAGAGCACTCAGGTGAGAAGGTTCCTGTCTGAGACATCCCTAAAAGTCGGTGGTGTGGTGAGAGGGCAGCACAGAAGGCTCAGGTCTGTCTGGGGACAGGTGATGAAGGGAGGGGTGAACACAGGAGCTGGTGTGGCTGCCGGTGAAGCTGCACCCCAGTGCAGTTTTCACTGCTGGCACTAATTCCAAGAGGAATTTCTCCAGTATTGCATTCCAGTTTCACCTAGGCAGGGGCTGTGTTTGTAGGGCAGGAGGTGCTGCTGAGCAGGAGCAGATGGGAGCATTGTGAGGGCTCCAGGAACACTGGACAGGGTTCCTGGTTCAGACTGAGGAGGCACCTGCCCTAGGTGGGAAGGCCTCAGAATTCCTCCTTTCTTCTGGCTCCTCATGTTGGTGTCTGGGAGCTTTGGGCTGAGCTTTATGTGACAGCATGTTTGGAAAGGGAGTTTGTTCCTGCTATGGAGAGCGTAGGAATAAAACTGGATAGCGGTGCTGGCTGTGTGTGCTGTGAAGTATGAAACAGTGTTCCAAGCAAGAGGCTCTGACTGTCCCTTGTGTGTTGTTGCAGGCACCCAGGGCGTGGCCCCGCCGCCGCCCGCGCCCGTGGTGGGGCTGCAGACGCCGTCCACGGGGCTGCTGGGCGCCCGGCCCGGGCTGATCCCGCTGCAGCGCCCACCGGGGATGCCGCCGCCGCCGCTGCCACCGCGCTTCCCCATGATGCCGCCGCGCCACATGCCGCCGCACATGATGCACAGGGGGCCTCCGCCGGGCCCCGGCGGCTTCGGCATGCCTCCGCCGCACGGGATGAAAACGCCCTTCCCGCCGCCCGGCCACTTTGTGCGGCCGGGGGGCGGCCAGGGCAGCGGCGGGCCCGGGGGCGGGCCCGAGGAGAACAGGGACGGGCGGCAGTACAGGAACGACAGGCAGTTCACGGCCGGCAGAGACCAGGAGCGCTTCGGCAGGAGATCCTTCGGGAACCGGGGAGAGAATGACCGGGAGCGCTACGGGGGCCGCGACGACCGGGAGCACGAGCGGCAGGGCGGCCGCGACAGGCGAGACTGGGGACGCCGCAGCCCCGAGCGCGACAGGCACAGGGACTCGGAGGACAGGAGCAGGCGCTCCAGCGGCCACCGAGACAGGGAGAGGGATTCCAGGGATCGGGAGTCTCGCAGAGACAAGGAGGATTCCCGCGGCAAGGAAAAGGCGGAGGTGACAGACAGGGCGGAAGGTGACAAAAACCACGAGCCCCATGGCAGCAAAGCGGAGGGCGCGGAACTTGTTTCAGAACTCGCTGCGGGAGGCGCCGAAGCCGCGGGAGCGAAACCCGCGCCGGAGGCGGTGCCCGAGGCTACCTC